>NW_028274816.1:45107142-45410172 GCF_037043125.1 Eumetopias jubatus
AAAGAAAGAAAAGAAAAAATGTCAGAAAGCCTTGCAGCGTGGGTGGAACCCAGGGAAGCCGAGCGGCCAGTTGCCAGGGCAGCCGTGGGGCACAGCGAGGCGTTGTCTAAGGCCCACTGGCTGCGTAACTTCTCCCCAAAGTCGCTGGCGATGCCGCACCTGAAGGGTCCAGATGACGCGCCCCTGCCGCCCCTCTCGCACGAAATCATTCCCAGATCTGGAGCCTGGATTTCTCCTCTGCCCATTAAAAATCACCAGCATTTTGCAAATAAAGGCGATCACCATGTGAAAAATTATCTTTTAAAATGGAGTTTAATTTGCATATAAGGAACGAGAGATTTATGACGAGCAACATCGTCCAGTACTGCATCTGCCTAGCATCCGTCGTAATTTAGATTGTTTGTGACTGATCTTAAATTCTAAAGCTTGGAGAAGATGAAGTACTCTGTTGCTGTATTATTGTCAGGAGTCTAAGACTTACCAGAGATTTATTAGTAATCTTATCACAAACATGTCTCAAGTTTTTGCTTTTAATATGTGCCAAGCTCCTCTGAGGAATTTTCCTCACTGCAATTATATTCCTCAATGCATGCATTCTGAAGCTGAGTTGATTTCCTTCCCAAAATAAAGCGACCTATCATTACACCACAGCAGCTCTTGTACATTTTTCCTCTGCTACTTAATAATCAATGTATTCATCATTAAAATCTGAGCCCTGAAGCAATGGTTTTTAGCATATTCTAATGACTAGCGACTTGCAAATTACAATGACCTTTCATGTACATTCTGTAAGCACCTTGTTCTAATGTGTACTGTATTTATAGTTTGCCAATACAAACTAGCCAAAGATTGGATAATTACTGTAATCTATTAGCTCGATTGCTTTCCCTGCTCATTTATAGCATGTGCCACGCAGGCCATTTTCAAAAGCTGGCGTATCTTTCATCTCCCGCAAGCTCAGAAACTAAGGGATACTTCATCTTCACAATATACACACTTACTAATGTCTGAAGAGCGGCCCATCTCCGCTCAAGGAGGTTTCAAAAATAAAGAATCTTCCTTCCTATTAGTGTCATCATGCTATTTGTGACTGACAAAAAACACCGCTCCAAGAGTGTAAACTTTCGTTGAAGAATGTCAAGGCCAGTTCCATTTTCTGCCCATTACTCTGACCTCCAAATAGCATTTAATAAGATCTGCTTGTTTCTTCGCTTTGAAAGAAAAAGATAAAGGCACTTCTCTTAAACAAGAAACAATTTTTTGCCATAAGTAAATGTTTCGAGGGAAGCATTAAACTTTTTTTTTTTTTTTTTTTTTTTTTTTTAAGCACACCGCTGCAACTGGAGGGCCGATAAAGCTCAGCGTGGAAGGATCCGTTCAGGCCTTTTCTGACCCTGGTGCCGGTCTATTTCAGGCAGTTATGGATAGATAACATTACAGACACTGGTAATTAAAACAACACTAATTTTGTCTCGGTGGCCACGCTTTGTTGTTAGAAGCCATCTATCACGGCCTTCACGCATCACACAATGAGAAGACATTTGTCTACATACATTGTGCTTGGTCAACGGTTTTACCCATCTCCCCGTGTACCTGGACGCCTGGGCACTTTTAAAGACGTAGTGCTCTCATTTCTACTCTATTGCTCTGATTAATAAAACATTTTGCATGCTTAGACAAAACACGCTGGAAATCTCTTCACCGCATGTTTTCGAGGGGGGGGGGAAACAATGTTAATTTCCTTCCTCTTAGAAAACAACAACAATGCAGAAATCCTCTTTTGGATTGTAAGAGAAAGAAAAAAAAATCAAAGGAAACATTTGCCTTCTCTGTAGAACAGAGAGCATCCTAATGGAAAGCAGAGTATTAAAACACACACACACAGTACAAAGCGTCTCCTTGAAGACTACATATTTGTGACTCTATGTGTGGTTGATCCTTTCTTGTGCATCCATTTGTTTGATTTATGGACATTCGGTTTCACATCACCTTTTGTGACAAGATCTGCAGTTACATTAAGAGTGATAGTGAGTCAAATGTTTTTATATTTTGGTGATGAAAATATAAAGAAAAGATCTCTTCCATAGGCCCGTATAAGATATTAGGGGCTCGGATTAGTTCTAATCAACTAAAAGGAACGGTGCATTTCAAGGGGTCTTTAATAAGTGACACAACCAGAGGAGAAGCAGACAGGACCATTTAACTTCAAACTCCCCCAAAAGGAGCCACGAGGTAGGCTCCCTCCAGCAAGCCCGGCTGGCTGCCGGGTGCCACTCCTCATTTCTCAGCGGAAAAGCCACCCCCTCAAGACTCTCCAAGCACCCCCCACCTGCATTTTTTATCAAGTGTCTAGAAGGTGGGAGCTGTTAGAATTCTCTTCTCTATTCACAGATGATCACAGCCCTTTTCCCCCCCTTTAGCTGCAGACGCACATGTAGTTTCAAATATTAGCTAAGACTCCAGCCTCCGCCAGCCCCTAATTGCTCTCTAAGGGAAGGTATCATAAGCGCAGGTATGGATGACACAGATGTAGCTTCAACTTTATGCAGGCAGGAATCCTACATCAAAGCTATTTGCAAAGTGACATAACTAGTTATTAAAAAGTACATTTTTATTATATTCCTTAGAATTTGCATTCTTCAGAAACCACGTGTATTTTTCACCACGGCCACAGAAATGTTGGGGTAATTGACCATTAGTGACATCTGCAAGGGAGAGATGCCTAAATATTTTTCAAGCCGGTTTAATAAGTACAAGTGCTTCTGCCAATAAAAGTAACCCGATCATTTAAATAAGTTAGTATTAGTACATCTCTCCTACCGGTTGCTGTGAGCAATCTGACTGCTGTCGTTAAGCAAAAAAGGCCAAGACAATGTGAGTTTGTCTGATCCTACCTGCATTTGTAGTCCTGATTCTCCCAAAATAAATGGGAAAGAAAAACTTACTGACTTTTGGCAAACTACAAAGGTTAACTCTATTCATCATGGAGGAACGGATGCTAAGTGCTTTCTGTCTGTCCATATATTTTAAAGATTTAGAAGGCACCTGGTGGTGTTCTCAGGATAAAGACAGGAGTGTTGGTCTTTGGCATATGCAGAGTATCTCTTGCAGTTTTCTCTTTATATTGCCGGTACTATTGAGATCCTTTTTGGACTACAGAGTTTTGGAAACAGGGTTATTTTTCAATGATATAAAAAGCCAAAGCTTTCCCTTCTTTGGATCCTTTTGGAGTCCTTTAAGGTAAGCGAGAAGATTTGAAGAATTTGCTATTAACCCTTTGACGAGAAGCAGCTCAATAGTTGCAAAGGTAGGAATAGAATTCTCATCACCCATACTGTAATAAAATGTGCCTCTCCCCCGATGCCAATAAAGTCTGTCCTGCAGATTTCCAGAGACCCACTCGAAACAAGGGAAAGCCTCCTAAATCTTAACTCTTAAAGTAACCGCTCCAAAGTTCAGAGCCCAAACTGCAGTCTACCAGGCAGCCTGGCAGGGGAAGGGGCCCGGTAGTTCAGACCCTAACAAAACGGCAGAGGTAACCTGAGCCTTCCCAGCGCGGTCTCACCGGGCAGGCAAGGCACCAGCAACAAATCTTTCCACTTTCTATAACTCATTTGCATGAATTTACTTTTTTGTCTTAAGAGGTTGTTGTAATGTGTGTTAAAACACACAATGCAATTTTATCTCCATAATATCACAAAAGAAATATTATGTTAGTATAAAGTAGAAAAAAAAATGGGAAAAAAGAATGTTGTGGAATCTGCCGACCGGCTTGCCGCAAAGCGCTGCTCAAAAGCGCCACCCAAAGGCGGGACGGGTGTACAGGCATCCAGGGAGGGATCGTTTTTGTTAATTTCAGCAATCTGAGTGTAAAAAATGACAGCGCCACGCAAGTTGACGGAGGCTTTTGATTGAAGTGACTGATTGCCTCAGCTGCACCTGCGGAAAATTGATGACAATGCTGTCTAAACCATTCATTAGGATTTGGAACTTCACGCCGATGAATGCTGGATTCATAAATTTGCTAGACATGTGTTGTAGATAATATGACAAAGCACTGTTTTCAAATGAACATTTCTTTGACCTAATTTTATCGAAATCATGCAAAGGAATGAAAGAATATTTGTGCCCAAACTCTTTGGAGACAGCTGCAACTAAAGCACACTCTGTCTCTCCCTCCCTCTCTCTCTCTCTCTTTGCCTTTCAAATAAATTTAAGTGAAATATATTTAGAATATATCTGCTGGTTTGGTTTAAAATATTTGTTAGAATGACAAAGCATTTATTTTTACCTATTACGAGCAACGTTACTCTCTGCCAGATGAAGGAAAATTATTTTAAGGGTTTTTTTTTCAACCCCCAAATTTGCTAAATTGAACACAAGTGGAAAATAGGTTTTTTTTTATGATGATAATAATGTCATCTTCACGGACGTTTCAGGAGGAACCATTCCAGTACCAATTGGACATGCTCTCTGTGATAGCTAGGCTGATCACAGGCTTTGAAGAGAGAAGAAAATCCCTTTAAAATATTGACTCTTCTGGTCCAAAAAGGTGAAACTAGGGGGAAATGCCATCTATACACATTTTATCTAAGATTCCTGACTTGCTGTTGATTTTAACATATTGTAACACTATCAGTACTGAATGAAGTTTTTCCTACGTGCCCCTCCAAAGACACAAAGGTGTCTGAGAAGGAAAGAGTGCACCATTTTCACACCTGGCTCTGCTTAGCTGCACACAGGAAGAAAAGGCCGTAACTGAATCCATCCCACCGGAGGCTTGAATTATTAGGAAAGAGTTACATTTTTAGAAAAGGATACCTGATACTGAAGAACCCGTGATTTTTGCCGTAGAAATAGATCTTACTTCTACAGAAAGGACCCTCTGCCTAAGGACTTGGAATCCGCCCCCCCAACAAAACAAAATGAATATTTATTAACATAAGAAGAACCTGGAGCAGGTTGGTCCGTGCATCCCAATCTGCCAAAATGCTTCCAAATCTCTTGCCTGGCATTTAAAAGACATCTCTTTTTATAAATTCTTGTGAACTGAGGTTTTACTACCAGTAAGGTAAATTCTGATGGAGCATCTTGGGTTTTTTTTTTTTTTCCTAAAGAATCTTTGCAAATACCTGAGGTGCTTACGTTAACCCCACACCTGGATGGAGAGAAACTGCAGGTGTGAACGGCAGGGCTAATAGATCTGAGTTTTGCCAAGCATTTGCTTACTGCTCTAACATCACTTTGAACTGGAAAACATTATCCAGACAAATCTAAACAAGGCTCTTTAAAGATGCTAAGCCCAAGCTGCTACAGATATGAAATTACCAAGTAGATATGTGAAAACCCTTAAGTGCAAAACAATCCGGGTTGTCTTCTAATTGCTTCATTTTCTAGTGGGGAAAATGTGTAAAACAAATAGCTGGGAATGGAGAGCTCTGAGCAGTAAAAGCAGAACATTCTTGTGTTTCAGTAAACCATAACTCTACAGCCGAATTTGGAAAGCCTGGAGCTCCGACCACCTCTAGACGAAACAGACCCAGTGTTCGCTTCAAATTCAGGCCAGTATGTTTAAAACAGTCCCTAGTTTGTCTTGGATAGCGAACCTCAGGGGTCACAGGTTCATCAACCCCACCGGTCCACCAGCAAGGAGGGACACATGGGTCCTGGGGACTACATGGGGACAATGATACTCAGCCTCACCCTGGAGATATTACAGTCTGGTCAGTGTGTGTGCAGGGGGAAGTATGGGGAGTAAAACGTGCATAAATTCTTGAGAGCACAAGGCAAGAAAACCCAGATGGCCAGCCAGACACAAGTCCAGGTTAACCAGTAGCTCATGGGGGTTGGGGGTTCCTGGGCACAGTTAAGCAGCAAAAGCTTTGGGAGAGGGGTAGCAGGGGCGGGTATGGCAGAGATATGGGTACAAGTGAGCCTCGCAGGACACATAGAGACTAACCTGTTCCTGGTCCTTCCTCCCTTAGTTACTTCTTCCCCTCCGACCATTCTGGTAGAGTTCAGCCTGTAGAGACAAGGAGAGCGCGCCCGCCACACACACAGATCACCAGCCTAGAGTCCTCAGCACGTCCCGTCTGGCCCCGGGTAGGCACCTGAGTTTGTAACCCTCCACGTTCTGTTCTGACACCTTTTCAGGAAGCCTTTAGTCTCAAAACAAGAAAAGGATTTCCTTCCTCCAAGACCTCCAAGTGATTCAAGTCAAAGAATCACTTCACCCATCCTATGCATTCTGTACTTGGATTTTTCCAATTCCTTTTTCTCAGAAAGCTGTGCTTTTAGAATTAGGGAATTTACACTTCCTGTATCTAAAGATCCTTGGCCAGAGGGTTTTTTTCCCCTTGCCCTGTGCGTCCCTTCAAAACCCACTCCAAATCTGGTTCTTTCATAGCCTGAATGTGGCCCCTTTTGGGCCTGATATGACACAGCCTCTGACCATCCTGAGTTAGTTTTCATTTCCCCTTAGACACAACGAGCAAAAAAACCCAAAGCTTTTGAATGTGGATTTCCAGGAAAACCAAACCCAGTTTGGATCAGATGCTCCTCTCAGGTGACTACCATCTCAGCAAACACCTTCTCACTGCAAACTTGCCTGGGGGTGCCTTGGAGTCCAGCCTCCTTCGCTCAGGAGCCAGGTCCCAGAGCCAACAACGGCTGTAACGGGACTCAGGTGCGGACGCTTCTTGGAGAAAACAGGGAAAGGGGGCACATGTCCAATTTCGGGATGGCGAGTCCTCATTGAGAGTGGAAGCTTTGTCACACCCAGTCTCTGCTGACGGGCATGTCACGGGCCCTCCAGCCCAGGCCATCGTGAGGCCTTGGAGGCCCTCAAAAAAACTGTGTTCCAGGGCCAGACCTGGAAGTTATGTTGAGCAGACAATGCAGGGGCTAGGGGGGAGAGGTGAGGGGAGCGAAGAGGTTCAACAGGCAGGCGAACCTTAAAAATCTAATTCACTCTGTCCTTCTTTGGGGAAGGGCATTGGCTGAGAAGCGGCAGAGTCAAGGCTAGGACCCTGGCCCCGGGGCCCTTTTGGCACACCTCCAGCCCAGGCCGCTTCTCCACCTGCTTCACAAGCTTGCTGTCCTGCAACAACCAGGCTAATCTAGCCACGCCCTGCCCCCATGCGTGGAGAGAAGACAGAACCAACTCACCATTAACCTACGCGTCCAGGCATTTAGTCAATATCAGCTACTGAGTCTGTGCTGGAGACACAAAGATGAAAATAGCCCATGCTCTGTCCTCCAGGAACTCCCAGGCCAGCAGAGGAGAATGACCATGAACAGGACCTTGAAACCATATGCCCTCTATCAGGGTGGCCTTGCGCAGAGTCATCACTCTCCTAAGTTCCTCCCCTTGTGCCAGACAGGAATAACCAGACACCCCACCGAGGCTTGCACATGCACACTCATACACGGTGCCACCACTGGAGGGAAAGGGAAAAATGAATCACCGGGAACACAGTGTCGTGAGACCCCAGACCTCAGCCTGTGCCAATGTCACAGGCAACAGCATCTTCAAATGCAGACGGAACGCACTCTTATCTAAGGCAAGTGCGTGGAGCTAACCTTGCACCCCAGCTGCCTCAGATTGCTGGAGAGCTGTGCCGGAAGCCCCGTACACATCAACCTCTGTGGTGAGGATCGTGTTCTCAGAAGCATGGTTGTGTCTGGGCTGAAAGGGCGTGGTCTCGGTGGATAATCTGAAAGATCCCACCTCTGAGCAACGTGGCTGACACGCTTAGGTCAGCTGTCACTCGTTACAAACCCCAGCTGGTCATACAGGGAGGGGGGTCAGGACCGTCCAAGGCAGTGGTCAACTGTCACCACACAGACACCAGTGTTTTATAAATACCTGCAGTGGCGGGAGGGCCAGACGGATAAGCCAGGTGGGGGAGCCCGACGGTGTGAGCCCCAGGAAACGGGGGCTATGGACGGCTGGGGTTCGGGGTCGGGGTGGGGGGTTTGGGCCATCTAAAGGGGCAGATGGTCAGCTCTGATGGATTGTTCTGCATGGATGCAAGGACCCAAGGTTCCCGGCACTTCCGAACATTCAAATGAAATCAAAACTCCAGATAATTATATAAAATCTCCAGTTATTAAATGTTAGCAACAAAGTCATGTTGGTTTTAAATAATCTGAGAACCAAGCAGAACACATTTATGGGTAGAGTAGGACCCCCCAGACACCCATTTTGCAACTCTGGCTTAGGCTCTTCACCCAAGGATCCTGGAAGAACTCTTTAGTTCTTCTTGCCCCGAGCCAAGTGTCACCCCATTGAACAGATGGGACTTGCTGGCTGAGCTAAAGGTCAGCGTGGTCTCCAGCAGGGCAGGGCTGGGTGACACCCTGAACCATGCTTGCACGGAGCTCTGGGACTGGTCTGTTTCTGGGAAAAGCCCCCCAGGCGTTCCTGCAGAATTGCCAGAAAAGGAAGCATCCCCCCTCTATCTCAGCATGATACTCCACAACCTCTCAGGAGAGAGGGTTTGGCCGGGGATTCACTTAAATGTGACCCATTGCTGCTCGCTCTTTCTCCCTGGAAGGAAGCAGAATTGCCCCCTTGGTTGTAAGGGAATCACTTATTCAGAGCCGTACGATAGCATGTGAGCTAGGTGGTTTGAATTTTTGCTTTTGTCAACATTTGCTTCCATCAGATTGTTCTTTTTATATATTATACATAAAATTTATACACATTATTTATTGTGTGTTATAAATATACATAAATATAAATATAATGGGATATATATTTATATATGGTTTTTTTATAATTGCATATATATTTTTTGTCTCTTATCTTTCCTTGCATCTACAGATAGAGCCCAATACAATGGTTAAAATATCACATTTCTCCAAATGGCTTTTTCTCTATTGAAATGTGATAGCGGGAGCCTCAGTGGGAATCAATTTGCTCTCAAGTTCCCCGATCCCGTGCCCTTTGGTTTCAACGAGGAAAGCCAGGGGCTCCAGGCATCCCTCCCGATTCAGGGGCTGTGTCTCCCAACCCTTCACAAAAGGGATGATGAACAAATTCTTTTTCTGTTCTCTTGTGTGAACCTGTCTGTGTGAACCTCCATGAGTGTTTGCATCCCGTGTATTTAAAAATCCTATTTAAGAATGCAAAGGTCCATACAGTGTCATTAAAACAAATGAGTATAACCCTTTGGTCATCTAGGTGAAAGCATTTTGTTGAGTTTTTTTTCAAATTGCTATTGCTATATATAAATGTAACATATAGCAATAACCATAGAAAGATACTGTGCCCTTGTGTATGGATAATTAAAATAGGAACATCTCTGGACTAAATTAAAATGTGTAAAAACCAAATCCTTATAGCATCCATGAAATTACAGAAGCTACAAGTGAATCACTAGCCCAGGGACGAAGCATTTCTCTCATTACTTCAAGAACCTCTCGCATGATCACAGTTTTACATTTTCACAAATCTACATGGTTCTTTTTATGTCCCTAAATATCTGAGCTCACTTTTACTGCCCTCTTTCCATAGATGCTACTTTTTAAGAGCAGGCAAAGCGTCTCTCCAATCATTTAAGATAAACCAACGCTTCTGGTGCTCCTGATGACGCGATTAATACACATTATGAACTAAAAATCTCCACAGGATACATGGAGATAAATTACCTTTTTGTGAACAGAAAGGGGGGGAATTCATGTTTTCCAGTGTTAGAGAACCAAACCCCACGGGTTGTGGTCTGTGAATGAAGGAGCCCCGAATACCTGAGAACCAACCCCGTGCACGTTCCTTTTCACCTTGACCTGTGACCCGCGTGGTGTGCACGACTCCCCTCAACGGAGAGCCCGATATGTCCTTTTCTCCTCTGTACTTTGAGCATAAGAGGTGTTATTACCCATAACTTTTTATTTAAAGGAATTGTGCAGCTGGGAAAATGAATGAATTTAATTATCAATGCAGTGTGAAAAAAATCATTAGAGCAAGGGCCTGGAACGCCACATATTAAAAATAAACAAAGGCTATTAAGATACAGTTCCAAAAAAGAATGTCAGTGTTTCTTCAATTCTTAAAAGGTAAATACCAAAAAGAAAGCCATATGTAAACATCCAAAGTTACAAAAGAAATTACTCTTTAAGAAAATGTTCAATGACTGACTGGATCATTGAACTTTAAATCCATACTTTATGTGGTAGTATAGGAAGGTCATTTGATTGCTGTGCATAGAAAAATGAGAATTCTAATATGTTCTCAAAGTTTCACCTTCATAAGACAAAATTTTCATTATAAAATTTTACCTAATGGTGAGCGCACAGAACTTCTTCCTCAGCCGCGGAGGATGGCGCCTCCCTAACCAGGGAGCAAGCTTGCCTTTGGCTTTGGAAAGGCAGTAGAACCTTATCTTTTAACTAAATTTTAAACAACAACAACAACTCTATATTAATATTCCCTCCATGACTGGAGAGCGAAAGCATGATTTAGCTCAAGGACTGGAGGTAAAAACCAAGCTAAGGCGCCTTTAGAAAGGCCTTTCTGGTTGGCAAAGCCTGGTCTCTCGGCAAGCAGGCATGTTGAGCGGGGCAGGGTCTCCTGCGTGATGCCAGATTGCCCCTGTGGCTGCACCGACTGCCATGGGGTATTCATAGCAGGGCCACTTACAGATTCAGGTCAGGAGGAGCCCAGGCAAGAGGGCTGGAGGCTCCACTGTTGCACATCAAAAGAAGCCACAGGATGACTCGGAGCATGGCCCACGGTGGTGTCTTTCCAGCCAGAGAGATCCGGTTAAACAGAGAGCAGGAGAAAAATTCCAGGGTCCGCTGAAGGAAGAGCAGGTGCTTCTGCCTCGGAGGGGAGAGCAGGGTGCCTTCCCTCCCTCAAACTCGAAGCAGCTCACTTATTCATGAGGCCATGACATGGGGCCACTGACATGGGTGAGAGCTGTGGAGGGGCCATCGCAACAGAAATGAAGGATCCTGTCTCCATCCAGAGAGAGAAGGCCCAGGAGCAGCCGTGTGTCCTCGGCTGCGTCCAAGCGCCCTGGTGGACCACAGCTTCCATTTCGTGGCCGGGAGGCAGACGTGAGTGTGGAAACCCACAACATACGATGGTCACTGACCAGTTCCACGAAGTTCTGGTCACTTTGGTCAAAAGCTTTGGTGTGGATGTCTCCCCTGGGACTCCCAGAGCCCCTCTGGAAGGCCGGGCTCTAGGAGGAAGTCCAGTGGGGCCTCGCTGGGTCTCCACCAGGATCGGTCCCCAGTGGTCCCCCCAGAACCATGCCCAGCTTCTCGCCCATCCCCCCTCCAGGCCTCTGTCTGTAAAACCAAGGCATTGGACAGAGGCACACGAAGGTGCCTGGGTCCTGAGTGCCTGTAAACGTTTGACATCTTAGCCCCTTCCTAGACAAGAGCCTTTTGAAAATCCAGTGAAAGCTACGCACTTTCTCCCCCAGAGGAAAGCTCAATGTCCCTTACAATTCCGAGAGGTCCGTGAGCCACCCCAGGCTCCCACGGGGACCCCAGCCTAAAAGCCCCTGAACCGGCTCAAAGACACCACCCTCACCACCATGAGTTTTCACAGCAAGGAAACTGAGGCCCAGAGAAGAGGACAGAGTGTCCCCAAATCCCCCCCAAAAACCAGCGTCCCCCAAACGGGGGTGAGAACCGGTTTCCTACCTCCTAGGCAGAGTCCTTCCTGGGGGCTCCTCTGCCCTCTGCACGCCCTTCGCTCGTAGGCGGTGTTCCAACAAGGGCGAGGATGCAAGGAAGGGGTGACCGGGGTCGGATGGGGCCCTGGACAAAGCACCACAGGTCCCCAAGCGCCACTGCCGTCGGGTGAGCCCCGGGCGGCCGCTGCTGAGGGAGGGGGGCTGGAAGGCGCCACCTGTCCCTCCCATGTAGCATAGGTGGCCCTAAGCTGTTGTCTCAAAAAGCACATTTGCTATCTTTAAAAAAAAAAACGTGGAGGAGGAGGAGGAGGAGGGGGCCGATAGAAAGGATGCTCAGTCTAGATAAATTCAGAATGATTTGAATACATTACTGTGGTTAAGTTTAGTACATAAAGTACTAGGGATGGCTCTCTGCGCATTTCAATGAAGCCCAAAATAATGAGGCTTTGGCGGGCCCTTGCTGCTTCATCAGAGCGATTCGGCCCTAATAAGTGGGAAGGAGGTGTCCCCAGCCCCTTGCCTGTGAATCGTCCTGCCGGGATTCAGCCCAGCCTCTGAGGGGGTGGTGAACCCCAAACGGGCAGCTGGGGAGAGGTCGGACACCAGGCAGGTCACTTCCAGGCCGAACCGGCAGCCGACGAGCCCATCGGGGTGCAGCCGAAAGCTGTCCCTAACCCTCCCGGGAGTCCCCAGGTGGCGGGCTGGGACTGTGGCATCCCCGGGGTGGGAGGGGGGGCCTCTGACCTGCTTCTCCCAGCTCTTCCTTCTACCCACTCCCCAGACCCAATGGTGCTGCCCCTCAACCCACGGCCACCCCAGGGAAACAGAGCAGTGGCCCCAACTAAGGGACTGAGAGGCTACCAGCGATTGCTTCCAGGGCCCATGAGATGGAAGGGCTTAGGAGAGAAGGAAGGATGGAGAGGAGAAGGCAGTGTGGGAAGGAGAAGAGACACAGAGACACAGAGAGACAGTCTCCCACCCGTAGGCCCACCCCCTGGGCCCCCGAAATGGAGAGATCTGAGGTGTGGCTTCCTCCAGCATTTCTGGGCCCCAAATGGCTCAAGCTGCCAGAGTCAAAGGAGAAGGGCTTAGCTCCACGGCCACCAAATGAGCCACATGTGCCAGAAATCATCCCGGGAGCCAACATCTAGGACGGGAGGACAGGGATTGCAGCCCCATCTCAGAAAAAGAATGTTCCAGACACCGGTGGCCTTCTGTAAGGACTTTTCCTAGAGCCTGTTTCCGACTCTGCACTCAGGAGAAGGGAGAAGAAGGAGCCCATGGAGGCACCAGGCGTGACCCTCCCCTCCCCGTCTCCCCCCGCCAGGGACAGAGCCAGGCTCCCCGTACGATGTGTCCCCAGCCCAGGGAGCTCAGAGCCTCTGCCAGGTAAGCTCAGCAGACCCATGGGCTTGCAAATAAGAGTGAAAGTTACTAGCCTCCATATAAAAGGAAACCCACAGACTGTGGACCAAACACTCACTGAGAAAATATAGTTAAATCAGTAGAATCAGACTCCTTTTCTGTTCTCTGGATATAACTTGCTCCTGGACTTCTGTGAATAGTTAACTGAAAAGCTGTTGGGGTGGACATCTGTTGCTTTTGCCTGCCCAGCCGCTTTCCTCCTTTTGCTGGAAATAGCCTCCCAATTTTCCTTGAGGACTCACTCCTCCCCCCGCTTGCTCAATCCATGTGGTCCTGGGTAGAGCTGAACCCGCCTGCAGCTTCAGGGGTGGATGGCCAAGTGACCCAGACCAGCGACAACAAGGATGTCACATTCCTCCGGCCACTGTGACCGGCTCAGGGCCAGCCTGATTCAATAATAGGTCTTTGTGTAAAAAAAGAGAATCTTTCCACGGGAGCTCCAGAGAGGACGGATAAATGTCTGGGGCTGCTGGGAGCCATCTGGCCACCACAAAGAGAGAGTCCAAACAGCCTGTAAATGGAGCCAAAGCAGAGGTAGTCAAACTGACCCCCGGCTGACAGTGTTCTTGCCCCTGGATCCAGCCCTACCTGAAGCTCTGCCCCCTCTGGGATTTTCAGTTACATGAACCAAGACAATTTGTGGTTTGACAAGCCCATCCGACTCTGGGCTTTCCTGGAAGAGACTCGGCCAAGGTCAACTGTTCTCTAGTGGCCTGATGAACACGTAAAGCTTGCTGTCAAGTCCCCAGAATGATAGGAGGCGGAAGGATTGCTTCTCTCAGGTAGCACAATGTCTACCCTGTTCCCAAGGCCTCTGAAAAAAAAAAGCACCTACTATCCTGGGTTACATTTTGGGAGGCACTGTGACTGAAGGATAGATTCTCTGGGAATCTATCAAGCTGTGAAATATTCACAGTTTTAAAATTACTCATCAAGAGCTGGATTTTTTTTTCCCCTCTGCTACCTTAGTTACTGATTATTTCCAGATCCATCAGATACACAAACTCTTGTTTTTAAAATGCAATCAGCACACCCACGCACCCATCTATAGATAGTAAAGAATAGGTAGCTGAAGCCCCTGGAATGTAATGCTATCACGCAGGATGAAATGGATAGCATTACAAATGTACACTCAGCAGGAAAATACTATTTAGCTGGTAATTCAAGCTGGGGATGAATAATCAGTTCATTTTGAATAATGAACCAGGAAAGCAGTGCCATTTAGAAAACTTGGGGTCCATTCTTGTCTTTGAAAGCCTGGTGTGGCCGTGTCACTCTGATGCAGAAGGTCACCATCCCTCCCACAGGGCCCAGGCCACGGCCTCCAGGCAGCCGAGGGGCGGGTTGGAGACCACCCAGGCAGACTTCTCGGGCTCTGGTGTCTCTCTGGCTCCAGTGTTTCGGGAGCCCATACTGAGACCTCCCATGTCTCTGACCACTGAGCTCTGCAGAAAGACAGTCAGTGCGCAGCTCTGGGGTCTCCGGACCTATTTAAGAGCCCCGTTTGTTGGTTTCTTGTCCTCTGTGTTTTGGGTCCCACCCCTGGACTGCTCTTGCCCTGGAGCCACCAGATCCTTGGAGGGAGGAATTCTTCCCAGTTCTTCCTGACGTGGCTCCAGAAAATGCTCAGGTGAATTTATGGCCAGTGTGCTCCCAGGACTTGGGACCAGCTCCTTGAAGCATATCCCAGAGGAGCATCAATATAGGAAAATATCTTAGAAAGGGGAAGTTCACTTAGAACCCCATCATACCTGATCGTCACCTGTTTTGAAGACGGCTGTACCCTTTGTACCTGTGAAAGTGATCTGGTGCCCGGGGCCTACCTTTAACCTCTGTTTGAGACACGGAAATGAACATGCTCTCCTGCCCTGGCTGAGTGACCAGACTCTTCAGGCACAGGGCCTGCAACCCCCTGCGAGGTCCGCCCAATCTCTTGAGCCATGAGCCAGACCTCAACTGGGACCTAACCCTGCCAGGCCAGCAGGTCTGAAAAATCCACATGTTCTGTGCGGAAGCCACAGGCACCCAAAAGCCAGATTCTTAGCCTCCACGGAAAGCTTTGGAACTTTATTCTCCTGAAACACTGACCTAATCCTTGCACTGAGACCGCTATTTACATTAAAATTGGTCACATAATGAAAAAAAAAGTAGTTCATTAATATGCTAAGAAGTGCTAATTTGAACATTGCCAAAAAGCAATTGCAAATTCCATTTTGCAACTTGCAAATGTGATGCAGTGCAAATTAAGGCTGATGGGCCCATCTTCAGACATTCAAACTTCTGGGCTTTCCAGGGCCTCGGCTGCGTTCATTGGCTCCAGGACCCAAGGGGTGACCTCTCCTTCCTTCGGAAAGAAAGACTGTGCCTCCCGCAGTGGGAACGTGCCCCTGTTGGCCATTTCTACACTGACATCAGGTGAACCAGAGCAAGGACAACACAAGGGATGTTGCTGAAATGACCCACAACAGAACAGGAATCACTGAACTTTCACCACCGCGTCTTCCATAAAAGGAAGCCATATCAGATCCACAACTTCTAGCCAAGACAACCCACCCAGGCCCCAGCCTCAAGCCCCTCCGCCAACAGGTGGCCCATGATGCTCTGCTGACCCAGGTTGGCTTGAGAAGCAGCCTGCAGGGGACTCTCCGAGCGGGGGATACCGTGAGCATCGGGGCCAGGTTGGCAAGGGTTGGCCACCAGGCCATGAGGGGTTCACTCAGGGCAGCTCTGTTGGGGCATAATAAAGCCCGGGGGCCTGTGTCACACTCAGCAGTCCCTTCCACCTTTCCACCATCCGCCCTTGACCCCCGTCTACCCAGGCGGTGGAGTCAGCAGTCATGTGCCCTTAGGTTCCAAAGTCAGCAGCACATACGGGGAAATTGGGGTAGAGTCAAAAATATCCTTCAAAGTCCCTAAGTCGGCACAGCAATGGGGACCGACCTACCTTCTGCCAGTAAATGGCACACAGCCAGCCTTTCCTCTGTCTTTGGTGGACATTCTTTCTTCAGTTGGCTTTGGAGGCTATACTGTAATTTTTTTAATGTGCATCTTTAAACACAGAACAATCCGTTAAACACAGCGGGATATTCCAGTTACCAAGAGGCACTGGTCAGAGGCCCCGGTACCCACTGCCAAGGCTTGCCAGACGTAGGGCCCACACGGGCAGAAGCTCCCCCCTGGCTTCACCTCCACACCAGGCAGTTTCCCTGGAAGATGAGCGCCCCCACCTGGTTTCCACCTTTATGGCAGGAGCATCTTACGACCTCATCCTCAGGGACCTATTCCTTCCGTCCTTTGTGCCTCACTGCCTTCTCCAAAGGATGCCCATAAAACGAAAGGATGAAGTAAACGGATGAAGGGACTGGGTAATGCAAGAGTAGGGAAGTCAGTGCTGGAGCCAGAAATAAGGTTAATACACAGTCACACGGACACGGAGCACCCAGAGGGACACAGAAAACATGGCTCTGAGCTTCCCATGGGGCCAGAGCAAAGAGGGAAACCAAAGCCATCAAGGAGAGCTTTGTCCATAAAACCAAAAAGGCAGTGGGCCTGCTTCTTCTGCAGCTGAGGCCTAAGAGAACTTTCTCTGGTGGGTCCAGGGAATGGACAGTGAAGTGGAGAGTGTCCTCACCCTGGAACTAAAGCCGATTTTAAATTATGCATTTGGCATGTCACTTCCCAAAACGTCACTCCATGGAAGCCCACGGATAATTTGAAAAGGCAATTTTACCCGGCAGTTCCCTGGCCCCGAGCCAGAGCTGGATGTGTGCGTAGCTCTCAGCATGTTGGTCTGCTGGGGTATTTCTACTCTGAGATGAAGCAGAAGGGAAGAGAACTCAGGGGCAGCCACACACACACACACACACACACCTGGCCGTGGCCTCCGGGGCCCCACCTGCCTCTCCAGCACATCTGCACCTTGATGCCTGTGCTTTCCCTCCACGCCAGTCTTCTGCCACTCCCCCGAGGGGACATCAGCCAGGCTTCTTCTCAAATGTCCCCGTTCAGGAGGCTCCCTGCGATCTGTCTGTCTAGAGCCGAGAGTTCCTTCGTAGTGCCCATTATAATCTGAAATGACCTCTTTCGTATTATCCCAACTAGAACGCACACTCCATGTGGGCAGGAACTTAACACTTGCTCAAGCTGATTTCCAAGCACGAAAAATTCTGCCTGGCGCATGGTAGATAGATATTTAATAAATATTTGTGGAATAAAGGAAAGGGCATAGCAAGCCTCTATAGAGGAAGCTGTGTGCCAAGCACTGCTAAGCACTTTTTGAACATATGTAAGTTTTATCACTGCTCCATTTCACAGAGGAGGAAGCCGAGGCCCAGAGAAGCTAAGTCATTTGCCTAGGATCACACAGCTAGGGAGTGGTAGGAGCTAGGAGGTCTGGCTCGGGAGTCAGAGCCTCTGACCCCACAGCTGCTGAGTGCGTGGCGAGCAAGTTTCATCTCCTTCCCGGGATCCGGAGATCTTCCACATGCAGCCCCCTCCCCCCGAAGCTGCCGAGCATAGTGTCTGATTCAGGAGATCAGCTGCCTAATCCATTTAAATTCTTCGTTCTTTAACATTGTTGATTTTAGCTGAAATGCAAAGTGCAACACAGAGGAGCCCCGTTGGCCTCCACTGGAGAGTCCAGGATTAGTTCATTAATAGGTTCAGCTGCTGCCCATGCAGCAGCATAACATTAGGGGCTAACTGCTTCCAACCACGCACCACTTAGAACCTCGCATTTGCAAATCAGCTCAAGATGTGTATCACCGTGAGAGGACTGTGTTAAAGGAATGCATTTTTCATTTATTCTATTAGTGATCGCTGTTATTGAAGAGGATGGGTGTAGACAATGCAGAGATAGCTGTTCTCATTTGTTTTTCTAAAAGCAGCCAGCATACCCCATTCATGCCAGCATGGTTCCGTGGGGAGCTGCCAGCCAGGGGCACCTCAAACAGGGATCCCCCAGGAAGCAGCTTAGACCCCCCACCCGGGGGTGGCCCCGACATGCCTGGCCTGGCCCCTGTCAGCCCTGCCCAAAGCCCAAGCTCACGCCCACGTCCAGAGCAGGGACTGTGGGAAACACACGCAGTCCCCGTAGAATGCATGAAAACAGAATGCAGATTCTGGGGAAGGAGCTCCCAGTGCAACAGGAGAGGGCCTGGGTGAAGCCCGCAAAACCTCCCACTTGTCCCTGAGACACGTGCTCTGGTGCTCTGAACGGACTTTCCAGAGTAAAGTCCAAGATGCAGTGCCATTGACCCATTGCAGGTGGGAGCATGGAGGCCCCACCCAGCAGAGCACACCTGCCATTCTGCACATCAGCTCTGTCCTCACAAGACCCCCTCTCTCTTCCATGCTGCTCGGGGTGTTGGCATGTTTTCTTTGCCACCTAGCTTCTGCTTCTAAGTTCCTGCTTCCTGTGACATCACTTGCTGTGACCTCCCACCCACCAGGGTTTGTTCTTTGCTGCTTTCAGTTTCCAGGTGGTTCCCCACAGTGAAAACAGCCATGCCTGGGAAAATATCCCCATAAACCAGGAAACTACCTTTCTCCCACTTTACGTCCCCTTCTCCTTCCTCTGCCATTTGTCCAAAGGGGTATCCATGAGACATCAAGGCTCCTAGCGTCCTAGATGGCCAAGGAAACCAGCCCAGTTCATTTTTCCCAAGCAAATTTTAGTTTATCAGGCAGGTAGGAAATCAGAGCCAAAACTCAAACTATTTTGGAGAGGACGTGCCTGAACGAATATCCTGTTTGAGAAGAATGGCCTGACCCACTTCACCTACTGGTACAACTAGCTGCCTAAGGGGAGGGTAGAAAACACTGCTTCAGGAAAGTAGCTTGGCTCCAAGATAGACCAGCTCATACTGATACAAGAAGCCCAGTTTTCGTGCCATTATCTTTGCCACTGTTATGCAACACATTGGGTTTCTGGGTTTATACATCAGTCTCATGACCTTGACTAATGTGAGTCCATACCCAAAAGATAGATCCACTCTCTGAATCTGAATAAAATCCAGTTTCTTGATTTGTGAGGTTGAAAATCAAACCTCAAGCTGTGCTAAGGTTGCCAGCTCACAAATGCCACCTTAGAGATGGCTGCTTTTGGTAAGTGTGCCTCCTCCCCCACCAGGCCCCAGTAAAACTCTTCCTTGAGGGGAGAAAGCAGGCAAGAGTACACGTCAACTGCAGCCTAGAACAATGATTCTCAACCCTGGCTGCACAGCAGAATCAGCTAAATCTTACCCCCAGAGATTCTGATAGAAAGGATCCAGGGTGCCACTCGGACATTTTTCATTTCCAGAGCAGGCCAGACGGTTCTGCTGTGCGTTGCGAAAACCCTGACTAGCACTTGGAAACCCTCAGTTCACACCTCCCTGTAGAGATCTCCAATGTGATAAAGACCAGAGGGTAGAGAGGAGGAACACGCCACTAGAGGCCTGAGTAGAAGCCTCTAGAGATGAGGGAATGACTTCCACCGAGGGGAATACCCCACTTCATCCTTCTCCGCTTCTTTTCTGAGTTCTTCTCCTGATCGGGTATCTGTGTCAGCCACCAGGAGCACCTGCTCGCCCTGGTTGAAGTTTGCAACTGCCTTTGGATGCCAGTTGGAGCCTATAATTAGAATTCACCATGATTCCAATAACACAGGGCCTATCCCCAGCCCGGGGCTTCAACGACGTCAGCTCTAGCCCAGTGATTTAAAACCTCAGTGGACAGATTCGCCACACCTAACATCCATCTCCTGGTGCACCGCCCCCGCCGATGTCCACCGAGCAGAAATTGAATTATGGCCTCAGATGCAAGACTGAGAAGTTGCAGGAGGAAGTCGCAATTATGCACGGACCTGGTTGGGCAATTTGAAGGGAAGCTAAATCTGTCTCCCCTTCGTCCTTCAAGTATCCTTCTGGAAACCCATCCCAGCCCCCACCCCAGCAGCGCGGCAGCCTGCCGTGTTTGAAGCAATGCAGGGAGGGGGCGCGGTGAGCTTCCCCAGGAACCCCTCTCCTAATGCCAGAATCGAGACAGCATAATTAGTCTTCACTTTCACAAGTAATAAATACACTCAAATTAAAAATACATCTGTACCACTCATCTTCCC
This sequence comes from Eumetopias jubatus, assembly GCF_037043125.1. Lineage (NCBI taxonomy): Eukaryota > Metazoa > Chordata > Mammalia > Carnivora > Otariidae > Eumetopias > Eumetopias jubatus. Next base: position 45,127,318 of record NW_028274816.1, read on the forward strand.
CCTGCATATATCATAACATGTAAATACACATTCCACTTGTCTTTCACTAATCATTTACTTTATACTCTCATGTTGGTCAACAGGGTAAAAAACCATCTTCCTATGTATCTCAATATCATTAATATTCTTTAAAATTTATAGGTTCTCACTTTAGACTGAACGAGGGCCATTGCCTTTGGCAGTGGAAACAATTGGAAAATTTGTGAATTATATGCCTGGTTGGCTTCTATTTGCCAAGCTAAATATTTAAGAAAGCCCTTCTGTCACGAACACTCGAAAGTTTTTAGTTAGCTTAACAATTCGGTAAGAAGAATTGTGGGAGTAATACCAAATTTGGAATCAGGAGACTTTGGTTTGTGTCTCAGCTGAGTCACATAAAACTGTTCTGTGACTTTGGCCATCAGCACCTCCCCGGGTTTTAGTTGCCTGAGTGGACCCGGAACACCCTTACCTGCCCTGCCTACCTCCCGGCGGTGTAAGGAATATCAGTCAGCAGGTGCACCACTCCAGAGGCTGCATGGGGGTCTGGGGGGTATGGCAGGAAACGGAAGTCATCCCAGAAGAGTGTGGGCTCGGTCAGGGGAGGAGACCAGGGACAGTGGGGCACCCAGAGGGACAAGGGAGGAAACAGTTCCCAGAACCAGTGCACTCAGGAACCTCAGAGGAAGGACCCCCTAAACAAGAGCTGAGGTTGGGTGGGGTGCGACAAAGCATGGAGGACTGAGCATGCTCACCTCCTTCTTTCTCTTGCCTCTGATTTCCTCTCGAGGCTCCCAATGGCCAAGTCCAGTTAGAACCAGCCAGCAAGGAAGGGCAGCCCACGCGGCCAGCCTCTGGGGTCACAGGGAAGGGCCGAGAAAGCTGGACGTGGATACGGCTGGGGGCAATAACCAGCTCAGAGGTCTTATGCACGGTCAAAATCTCCATTCAGGTCCAGGTACGAAAAATGTGTTACCTCCTTGCAAAGAGTTTTCAAAATGCCTCAGAATTCAGGTCTCCTCAACTACCGAAGGCCCTGACGCTGAGTAAAAAGGTACGTGCCGTTCTCGTCGGAGTGTTGATTAATAAACCTCACAGTAAGGAAGTTCACTATCCAAGAAAGCAGAGAGTTCGACGTCAGCTTAAAAAAAACGTATTTGCTTTCAAAGGTTTCTCCAAGTACTTTGCACAAGGACCCCTCCCTGGGCTCCCTAAGCAACACTCCGCACCCCTCATCTGAGGTCGGAGGCCAGCAGATCTGCAGGGAGGGAGGGCACTTGCCCCCCACCCCCCACCCCAGTCCCCACCACAGCTGGCTCCCGCTCTCTGACACTTCAGCATCAAGGAAGAAATGTAACATCTTGGGCAGTTTTCGCAAGAACACAGCAACCAGGTGTACCCGAAAGCTTGCCTAGTCCTGGGAGTACTCAGTAAGTGCCCCGGTCATGTCCTTTTAAGGAGAACATCCTGACCTGGAAACGGGGTGGATCTGAGGGTTAATCCAGTCCAAGCCTCTGTTTGACCGATAAGGAAAATGAGAGCCAAAGAGCCTTACTCCGTGTGACTTACTCAAGACCACAGAGCAAGCCAGAGATGGAAGACCTCCACCTTCCCACCTCCTCGTCTGGTGCTCCTTATCCCCCAGCGGAGCAAGGAGCATGTGAAAATACATGGGGGTGAGGTCTTTGTCATGCTGTAAAGAGGCTGGGAGCACAGACTCTAGAAAGCCCCCACTCCACCTGCTGTGTGATAGTTCGTCTTTCTAAGCCTCAATGTCTTCATCTGTAAAATGGGCACGAAGAAACTTCCCTACTTCCTCAGAGAGCCCTCAGGGAATCCCTGAGGGGGGACGAAACAGAGCACATAAAGTGCTTGACCCAGTAAGCAATAAGAAAATTTCCATGGTTGCCAGTTCATCAGAATATCCATATTAATGATAACAGCATTTTCTCAGGGAGACCACACACCCAGCGCTCACTGGGACTTGGAATCCAAGTAGATTAGAGAACTAGTGAGTCAGCTGAGAGCAAAGCTCCTTTCATCATTTTGCAAAGAGTGCAAATGCATTCTGGCACGGCCCTGGGGACAGGGTGAGCCATGCCTGCAGGGGCAGGATGATGAGAGGAGCGCCAGTGGGGTGGGCTGCCCCAGCGGCGGCCCTGGCCTTGGGCGAGGCTGGGAAACTGGCCTGTCCGCATGTCACCAGCTTCTGAAGGCTGAAATGGGGCCATGCTGACTTTAAATACCAAAACTATAATGACCTGTAGTTCCCACTGCCTCGATTTTGGATCCCAGTTTCTCCCTCTGCCCCGCCCCTATCACCCTCCAGTTAGCCCTAGAAGTCTTCAATGGGAGCTTTTCAAACACTCACACGTTACTCCATCACCCGGCTGCAGACACCATTCGTCGCCCCACCACCCCCATGTTCTTGTTTGACTCCCCTGGCTGATGGGTTTCCATGGTAACCACCTGGTGCTGTCTCCCCAGGCCTCCATGGGGCGTCAGAGCAGTGCCTGTCGCAGTGTTGAAGGAGGGGACAAGGGGCCTCAGCCACTCTCTCCCCCAGACGCCCTCCTCATCCTTCAACAACCCTCCCTACCCTGCCCCCAGTGGCTCCCTTCAGGGTCCCCCACTCTCTGGTGACACGTCAGGATCCATTTCTACACTGAACAGTAGAACAGACCCAGGTGCCTGGAATTGACAAGTCATTATGGAGTAAGGCACCCTGACATCCACTGAGACCATGGCTAGGGAGCCCCCACTGGCCAGAGGAGGCAGAATTAAAAAATTAAACAAAAAGAATAAAATTGCTCTTGCTTCTGGATGAAATATCCTGATAATCACAAGGAAGGAGAGCCTGCAACCATAATCATAATCATCTGTGGTCTTTGCCTGTGTAGACCTGGCCTAAGGCTTAAATTTAAACCCAGGGTGATTCTAAAAGCTACATGAATAGTTCATTTCCCAACAAAACTGCCATACAGGGAGACAAATAATTTAAGTAGGGACAATGTTTCACCAGTATGCACATATTAAAAGTTTGAAATCACAACCCAGGGAAAGCCGGAGAGCGAAAGAAGGAAAAACAAACTTTTGTTTCATTTCTTCTAGCCGGCAAGATCATTTCATTCTGAAGCCGTCTGTGGTCCCCCCCCCCCGCTGCCAGACCCCACTGCTCCCTCCCAGAAAGGGGGTGACTGTCACAGACGAAGCGTCCAGGTGGCAGTCCCTCCTCAGAGGGGCAGAGGGGGCAATGTAGAGGGAGAGAGACCCCAGCCATAAATTCACCCCCTTGAAACGTCCTCTGCAGTGAATGTGCTTTGCCCCCAGAAAAGCAGTCAAATGCTTATTGACATCAGATTGATGGGAGCCAGGTCTAATTTCTAACCCCAGGGAGCATTTCCCCACTCTCACACGACAGTCTAGCTCCTGAGTGTTTCCCCAGCTGCTCCCCCGCCCCGACCCAGAATCAATGTATGGGTTATAGATTATTGATCACTAGGGACCCAGACCACAAGCTCTCCCTCAGTGTCTGAGCAAGAGCTATTGTTCCTCTTGCCAGGCTTTTAACCATGAGTCATCATGCAGTTTTGGGCACAGAGCAATTACTCATCGTCAAGTTATCCTACCCGAGCTTATCAAGAATTTAAACTGAAAAATATGTAGATGTGCCTTCCTGTGGCGGCATCCTGGGTACCCAAGGAGAGTCAGACGAACGTTCTTGGCCCAAGAGTGAACGCGGAACCATTGGCTTTTGATGCTCTCTCCCTAATATATCGCGGTTTCAGTGAGACTAATATCTCCATTCTGTGAACCAGCCAGCAGATAGAAGTTACCACATTATTGTGGTCTGTTTCCGAGGACAAATAAAGTATGCTGCTCCCCAGTGTTCTGCAGAGCACGCCACGCTATAGACAGAAGTGTTTCAAGTCAACACAATATGAAAAAATTCAAAATAAAATGAAAAGTGTCTGAAAACAAACCAACATAAATATACAGCAGTCCTGTTAATTATGATTATTTATGATCCTAAGAACTGGCATCATTACTGTGCTTTCCTTTCCAAAATCTCACAAACTTGTTACTATACAGCAGTTTCGGAGTTCTATAGGCTTAGAAAGGTGGCGTGCCGGAGGCAAAAGTCATTTTGGGCCGAGATCCTGTATGTTCCGGGTGCGAGGGCCCGCTTGCACACGTGCGGCATGCGTGCACGGCTGATGCACAATAAAACCCACTCGGACCTTCCAGCATCCCCCAGCATTAAACCGCTGCTAATGTATTACAGATGTCTCTGATGAGCACCACCAGTCTATTAAACAGAGTGTTCCAGTCGCCGGCAAGGGGTCTGAAGAATGATCTAGAAATCCACCCCCTTGGGGGAAACGGCCTATGGAACACCACAGACAACACTGAATATTTCATCAGGGATGACAGGGCTTTTCTCTTCTCCGGGCCCTCCCCCAGCCCCCCCGCACCTCTTCCATCGCCCTGCCTGCCACATCCCCCCACACCCCTCCTTCCCGATTTTTTCTCCACTCACTTGACAACTAGTCACGGCCACATCACTGCCGTCCCGCTGTCCTTGCAAGCTGACCTCTGTAGTGTGCGGTGCCCAGTGGTCATGCTGTCCTCGTCTCTCGCCAACCACATCTGACAGAAGACGAGGCCATCACAGCAGCGGCTCCTGGCACCTGAGACACCCTGGGACTACACAGGTAAACCAGGGGAGTCCGTGTTGTCTCTGGACTTAACAACAGAAGGGAAGACATGACATCTCCAGCCAGGAGCCCACGTCCGAATATTCAAAAGGTTCATCATGCGGGTGATGAAGACGGCCCCTCAGCCCTCCAGGATGAGGCGAGCGGCAGGCAGCACGGGGGTCCGGGAGGAGCACCTGACCCTGTCCTCCATCGGGGAGAAGAAGAGCGCAGGTGTAGCAGGGCAGTGACGGTGGCCCTGGGCAGGGCTAGGTGGGGAGGGGGGTGCCCACCCCGCCGGCTTCGGGAGCCCCTCCCAGGCCGGCTCTGACCCCAAAGCTACGCATGGCCCCCCGGGGCAGCAGGGAGGCCGGCTCTTCCTCGGGGCCACACCTGCCCACCGGCAGTGCCCACGGAGACAGAAAAGGCTTATTTGTCGAGAAGAGAGAGAGAGTTCCTTGAAAACCGGCATGGTGGTTTTGAGTCGCTATATTCTCTTTTCGGTGACATGTCGGGGTAGAGAAAAGCATGAAGGATTTTGACTGAAATAAATGCTTTCATAGAAAGCAGAGAGCCCTAGAGAATGTTCTAAGACTTGAAGAGCGTCAGACTATTTTAAGCAGGTGACAGTAATGTCATTGTCTGAGGGGTTAGGGTATTTTCGCTAGACTTACAAGAGGAAAGAGTAAGTTTTCTTCGAATAGAGAAAGTAAAGCAACACACCTCCCAGGTGCTAGGAGCATGCACAGACTGCAGTGACATCTCTCCCTGCTTCTGGCCTTTGATGAAACGACCCAGCACTATTAGGCAGAGAGCATTTGCTAGCTCCAAGCAAAAAAACCAGAGAAAGTACAAACACACTTTTCAAATCACTCGGGTTTTTCCCAACGTTCATTACATCACCCACATCCAATTTGTCTGTTCAAAAGCCTATTCCTGCATCCCCTGGAGTTATCGTGGACAGAGAAGGTCTGGGGCAAACCCAGAGAGCGCATTTTCTCCAACCTTGAGCTTAAAGCTTACTGCAGGCCACCCCGAATAGTCAGTAAAAATAGAAAGTATCCGGATGGTGCCTCCTAGAACCATAGGCACTGATGGGAATCTTTCTCCTTTATACTAAGATACACAAAAAGGAGTCTTGCAGAAATCTTGTTAGAAGGCCTCACCGGGACGGGCCTGTGCGCCACAGTGCTGGCTTCTTCATGCCCTTTGGAGTGGGGGAGCCGGTCCTGTGGTAGTCCCGTTTCTCTCGGGTCCCCTGGTGAGGTCAGACACCCTGCTGTTCCAGGAGCTGGAGCAAGTGGAGATACCAGCTTCACAGGCGCTAGGGGGGTTCCCATTCACAGGAGTCTACCTCCCACCTTCCCCGTACAGGTGCAGCTCGCCTCACGGGGAAGCGGGGCGCTGTCCCATCCCGGAGCCCTACAACAGCACCTGGAGCCACAGGAGCAGCTGGGAAAGAAAAGGGAGGTGGCTGATGGGGCTCCTCATGCCTCCGAGCTCAGGAGAAGCCTCAGAAGATGACAGGGACAGGTGGGTAGCAGCCCAAGAACACTCTTCTGCATGCGGAATTGCCGCAGCTTCGTGAAATCCTGAAGTTTTGGGGCAGAACAGAGCTCGAATGCCCGTAAGGACAAAGCACACGCACACACACACACACACACACACACACACACACACACACACACACACACCCATGGGTCACCCTGCTTGGGCACAGCCAGCTCCCTGGAACGCATGCCCACCCTGGCCGGCCCAGCCCTGCTTTGGCTGGTGGACCCGTCCCTTCCACGGGTTCAGGTGGGTAGGCTCCAACTCTGACGTCTCTCATGGGATCATGGCTGAGCTGGAAGCCCCTAGGAATTCCCTGGAAAGCAGAAAAGCTCCCCAAACCTCCTTAGAGCCTGTCGGGCAGGTGTCCCTCTAGCCTTGGGATGAATCTCGATTTTTTCCCTTGAGCACCAGGTGACGTGGCCCACTTGCCTTCAGGAAGCATGGAAACTCTGAATGTTTAAAACCACTTGGACCTCACTCCAAGTGCCAAGGGGCTGGCTTTGAGGGCAGGTGAACCCTAGACCCCCTGAGGGCCCGGCACACGCTGACCCCATCCCTCCGGAGAGGTCATTCTGCGGCAACACTCACCAAGTGAGTGGAAAGTGGGTGAAACCAGTGGCACCATCCCATATTTGTTTTTTTTTTCTTCTTTCTCTTCTTCTGTGTTTGGTTTGTTTGCGGGGGCGGGGTGTTTCTGTGGCCAGAGTGTGCAGAGCTAGTGTGGCAGAAGGCACAGCTTCTGCACTTCACAAAGCACCCTCCTCACCCCCTCACACCCTGTGAAGGGCATCCGCAGGTGAGGGACATGCAGCTGGGAAGGTGAAATCTCTTTCCTTCACCTCAGCACTATTGACATCCTGGTCCAGATAATTCTGCGCTGTGGGAGCCCTTCTGGGCATCATACTGTTCAGCAGCATCTCTAGCTTCTAGTTGCCAGTAGCACCCATTTCCCAATTGTGACAACCCCAAATACCTCCAGACAATGTCAAATGGTGGGCAGGGGTGCCTAGATGGCCCGCACTGGAGAACCACGGGTTCAAAGCATTTGCTAGATTTCACATGTGAGGTCAGGACTCGAACCCCAGACTGCTGGCCCTGAGCCTCTGTCCTTCCCACCACCCCCAGGGAGGAGGGGGCAGGGTTTAGTCTGCTGGTGCCCACTCACACCTACACCACCTCCCACATCTTTCTCCCCGGGGCTCCACCCCACTGATGCCTCGCAAGGCCCAGGACCCTGCCACCACCAACCGCAGAAATAGGATCTTCCTCTGCAAGAAGCTCACCTCCCAACAAGTAGTGAAGGAATAGACGCAAAGTCTGAGGCCCCACCTGGTGCATTTACAGCTAGGTCCCAAAATTGCAACATGTCCAGGACGACACGGCCTCGGTGATGCTGGGGCTTCCGGGAACATCATCCTGGCACTGTTGTGGAGTGCGGTTTCCCACAGCACTGATGGCACAGTTGGCCACACGGCCAGGTACTGCTCAGAGCTGAAGTCTGAGGAACATCACTGCACGGCATAGCCTGGGTCTCATGAGGGCCTGAGGAAGGTGGACCAGAGACCGGCAGCAGTAAATCTAGAGCTGATGTGTTTGGGGGGTGGGGTTTCAGATCGATCTGTAAAAGAAAATCCATACCCAGGCCAAGACTTCAGACCCGAATCTCTCGCCAGGGCTTTAGGAGCAGGACACCTGCTTTAGGAGCCTTGGGACACCACCCCCACCGCACCCCGCCCCTGTGGCCGGCCAGATGCTCAGATCAGGCCACTGTCTCCAGAGTGGTTTAGAATGCTCTGCCGTCTGTGGGATTTCTCCCCATGTGTGGCTCTGAGTTGGATTTTTACCCTGGGTATTCGGAGCATCCTCCTGGAGCATAGTCCCGTCTCAACAGAGGGTTTCACCAGAAGTTTGAGCTACGGGGCAGATGTTACAAGCAGTGTACCTCCGAGGCTTGTGCCCCCCAATCTCCTGGGCCCACCCAGGCCTCTCTGAGAGGGAGACATTTGGACAGAGACACCAGTGCTAAGGGGCAGCCTGCCTCCTCCAGGCAGGGCACGAGCAAGTGCAAGAGTCCTGAGGCAGGACCAGGAGCTGTGTGTTCAAGGCACAGAAGGAAGATCCTGTGGCTGGAGTGGAGTAAGGCCTAGAAAGGTGGGATCACAGAAAGAAACAAACCAGACCACCTACGGCCCTATAGGCCAAGGTCAAGAGATGATGTTTTAAGTGAATTAAAAGCCTTCACAAGGTGTTGAGCAGATGAGCAATGTGATCTGTTGCCAGAAAGACCCCTCAGGCTACGGACGGGCAAAGGGACCAGGAGTGGGAAGGAGTGGCTGCAGGTGACCAGTCGCAGGCAATGACAGGAGCTTGGGGACCGGGAGAAGTGGAAGAAAAGCGGGGGTCCTGGGGATGTGTCTGGAGAACAGGATACCTGCACAGGACAGGCGGCGGGCCTTGCAGAGAACGGAAGAGTCAAGGGTGGGGCTTCCATCTGCCGTCGTAATGCCGTGGGCGCAGACCCCAGACTCAGGGGCTTCAGACAGTAAACATTTAGCCCAGAGGCCCGAGCTGGACAATTTGGGCTGACAGTTCTGGTCTTGCTGGGGGCTCCCTCGCACATCCGACTGAGATGGGGGCCAACGGGCTAGCTGGCTCTCATCCTCCACAGGCCAGCCGGCATGGTCCCAAGGTGAAGGCCAAGGCAGAAGAGTGGACGAGCTCAGTCAAAAAGTGTTTTCGTGCCTCTGCTTCCATCCTGTTTGTTAACACCGTTTGGTGACAGTAAGTCACAGGACGGATCCTGGAGTCCAAGCAACAACACTGCAAAGATAGATGGCCAAGGGCAAGGACGCAAGCCGCTTACGCAGTCGGCCCACCCCACGTGGTCCTGACCTTGGGCTTGCACAACTGGGTAGATGGAGCTGCCTCTTGCTGTTGTAGAGCAGACAGTGAGGAACCATGGGAGATTTCAAGAATCAGGAACGCATTTTGCTTAGGGATGCAGAGGGCAGTTGGAGGCCCCGGCAAGTGCCCACGAGGGCCCACGGGAGCTGCCCGATGCCTGATGGGTCCTTCTTTGGGGCTCATTGTAAACAAAATTCATCAAGCCGGGGTTCCAAAGTCCCAGGGCCACAAAAGCTTTTGATGATGCCAATGAGCCTGCTTTGGGGCGAGAAGGTGGCAGAAAGCAGCTCCTGCCCGGTGCCAAGCTGACGCCATCGGCTGGACAGTCGTGGGTGCTTGTCACTTAACAGACAGGCCTCCTCCATCCACTGCGTCCACCATCCGGTCTCCACTACAGAGTGAACTGGGGCTTCCATTGACGCTGAAAGACTCTCTGATTTTATGCTGATCGTTAACTAAGAATATCTCTCTCCAGAGATTTATTACATTAATGAGCTCTGAAATCACTCATAGCAATTAACTATATTGTTTTTAAACTCTTCAGAAATCATCAAAACATGTTGGTTGTTTTTTTTTAGGGAAACATAAATAAGGGGTTGCATTGATACCCAGACAAACGCAGCCGCGAGCTCTCTCCGTGCTTGGCTTTGGGAATTTCTGGCCCCCGGTTTCCCCCGTAGACGCGTGCCTGCCTGGCCGAGAGAGGCTCCATGCCCTATAAGTGTGGAACTTTCTTTCTGGAGAGAGAATAGGACTCTGCGTCTGTGCCTGGGACCATTATGAAGGTTGGGGGCTTGTCCTGCAAACTGCCCCCCCCCACCACCACCACCACATACAAGCAGAATGAGAGCTTAAGGCCTCACATCCCGGGTAAGGAGGTCTCTCGCTCCCAAGAGCTGAGTATCCCCACTTCTCCCAAATCCCTTGTCCCCACAGGGCACCCCCTAACATAAACCTGCACGCGATCCTGCCCGCCAGACCCCCCCAATAGCATAAACTGCAGCTGCCTCGGATATTCAGATGGGGTCCCTGAATCACACTGATGGCTCCCTCTTCCTTGACATCTCACCATCATTTCACTCTCCCCTTCACAAGCCACTTCCAAGGTCAGATGGAAAAGGGCAGGAGCTGAGAGCAAGCCCTCAGGTGTCAAGCTGCCTGGATTCAAACACTGACCACAGCACTCACCAGGTGTCACATGTGTGGACTTGAATAATTCAGTGTCCAGCACAGAACTCGGGGCCCCCTAAATACACCCAAAATCCTTGTAAATCTATGTCAGTGATTTGCCCACATTCTGTCATTTGGTTTTCACAACTGAGAGACAGGAACCACTATTATTCCCCATTTTACAGATAAGGAACCTGAGACACGGGACGGGGGGCAAAGGGGATAGGGGGCGCTGTGGGCCCCAGCCGGCTACAGGCTGGGGTTTTGTGCCTCTCGGGGTCCTCCCTCCACACGGACCCCTGCATGGACCATGTCATGCGTTTCCAGCTGGGTTCAGCCGTGGGAGCTCCTGTGAGGAGGTCAGAGGGAGAAGGAGGGAGGGGTGGGGACGGTCATGCTACCAGCCCCTTCCTGGCAGGGATGCTGCTGGCTGGTGACTCCCTCCACGCAGCCTTCTCTGTCTTCTGGCTCCAAGCTGTTCTGCCCCCCGACACTCAGTTCTGGGCTTCCCCTCCCCTCCCTACACCCATGGGCCCCTAAAGACCCCCGTACTCCTTTGTAAATGGTGCTATCATTAAACTCCCCTCCATTGGGCCCTTTGGGAGTGTCATCTGCTTCCTGCTGGGCCCCAAATTCCTGCATCTGTACTCACTACTCAACACTGCTTGTGGTCTGAGCCCCAGAAAACATGATTTTTGTCGGGGGCGGGGGTAGGGATCATCTACGCAATTTTTACTTATGAGGCTTATAGGAAGACAAGACGAGTCTTAACATTCTAAGCCCTTTGGCCGGGCTTCATTCAGCTTGCTGATGGATGATTGGGGGCCACAGAGGAGCCCCCCCATGACCACCAACACGGACTCTAGGGGCCCGCGGACACCAGCACAGCCCTGGCTATTTGAATGTGGTCAGAGACAGTCCCAGAACCTCCACTCAGCTCTAGTGTAAGCTGTGTGGCCCAGGAAGAATGCTGAGCACGTGCAGAGGATGAGAGAGACCCAGAACCCCAGAACAGAGGAATACCTCCCCAGCAAGCCCTTCCTGGAACCCCATCGGCAAGGAAACTAGCTGACTCTTCAGCAGGAGCCTCCAAGACCCCAGCTGAGCATGGCCCTGGTCAATCCAGGCCTAGGATGGTGGCTGGGAGCTGGGCTTGGAGTGGGGGAGGTCTTCCCCCTAGTCCCCTGCAGAACCCCGGGGTCCACGGGCATGAAGGCCTGCCCTGAAACTCACAGGGATGGCAGTGTCCTGAGTGAGGTCCCTGAGGTCACAAGACAGGGGAAATGGGATGGGAGTGACACCATGTCGTGTCCTTGTATCTCTGCTTCTCTCTCCATCACTCCCGGCACCAACCCCCACCCATCTTCAGGTGGACATAAAATCTGGGCATCCCTAAGGGCCCAGATCAAATCCCTCTCTTCCGAGGGGCTGAGCCAGGGGAGTCCTCACTGAGTCCACTCCAACGTGCTAAAATGCACCTTGCTGCATCATCCACCCAGGAGAAGCTCCATGAAGGACGAGCCTGAGGCTTCATGCTTTCACATATACCCATCCCCACTCCCAGCGCTTGCAGGCCTGGACGCAGCCCACACTCTAGAAACACTCGCCAGCAGTTCCAAATAGCAGCCAAAACAAAGAAAATTGCTGGTTATTGGAGCTGGAAGGGACGTCGGAGACCATCTGGGCCATTTTACCGGTGGGATAACTGATGCACAGGGGGAGCCTGGATGCAAAGCCAGAAGGTCTGACCACATTGGTAAGGTGCTAAATGTAAATGATGGCTTGCTTTTAAAAGTGTCTGGTAAAAATTAAAACCTCCTAGGAGTTTAATGGCAAATGGGTAGATTCCACCTCCTTTCGCTCTACCGAACCCTGTGTCAATAAAGTGTAACGGTTTTAATACCCGTCCAGATTAACCTGGAATAAAGCAATCACATCAAAGTAGCATTGAACCACTCCCAAAGATACTAACAAAATGGGGCAATGGGCGTTGGTGGAGTGAGTCCTGAGGGCAGGAGCTCTGGTTGCTACAGGGTGTCCCTGGTCTCAGACTTGGGAAAAGACATCTGGGTGGCTGTTGGGAGGGGGTGGTTTTCCAATTTTCAAAATGATACCTTCATTTTGAGGTAATTACAAAAACCAGCTCCATCAAGGAGGCTCCCCCGGGAAGCACAGCGCAAATCATGGCATCCCAAACTGAGCCACTCTGAAGAGATGTTAAACTTCGCCTATGAACAGCATCCACCACAGCAAGGCCAGGAAGAGGTGTTGTTGAGGAAAAGAGGGCTTCATCCATCCTCAGGCCTAGCTTCAGCCCGCTGCCCAGTGCCCTCATGGCAACAAAACTCAAGATTCTGAACAACATCCTTTTCCCCTCCCCAGGTCACCTTCCCTCCCTTGCCCCGGCCAGACCTCCCACCTCGGATCAGGTGTGTCTTCATTGAGAAGATCCTCCGATGGAGCCAAACGACTCACACCAAGCAGGATCAAAGTGGGGGGTTTCTCAGACCCACACGACCGGAGTTGGCCAGCATGACATGTCCAATGGAGCCTTTTGCTAAAAGGAGCTCACAATGGCGCCACAGACAGACCCTTAGCTACACGGGCACCATGATACGACAGAAATAAAACTAAATTATATCACTTGTCATCATTAAGAAAAATTTTCTTCTCCGTTCTTCATTTGAAAAGCACTATATCTAATGAATGAGTACTGAGTCATGACATGTAAATGACTAAAATATAGGAATTATACTGAGGTCAACTAACGTATTTTTAAACCATGAAATTAAGGGACCTATTCATGCCTGTCCACGGTGCCACTCACAGTCATCACGATGCTCTGCAAGGCTGCCCATGAGCACTGGGGGACAGTGGGGCAGTTCCACAAGAGGCAGACCAAGTCCCAGGCAAACTTTCACATGATCCAGATGAAGAAATCTTGCTGACCTGTTGGCCCAGGTTCTGGAAATCTGTGAAATCTTTGCATGTATCTGATGAAGGGCATTGCCAGGCCAGCTCCCTTCCAAAGAGCATCTTATAGATTTATCACTGATGGAAGGTGGGGCATCGGCTCCTTTGGTGCTTCCAAAATGGCGACCCACAAGTGGTGTACATCGAGAGAATGGCTCTTTCCCAGCTGCATTCATCTCCTTTAATTTCTCCAAGAAAATTAAGATGCCTTGAAGTCTGAACTCTGCAAAAGTTTGGATGAAAGATGGTAGAGAAAAAATAAGAGATGACCCACCAGGAAACCTGAGACAAGAAAAGTTCTGGTGGAGAACTAGCTTCCAAGGACTTGACACTTTCAGGTTGAGGCCATGTTTTAGTTTCTGCACCCTGAGGTCATCTTCATTCATCTGATAAAACAATACTCCAAATTTCCTTTGGTGAAGGATTCCCCTCCATTCTCAGTCATGAAGTTTGGGTGGGGTTGACCCCACATAGAGCATCAAAGTTGGACACTAACTTGTCCTAAATCAATCAATATATGCCTTTACACTGACCACAGAAATTAATGACCCAATCTGACCAAGTACTTGATGGTTGTGTATAGACACAAAGCTTGCATTGCCAGAAACTTTGTGTTCATGGAAGGAGGGCTTGAAGGTATTGGGAGGGAGAGGTAATATTCCACGGAAGCTGATGTTGAAGCCAATACCAACAGCACCCTTGGTGATACCTTATAACCTACTGGATCAAACCTCACCCTGAAGCATAACTGCCTTGAAACTTTTGGTTTACAAAAGCCAAAACACTTCCCTCTTATTTAACCCATAAGAGGTGAACAGTTTTCATGACATGCAGTGTTTCCAGAATGTAGAAGGTCCTTTCTAGAACCCTGTGTCCTACAGTGAACAGGAGCTTTCTGACTCCTCCCACCAACACATAAAAATGACTGAACTCCAAGCAAGTGTTCCACAAAAGCTGGTGACAACAGCAAAGAAAGGCAGCTGTGCTGGTACCAAGGACAGGAATCACATGGCTTTCAGAGAGACAGGGGTCAGGGCTGATGGCCATCCAGGCTAACCCCTACCCCACTGTTTACAGCTGACCTCTGTTATTCATCAAACCCCAGCCTGTCCCAGTCTTTGATATTTGGAAATGACCACTTCTTTGAACTGTCCAAGCCCATCATTGATTAACTGCCCCCCTGCCAACCAGGCTTGCTAGCTTCTCTGGGATTCTGCTGGGGGTGTATGAGGAAGAAAGATGCTTAAAATGCCCCCATCCGAGCTCTCCATAAAGGGATTACATAGCTCTGTCTGAATTAAATCAAGCACTATGAGGCCACTGCAATCTTGTGAAGCCAAAGGCTTACATTAAAGGGGAAGGAGAAAGATGTGAGAGAGGAGCCCATATCCTGCAGCCTAGTGGCAGGAAAGAGAGGTTGAGGAATACTGCTCTGTTGTTTCTGTCACTCAAGTCAGGGTACAACCATGAAATTCCAAGCTATCTAGGAAATTATTGGAATTTCCAAGAATTCCAGAATTCCACCCTGCATGGGGAGAAAGGACCCTAAATGTCATCTACTCGGACCTCTAATTTAATGTTTATTTCCTCCCCAACCTCTCCTACAAATAGTCACATAACTTGTGTTGATTATGTCTGGTGATGGAGAAGTCACTCCCCACTTCCCTTGGACATGATTCCATTTTTAGTCAGTGCCAAGTCTCAAGTTTTTCCTTGTTCTGAGCAGTTATCTACATCTCTGAAGTTCCCAATCCTCGGGGCTGCTTAGAACTCATTGGTCCCTCTTCTCCTGGAAGCCCTTCAAGCATGCAAAGCTAGAAATCATGGTCCCACTGTGGGTTCATATGTCTGCATTGCATGTTTTTTATTCATTTCTCACATATCCTTGGTTTACGTATCTAAACCTATCCCAGTCCTCACAGAGCACACTATTTTCCAGTGTGGTTTGGTCAGCATATCAGGATAGAGCTCCTTCCTATCACCTCCATTGTTCTTTATACCATATTCCCATTAATGCAACCACAATTGCATTATAGTTGGAGAGACCTATGGAGAGGTCAGACCAATGGATATTCCCTCATTTCTCAACAAAGGTAACATGCCCTGCCAATATGTTTCACAATGCCATCAATGACAATAACAGTCTTGTTTCTCACTTTATTCTACTTTTATAGAGTCCCACAACTTGGGCTGGTGAGGGTGCACAGGTCCTCCTTCTGGTGGCGAGGAGGTGCGAGCACGGCAGCCCCCGTGGGGCGGGGGAGGGGGGAGCATTGCTGAGCTCCGGAGATGAATGTGTAAGTAAAAGTGAAGGTTACCAAATTGAAACTGATCTATGTGGGCCACCCATTGCTAATTGTCACCCAGCTATTTTGCTTCCATGAGTCACATGGTGGGTGACAGCCACGGACGTTGATGGATTCTGACCCTGACAAGAATTCTGGTTTCTAAAAAACAAGAGAGAGGACAGGGAGAATGAGGCGATGAAGTTAGCAGCCCAGCGTGAGGAGAAGGGGAATGGGAGCAAGGGGATGTCTCTGACAGCTCAAGCTGAGGAGGAAAATTAGAAAAGAAAGCCTCCACCACCGCCATATGCAGAGAGGCTGTCCGGGACAGCTGGAAGAAATATCGCCCGACCCGAATCCCTGGCCAGGATTGTGATACATGCCTGCATACGGCTATCAATAACCCTGCATGATTAATGCTAATGATTTATGTTAATTTTGCCATAAGCTTTATTTGTGCCCGGTGTTGAACTTAAGGATGTCAAATCATTCCTTGGGAGGTTGTTAGAGATTTTTAAAAGCAAAGTCTAAAATATAATGCCTGACATCCCATATATCATAACCCCGGCCTCCCCAACATTCTCCATGAGACAAGGGTCACCATTCCCCATGTAATTGCCTCTTGTTCAGCAATAAGTCCTTGGAAAAGGATTCGGCATTACAGGAAGGACGGCTCCACAGGGGCCTCTGGGTTCCCCCTTTATTGGGGGGTGGATTTCAGGGCAGCCAAGAAGGCAGCATCCATCGCTGCACCCCCCTACCCCACGCTGCCATCCACGAGTCCCTGTTCACCCCGGAGAAAGGGCCGGCAGGGACAGGCTCATGGAGTCTCGTCCCAGCTGGCTGCAAAGCAGGGGCGTCAAATTCCCTTCTGTTAAATGAGGCACGTGGAGTGCTCAGGCCACCTCATGGGAACACCGGGGGGTTCAGACACAGTAATGCCGTGGAGGTACTTTGTTCTCAGTACCCCAAATACACAACACACTGCTTTTTCTCCATGGCGGTTCTGAGTTCCAGTTGCTTCCCCAGCACCTAGGTGTGGCCCTAGCTGTGGCCAGCCCCGGACAAGGATGACGAGAAAGATGGAAGTGTTGGGAGGACAGCAACTTAAACCTCCAAGACGGACCAAATCATGGAGCCTGACACCTGGGGTGCAGAAGCAAAGCATGTGTCCGCTACACAGAGGACAAGAGGAGACCAGGTCAATTGGATACAGGGGAAATGGAAAGAGGGTGCCCACTGCCACGCCCACACAGAGCCACGGGACGTGGCAACCGTCTGTCAGCAGAGCTCACCTAGGCCCCGGCAGCTGCTTGCCTTGCACCCCTGCTCTGTCTGTCCCTTGCTCCTCCTTGAAATCCCACCCAGGACGGGCAACACCCTCTTTGGTCCCTGGCTCCAGCCATCAGGGTTCCCTCGAGGTCCCATCAACGAACGGCGTGGTGGCCCCAGGAGCTCCTTCCACCTATAAACCAGTCATCCCATGGGGGCCGTCTGGCCATCCAAATAAAACCCTTCCCACTCTTCCCTATCAAGACCAAGACCCAGTAAACCCCAAGGCATGGGGGAAGTAATTTATGGGGGAAGTAAAACCCAGGTCCCTCTTGACCTTCCTCCCTCCCTCTCTTGCTAGAGATTCATTATCTATAGCTTTAAAGCAACAATTTCTATATGGGTTTGTACCCAAAAGGAAATATCCTCTCTGCTCTCCTGGCTTCCTGGGATGGGGCTCCAGTAACCGGCTCAGTCTGGGCTGTACGGCAAACACCTGTCAAAACGTATGGACCACGCCATTTATCAAATAATCTGCTCCAAGAACAGATAGGCACTATCAGCAATCTGGTATTGATCTGTACAGGCCCCTGCTATTGTTCATCCCTGCATCCCAAATGGCAGCAGGAATTAATGAAAGAAACAAAACAATGCATACCAATCACTCAGCCGCGCAACTTTGTTTGCTGCTCTCATTAAGTTGGGCAAAGTTTCCCCAGCTAACCCAAAAGCTTGCCTGGGAGGGGTGGGCCCAGGAGGTCAGCTCTCTGATCTGCCCATGGACCCTCCAACTGCCCTCTCTCCCTCTTCTCAGTCTCCACGGGCCCCTTGCGTGTTGATGCTCCTGCACCTTTGAAGTGGCCACGAGGTGGCCTCAGGAATCCCTCCCGAATGCAGAAGCAGCTCTCCCAAGGTCTGAAGAGATGGCCTTTCTCTGAGAGCCATTTCGCGGTTGTGTTTAAGCTGCCCTTGTCCGGGATCTTCTCCACACAGAGTCTGTTTGCCTTGCACGACCACAGACTCCCACTGTGGAGGGCTATGTCTGCAGATACCCAGAGGATACCTATACCCTAAGAAGCTGAGTACCATGGAAGGAGAGGCGGTCAAAAGCCAACCTCCCCCCTAAGGGAAGGTCTTGCAGAGCGACATTCACCAGCCCCCATCTCTGGACCTCCCCGTAAACAGCAAGCCCCCCCGCAACAGATACTCCTGCCTCACCACCACTGTGCCCACTCCCATGGGGGCTTCAGGGTTCGAGTGAAATGGCACCTCCTGAAGCCTTAGAACTGACCTCTCCTCCCTCTGAGCATTCACCATGCTCTACCTGAGCAACAACGAATAATAAGCTTTGTGTGTCTCCAGCCTCTAAGTCTCAGAAGGAGTAAGCAGCCAAGTAAAACAAGCACAAAATTATGAGTCCTGCCCTCTGAGAGCAGGGACATGGATGCAGGAATCTTTGCAGTCCCCTAGGGTGTTGAAGACCATTAACAATGGATGGATGGGTGGATGGATCATTGGGTAGAGGGGTGGGCGGGTGGGTGACGGATGGAAGTGGATGGGTTGGTGGGTGGATGGTTGGACAGATGGAAGTGGACGAGAGAAGGGTCGATGGGTGGGCTGCTGGATGGGTAGACTGATGGGTGGATGAATGGAAGTGGACAGAGGGGCAGGTGGACAAGTGCGTGGATGACTCTAAACCAAGTAGGATTAAAAACTCGAGAGTATACCACTTCCATGGCTGAGAATCCACAGCAAAGGCCTCCTGATGATGGATCCCCCCGTGAGTTTCACTTTCCTTCCCAAAGCGCAGTGCCTCTCCTCATACTTTCACCCACAGTGCCAGAGAGGGTTCTCACCCTGATGGAGCAAGGGGAGACACCTGGGAGCCCCAGCGAGGATGCAGGATTTGCCTAGGATCACAGAGCCAGCCTTCACACAGACCTCCTGAAAGGAAAGAAACTTGTTTTCTGTCTCATCTAAACCAGACCTCCCACCCCGTGACTGCCCAGCCAGGACACTCTCTGCAAGCCCCTCACCAGACCAGCCACACCAGTGAGTGCCCCTGCCCTCCTGCTGTGCCCGACACTTGGAAAAGTCCCTACATGGCTGCCTTGAGGGTCTGAGTGGGGTGGGGGCACCTGTGTGTCCCCCAGGCTGCAGACAGTGAGGTCTTCCCTTTTCCTCGGCTTGGAGGGAAAAAAAGAAAACAAAAGAAAACAAAAAAACCCACCAAGAACAGAGCTTTCCACCTGGCTTGAGACTTTTCAAGAAAGGCAGCTCACTCTGTGTCCCGGAGATGAAGCAGAAACACTAAGTGGTGCTGACCGAGGCCTCGCTCAGCTGAACAGGGCCTCTGGGGGGCAAGAGACAGTTCCAGTCTGGAAAAGCACAGACCAAGGGGTCAGGCTGGGCCAGCCAGGCATGTGACATGCAAGTCTCCCAGGACAGACGGCCGATCTCCACCTGCGCGGGACTCTTAGGAGGTCAAGCCAGATGCAGGGGGCCATTCCCCATTCACCCCTGCCCTGAGGCTCCCCACAGCATCACCTGGACATGGGACCCTCCTCCGGGGCCATATCACATGTCTGCCTGCAGGGAAGAAAGAGCAGAAGCAGCTTCTGTTTCCACCTGAGGAAGACAAGTGTGGATGACGAGGGTGGCTGGGCGGTCGGGTGGGAAGAGCTGGGAGGAAGGAGGGAGTAAGGGGGTGACAGAACACGGAGCTCTGGTTCCTGCCCTTCAGGCCCCGCGGACCGCAGTGCAGGAGGGGAGCCATGAGACGGTGCCATCGGGCATGGACAGCAAACCCAACCACCACCGGGCCCCTTGCTTGGAGGCACCTGCTCTTCAGGAATTCCCAGGGAGTGCAGAATGTCATGTGACATCTCCCCCATCCCTCCTTCCCGAGACTCCAAATATCTGCTTACCCAACGCTCATCCAGCGGGCACCATTTTGTCCTCTTGAGTCCCTAGAGGCCAAGGTCATGATGACTGGGGCCGGCCCGCAGCCCAGCTGACCTCAGGAGAGAACTGATCTGTGAAGCCTGGCCCAGGCCTGCACCGTCCCACCACCATTTGGGAAGAACTGCATCCTGGGCAGCCAGGCCCCACTGGGGCCCGAGGACAGAGGCACCTCATGGAGCCCTGTCCCATTACCGCAGACCCCACGTGGCTCCAAGGGTGTGCCAGAGAGACAGAGAATCAGAAGGTACAAGGGGCCTTGAAAGAGGGGAGGCCACACACAGACAGACAGAAGCAAAGCAAGGTCCGGGGAGGAAGATGATGACCATTTCCAAGGAATCCCACCGCATTCCAAGGAAGTGTGAGTGGCAGCGCCCTGGCCTGAGCACCAAGCCCCACAGCCATCCCATCCTATGGCCTAGTTAGCGCTCTCCCTGGAAGGGCCCCTCTGCGAGTCCAGCATGAGTGCACTGGGAGCCGCTAATGGGAAAGCCAATGCACAGCAATGCTGCTCAGTGTTCCAGAGAAAGACGTTAGGCCAGGTCCCCGTGCTGTCATCAGCCGCTGAGGGTTGACACCCGCGCAGAACCGGAGAGCCCATCAGCACGCCCTGGCGAAGCGGCGACTTACATCACCTTTGGAAGCAGAAGCTGCGGAAATGGGACAGACCACCAGGCTCTGGGACTCCATTGGGACTTTGCCGGCACTGAACACTGTGGGCTCAGCATCGGGTCCCTCACCTTGACCCAGATGAATGCCCTACCACTCCCACTGCCCACGCTGCCTGGCCTAGCCCCTCCGGCGCCCACACGTGCCTGGAGGAAAGCAGTCACTGTCCCTCGGAGGCTGACAGCCCGCCACTCTCAGCCTTGACTCCGGTGTGCAGACCCTCTTGCTCTGGGTCGAAGTCCAAGAAAGCTGACAGAGCAGCAGAATTGGACTTTGCGGCACCCAAGCGGTGGCGCCGGGCAGCCCTGAGACAGGCTCGGGGAGCCCGGGAGCCACTGTGCCAGCAGATTCTAGTTGTCTCTCTGTAGAAGGATATTGCTTTTAACATAAGTTGTGTTTGCGGCCTGCAGCCCCGAGAATCAAATGGGATGTTGCTCAGCGGGTTCTTCCCAGGACCTGGGACAGGAGGTTTCCACCTGCCCTCGTCTCTGTGCGCATCCCTCACCTCTCACTCTCGAGCTGAGCTGCCGGCTCTCTCAGCTTGCTTGCTCGGGATGGCCTAATCTTTCCTCTTCCCCCATCTCTCTCTCTCTCTCTCTCTCTCTCTCTCTCTTCCTAATGACAGCAGCCCATCAGTGCGCACCTCCCCAGAAAAGCAGGAGCTGAAATCAAATATCTACTGGTGCAGAGGGTGTGTGCGACACTGAGCAGGGAAAACAAAACGAAGAAAACCCTCATTCCACCCTTAAGGATCTCCAAAGAGAGTGGGGAGAGAGCCATGAGGCCATAGAGTCAAGCAAGGACAAGAAACCAAGCTCCAGGCCCCACTCCCAACAGCGCCTTGTCAGGAATTCCAGGCAGGGGTACACAGACTGTCAGGTGAGATGCCCCCAATGCCCCCTTTCCTAACTTCCAAATGTCTCTTGCTTGGTGCTCACCCAGGCTCTGGCAAGCCCCTGGCAAAGCGTGGGTCTGGGGAGCCACCGTTTAGTGAGATGTTTGCACAGAGCTGAACTCTGCCGCTGGAGGTGCAGAAAGGTGCCCAGGTGGCATGGCTGTCATGGGGATGCCCCCCCTCCCCGAGGAACTGGGACGCTTCATACTGCACAACCCCAGACTGCTCCAAGGCCATGAGAACCCACGCAAGGCAGGTGGGATGAGACAGTGTCCAGATTCCATCGCCGCCCTCTTCCCTGAAGCCAAGACTGAGGTCACAGTGCACATCCAGGAAATGGGAGCGGTCAGGGAGTGAGAAGCGGCAGCCAGTCCGTGGTCCAGCATGCTTTGGCACACACAAATTATCTTCCACTTTGCTTACCCAACATTTAAAATTGAGAAGGTCATACCTTATTTTTAAGTCTGTGCTACCACTTCCATGTAAACAGCGGAGGGCCTGACAGACTGGGTCACATTCCCACCTGGCAACATGGACACCCGAGGCCTGTTAGTATTGTCACTGATGCCAGCCCCCTGCCCGGCCCCTGCAGGGGCCTGACTTGTGACTCTGGAATGGATGTTGGCCACAGATCTCACAACGAGGAAACCGCAGAGCCACTGGGCGACACTTGGTCATAGCAATCCCCACCATCACACGGCCCTAAAAGAAGGGGACCTTGGAGAGCCAACTTGCCTTCTAAAGAGGTTCTCCTGGGCCCCCCCAGGTCACCCTGGAGCCAGCAAAACTTTAGAGATTGGGGGAGTAACATTTTCAGTGAGGCAAGCCTAGGTCTTTATACGGCTCTTTGAAACGAGACCAGAATCCTGGTGCACCCCATCTTGAGTGCAAGTGGGTCCTCAGCTGGTGGCTGTTTCCGGGAGGCAGGCAGGCTTGCTTTAAATGCAAGGAGGGGCTGTGATCGGCTGCCAGGATCCAGTAAACAAAGAGAGTTAAAAAAAAAAATAAAGCCAGGTTTCCTGTCTGCCCTTTGCACACTAATACCCGCTGTTTGCTGGGACTCCCACATGAGTAACACGGGCACGCTGATTCCTATTACACAGAACATTAATAAGAGGAGGCACTGACCCTCTATTGCCGAGAACCAGGTAAATGACGGGGAGGGAAAGGGGCCGAGAAATGCTAGGCATTTTATACCGCACGACTTGAAGGGGAATGCGTTGCCTATAAAGATGACGGGTGTTGTAGCACCGAGGAAAAAAACATAATTTTTCATTGATGTACGGCAGCAGGGCTGGAAGGAACACAAATACTACAGTAGATCCATTAACTGGATGACAAGAAACAGTGTTCACATCCACTGACTAAACTGTTTTTGATTCTTTAGTACCAACATGCAGAATGATCCTTACATTATGTTGCCAGGGAAAAACCTAAAAATGCATTTATTTCCTAATGTAACTTTCTTGTATTATCATAATAGAGCCATAACGGTTGTTGCAAACACTATGGGGTCTAAAAAACACCTAAGTAGAGTTATTAAATTGGAAATTTTTTAAAAGGGAGAAATTTGGAGTGTCTACAAGATCATGGCCACCCGTGGGAACAGGGAAAGTGGCCGGTGCCATCGCCCCTTTGGCCACTCCCTCTGGCCACCTGAGCAACAGACCTCACGCACCACCGCCCGTCACAGTCAAACGGGACCAGGAAATACCCAGAGAGCCAAGTGCAAGACGCAGTCATTCCTTTGCAATTACTCTGCGAAAAGCGAGATTTGCAAGGAAGTATGCCCGTCACTTTCCCCATCGTCAGCCTTCCTTCCCCAGCCCTCGGCCCTCCCTCCTCTTCTTCTCTTTCTCGAGCCATGGCCCATTTGTCCCATCTGTACAATGGGAACAAAGAAGGCTATTTCACTGAATGCTCCAAGCACAGTACCGGGTATTATGTGGGTGGTCGTTAGCAGCACAACTGCTATCCGCGGTTCCCACTATGATCACCATGCTGAGAGCCCGGCCCCTCGAGTCTGCAGTCATCAGGGTCCAAACGAGCCAGCCCCAGGATGCGATCTTGACTCCACTATATCCTCTGGCCTCAAAAACGGAAGTCATCATTATTCTCACAGTTACAACCAATACACCCTGTTGCGGGCACCGTGCTCAGGTGTGAGAAGGACCCAGCCCCACCTGGAGGGCCCTTACCTGCAGCAGGTGCTGCGGGAGCTACAGCAACCAGGGAGCTACAGCAGAAGCGGAAACGAAGTGTCAGGAGGCAAAGGAGGAAAATAAGCCAGTCTTCTCTGGGAGACAACCTTACTGCTTGGGATTTAACGGACCCAGAAGGTGGTGATGGCATTCTGGCGAAATGAGCAGGTGGACAGAGATCCAGGTGCAGGTGGGGATTGGGGTGATCCAGGGCAGCCGGAGCCCAGCACGTGTAGGGCAAGCAGCAGCTCCGAAGCCAGGGAGAAAGAGGCTGGGGTAATGGCGGTAGAGCCTGATTCTAAAGCCATGCCTCTGGTCACTGCCCGCTACCTCCATGACAGACCGGAAATGGCGGGAGGAACCAGAGGAATGGGTTAGGAGGACTTATTTTCTTGGTTTATCATGTTCCTTGGGTGCCTGGATGGTTGGCCCCAGCAAGGGAAAGAGGAACCAACTTGGAGGAGGCAAGGCGATTGAGGAGAACGGCAGTGGAGGTCCTACAGTTGGTCTTTCAGCTGAATGAAAATGCAAACAGAAGCAACCCGCATTCACTGGGACCTCGGCCGGGCAAGTACGAGGACACCCACCAAACACCCGGGATCTCATCTGGGCCCCAGCCCAGCCCGGGGAGGGGCCTCATCATTTCCTGATGAGGGGGGCCAAGGCTCAGAAAGGGTAGATAAGTCGTCCCGCTACACAGCTGGCTAGTGGTGGGGTTTGAATTCAAACCCAGACCTCACCCGGCTCCAAGGCTCATTCTCTCAACGGGGACTATTCAGCTTCTCTGTGGACGACGAGGAAAGAGACGACTGCCAGGGCGGGAACCGTGGACTTCACGGCCCGCAGAACCAACATCACTCTGGATGGGCCATTTGCGAAAGATAAAATACATTCTTACCTATACTTGACACCATAAAAAAAAAAAAAAAAAGGAAAAAAAGCCCAGGCAGATTCAAGATTTAAATGTGGCAAAATAAAATCATAAAATCCCAGGTGAAAATTAGATGAACACTTTTATGACGTTGGGGTAGGAATGGATTTGCAAAATATCCCCAAATATGGCTAGACCTGCTGCTCAAATTATCACCGTTGCCTGTTTCTCCCTTTGGCAAGAAGAGCTTGGTCTTCAAGCCTCCTTTATTAAGATGCAGATTCTCCCTGAGAGGGGGGTCACCTTCCACAGAAATAATATTAGCTTTCTTTCCAACACAACCGCACACAGAAGGGATGGATCTTGGGCAAATACATCTTGATTTGGGTTGAGGGGGCAGGCTGGGGAGGGAGCTGAGGCAGAGAAGAAGTTATCCTTGGAATCCTGAGGAGGGAGAGCAGTCCCCCTGACTTCCAGGCTGCGGGGGCATTTCCCTACAGCTCTCTACCCAGATTCTACAAATCTACAAATCTTTGCTGAGGTCCTACTGGGTACCAAGCCCTGTGTCACAGGTAATGCAAAGACCATATGGACGTGCTACTTGCCTAGTGGTCAACGCCTAGAGGCAAAGGCAAGACACAAACCTAAGCTAATCTGATCCAGTTTGCCACAAAGTCAGACGTGTCCTAGCCAAGAGAGTACGGTGGCATTCTAGGGATAAGGCCCTCTGAAGCCATTCTGCCCACCAGCTTCACTCTTTGACCCGTCTTCATGGAAGCGGCCCGTCAATGATTTCTCCACATTTTTATTCAATCAGATCACCGAGCTCAGTACAAAAGGGACTCACAACAGGACCTGGACAATGTAGGTGAAAAATACCTGTAATCGGTTTAACTGCTGTGTTCCACTCTGGTGCTCCAATAAAGGCCAGGATTTCTGCAGCCAGCTTGCAACCCAAAATCTCTATTGACCACCTATAAGGAGACACAGGGACCTCATCACCAATACACGTTTCTTGGAACTGAAAATGCTTATGTCCTGTTTTGGTTTTTCTTTTTTTTTTTTTTTTAATTTTCCAATGAACATGGTTTGCACTAATGTGATATTTGTGCTGAATATATAGATATGATATATATATATCATATATATATATAAAATAAAACATTATGCTGTTTCTTGGTGCCATTTCCATGAATAATTCAACATGGGAGGTATGTCTTGGAAAATCATCATGCACAATCC
The DNA here is from genome assembly GCF_037043125.1 of Eumetopias jubatus. Lineage (NCBI taxonomy): Eukaryota > Metazoa > Chordata > Mammalia > Carnivora > Otariidae > Eumetopias > Eumetopias jubatus. The sequence goes on from NW_028274816.1 coordinate 45,152,991, forward strand.
ACAGTGACGAAGGAGCCAGAGCAAAGTTGGAGGGTCAGCTGCCCGACTTCTTGTTATCTGTCCAGAAGCAGCTGTAAATTCACTGCAAAAAGCAAGATCCCAGTTCCCGGGAGCAAAAGGGTCGCTGGAAGCAAGTCGGGAGGACGTGGCTTTATTTAATTGAGAACTAAGTGTCTTTGGGATTGTGTTCTCTCTCCAAAGGAAGGTCACTTTGCTGTACAAGCATGTCAACGCCTCCTCGGTGGTCTGTCCCCTGATTAAGCCCAGCTTTCCCCTCTGCATTATAGGTTCCTTTTCCGTGATACAGGGATACAACCTGCCAAGGCAGTATCTGGATTTCCAACATCAATCCCCACACCCCGGAGCCCACAGCGCCTCCTTCTCCCCCTCAGTCAGGTACTCAGAGGCCCCCACTCATTAGCCACAGAGTCACAGAGACTCGCAAGGTATTAAGATGGCAATATCATCTTATTGGCTATTAACACAAATGTGCCAATAAACATAGTGCATAAAAATTATACATATTCCCTCGGAGTCCATAATCCCGAACTGATATGGCATAATGCAAAACACACTTCCCCAAAAGTAGTGCTTAAAGTCACGATGTACAAATTGAATTTTAAATAAATTTCCTGAAACATCACCAGTGGTTCTAGCCACGTTAGCTACACACATTTACTAAAAATAAAGCACAGAGTGGCTGTGCCCACCCCAATCCCAAAGGGATGGGACCGGTGGACGTTTGTCTGCCTTGCCCATTGTTCCAGAGGTGGGCTCACTGTGTGCACATTTGGGCACAATTGTTCAAACAACCCAATACATTCCCCTAAAGGGCTTTCCCTAATTATCAGTGATCATCAGGTTCCAAAAAGTCAGCTTGTCTTCACCTCACTCTCTATCAAAGAGGGAGATGTTAATTGCATTATCGCCTTGCCAACACCCTCTGAAATGCTGTTGTGATCATTAGCAGCCTACCATAGAGCCAGAGTTGGCCCAAATTTGGAACCAGCCAGTGAAGCACTTCCCAATCCCATGTGTGTGCAAACACAAAAAAATACAGGTCAGTGGCCATAGGCAAGGGGCCCTGGGCGGGGGGGGGGGGGGGGGGAGAGGGGGGTTGCTGAAAACCAAACCTGCCCCCCTCACCAAAACTGCAGAGAGCATCAGCCTCCTAAAAGGTCCAACTGGTTGGGCACTGGGATCCAACACTCTTCCACGCTCTTGCACACGCACACACACAGGCCAAACAGTGAAAACCAAGTTCCCTCAAGCTTTGTCATTTTTTTCCCCCAGCCCTCGGCATCCCTGATCAAGCTGACAGTCCAAGGAAGAAAATCAGAGGGAAGCCGAGTTGTTCTGTTTGACGGACTACCTCTCCATGAAGGTTGATGGCATGCCTCCTCTCTTGGATAAATAAGTGTTCGCGGCCATTTACGTTATTTTTAGCAGAGACCAAGACCAAGAATATTTTGCCCTTGCTCATTCAACTTATTCTCCTCAATGCACAAAGCAATACTGTGGTTTTCGCCAGTGTTCCTCCCATGACTCACCCACCAGGTACCTTTTGGACCATATCAGATCTCACTCCCCAAACCACCCCTAACTCTTCAAAGCCTGCCTCAAACCCCAGCCGCCCCCCCACACCTGCTTTCTCAGCTCCATCAGAAGAGAGAAGATTAACTGCTGAGCAGTTGATATCTTTATGCTAGAAAGAGCCCTTTCAAAGACTCACTCCTCAAGGAAAAAAAAATGGGCACACCATCAAACAATTCACAGGAGGGGAAATATACATATGCAATAGACATATGAAAATGTATTCAACCTCAATCATAAAAGAAATCCCAATTTTAAATATTTCCATCTATCAAACAGGCAGCTTTGTAAAGACCATCTCCTGCTTGAAAATCGAGGCTGCCACTCTCCCACCCGGCTCACAGGACCAACCCTCCCTGGGGACAAGTTTTTCAAACTAAAGGGGCCTCCCTACACAGGACTTCCTCTTCTGGGAATTCAGGATCAGGTAAAACCAGAGGTGCACCCAGCAATTCTTATGAAAAAATATTTGTCACAGCTTCACTAGCAATGTCAAAGAATTAGAAACAACTCAGGGTTTACCAAGAAGGAAATAGTTAAATGATATGATACATCCGACAAATGCAATTTTGTGAATTCTTAAAATTAAAAAAAAAAGTTTGTGGAAACCATTAAGGACATGGGAAATGTTTACAATATGTTAAGGGGGAAAAAAAGCAGGACATAAAAACTGTATGTATAGTAGATTCCCAATTCTGAAAAAATAATAATACATCTAAATGCCCATGGGTCTGTAAAGAAATGCATAAAAAATTTAACAATGTTTATCTCTGGGTAGTGGGATTACAGGCGGCTTTTATTTTCTTCTTGAAACTTGCCTGTATTTTCAAATGTTTAAAAATAAATTTGTATTCTTCCTCTATTCAGAAAGCAGTGTTTTGCTTTTGTTCTTTACATGCACCGAACCCCCACAGCACTTGCTGTCAGAATGACTTACAGCAAACTGTGTGTTACCCCACCTCTGTGTGAGCTCATTCTGGCTTCACCTCCAGGCTGAGCCCCCAGTAGGCCAGGGAGCAGGCCTCCTCCCCTGCTCTCCACCCAGGGTCTACAGGCTCCATTTCCCTATTTTTGTGGTTTGCCCTCAGTTCCCCGCAACCTGACCACCCAGCCTGCACCTACAATTCCCAGACCAGGTGCCCTGCTTCCATGGGGCAGGAAACCAACACTCACATACAGCATCCATGAGGAAAGGTCACCTTCAGCTGTGTGGTGTCCCAGGGAGCAGAGTGGCCTCGTCTAGCACCCGCATAACCACACTGAACCCCGAACTGCCATTGGAAGCACCCTCTCAGAGATCTGCTCATGGCAGGAATGGAAATTGAAGGAAAGTGATAGGGCAGGAGGACAGAAGGAAGTACTAGGTATGAGAAATGCTCCTTGGTCCAGCCAGAAATTTGCTACAGAGGACTCAGTGTGTGCGCCTGTTCAATTCACGGGAGTTTCTTGATAGACTCGTGTCGTCAGACGGCGCGGGGGGGGGGGGGGGAGGGGGGCGGGGGCAGGAGGAGACACTGCTGCCCGCTTTCCCATCTGTGAGCCTCTACCTTGGGTGGCCCAGAAGGGAGACTGGAATCTGCTGGTCCTTCTGCTGGAGTCTCAGTACTTCTGAAGCCCTGATCCTGTTGCTAGACCAAGTGCGATTCTAGGGATGGGCAGACATACTAGACTCTGCGCCAACCCTGGAGTAAAACGGGCTACGTGGGACTTTGGGCCATTCTCACGTGCAGTGTTTCCCAGCTGGCTTCGAGGGAGTTGTGACTTTTCGCTAATTTCACCTTGCACAGCACACTGACTGTGGCCCTACCTCCTGAGTACCATGAGGACCAGCCACTATTGTTCCATTCTAAAGCATGCACTGCCTCCATCTCACCACGTCCTTGGGAAGACTCTCAGAGTCCTGGATACCTTGCCCCTCCCCAGAGCCCTCCCTTCCCCTCCCTAGATGGCAGCATTGCACCCAACACCTGCACCAAACAGCAGGAGGGTCCCACCATCATCATTGTCGTTGGCCTGAGATGAGGGGTGGATCATTGCATGGACAAACGTATTTGTTACAGAACAAACCCTCTCCGTACCCATGGGCTCTTCCCTAAAGGGCTACGAAAATTGCATTTTCGGCTTCCAGGAGCTCCTGCACGGGCACAGGCTCTACCTCTGGCTGGTTTGGTCAGGCGCATCAATCACCCCCTTTGCCTGCAAAATACCAGGGAGACTGATCCAAGCAGGTGAGTTCCTTCCGATGGCCTCCTCTAATCCCAGATGGCAGGTATGGGTGGACAGCCTTCCATCCTCCCTCCAGAGCCAGGCCTTCCCACCAAAGAGCCAGGGAGAGAACAGATCACCTCCAGAAGCCTATGGTAACTCGGGGCCACTCCCCTGTCACCCAGGGCCAGCAGACTCTCAGAGTCTTGTCCCTTCCCGGCAGAGGAAGGTCCCCCGGGGCGTGGCGATCAGTACCTGAGGGGACACGGGAAAGGATTTTTACTCCATCCCAACAGATTCCGACATAATGCTACCATCTTTCAACTTTCTCCACCCACAGCGTCAGGCTGTCCCCTGGTCTCCACTGCAGTTAGCCTGAGCCTCAAAACAAATTAAATGAGGCAGGGAGGCCGTGTGGTGATCACTCCATTATGTCCTCTCTGCTCCCTTTCCACAGTGATTCACACTATCACTTTTAGGAGGTGAGGCATCTTATTGAATCAACACTTAATCTCCTTGAGGTGGCATTGGAGGCGGGGCAAGGGGACGGCGGGCGCATTGTCCCTGATCCTTTGGTTTGTGGAGGCACTCGTTGGTGACGGCCTGAGTAGGGGGGACAGATGAATTGTGGTGAACCCTGACCCTGTTTCAGGTAAGCTTCTGATTTACAGTTCATTGTGCTTTCTAACGAATAATTTTTATATAATAATTCCACCAGTAAGCACCAAACCTTCTTCTTGGGAATGCAATTAAGGGAAAAATTAGCAATAAATTGTTTTCAGTACTTAACCTAGCTCCAAATTTACGGTTGCTGGAATTTATTGTTTCAGAGGCCTGAAAAATGGCAATTAATTTTATCCCATTTCCTGTCATTCACCCTCAAAAGTGAAATGTAAATAGAGAACCGTTCACGGTCTCGGGTGCTCCTGCTTGTCACAAAGCTCCAAACCCAGCTCCTGCAGCCAGTGACCATGGACGGCTCCTGAACCTTAGAAGCAGGGAAAACATTCCGTATCTCCAGGTGGTCCCTTTTCTTCGGCTGCCGCTGAGCTGCACGCCGCTCTGAACCCGCCCTGGTTGGGTCCGGGGGGCGGGGGGGTGGTACGCCTCAGAGAGGAGAGCAAATGAGCAAACACAAAGTTGGATTCTGGCGCCCATGCTGGATGTATCCGTCTGCCCTATAAATAAGCACTGATCACCTCCATTTTATTGAACTCATTTTCCAGGCAAGCAAAGACCACGAGATTCTCCTGCACATTTTCTCTTTACACCCTCTAGTACTGCTGCTAGTGTCAACTCCGACAGATTTATAGCCCATTCATTCATGGGGACAAAAACCCTGCCACGGCTGGTCACGGGACACGCAATAGCAGTTAGTTCAAGAGATAACAACTGCCATAGCTCACCTCTCCATTCAGCACTACAAAGCCAGCCCTACTTGGGAGGTAATAAATGCTTCTCGTTGTGTGCTTTGAGTCATAATCCAGAAATAACTGTGGTCGGCCTCGCCCCAGGCCCCGCCTCCAGGGGAACAGCTCCTCCCAACCCACCCCTGCTCCAGGCCTCCACTCCAGCCCGTCTCTGCCTGCCACGAGGACGGTGGGGGGCTGAAGGCAGGCCTCGTAGAACCAGAGCCAAGACCCAGCCGACGTGCTGAGCCCTTACATCTCAAGCAATTACGCCCAGTTGAAAAGCCTGACCTCCTGATGCGTGGGGAGTGGTCAGGCGGGCATATGCATTCATTGCAGTCTGGCAGGTGACCCTCAGCTGCCCCCGGCGTGGTCCAGGCGCTTGTCTTCCCAGCTTCCTCTCTGCAATAGTAAATGAGCCCTGACTCAGGACCCACACTTTCTTAGCGGCCAAACTTGCTCCTGATGGAGCCTGTGAGCCTGATGGAGAATCAAATGAGGGAAGGCCCTTACCTCGCACACTGGTCAGACACCGCCAGGGCTGGGGCTTGAGCCCCGATCCCAAGAGAGGAAGGAGCTGCTATGACTAGTTCACCACCGTCCCCCTGGGGACGTGCCAGGCACCAAGTGAGCACACAACCAGCAGATGGTGGCTAAACCAGTGGATTTTTAAAAAGTGAACAACCTGGAAAGGAATAGAGAGGATCTGTTCCAAACCCCTCCTGTGATGGATAAGGAATCTGAAGCTCAGAGCAGGAACAGGTTTGGACAAAGAAGCCACGTGGTAGGGAAGCGTTCTGCCTCATTTCGAAGTCAGCCTCAGCCACTCACGAGACTGAGTTCGCTCATCTGTAAGGAGGGTATTAACTATAACCTAACTCAGATTATTGTTGTTCGAACTGAATGAGATCTATAAATATATTAAATGCTATACATAAAAAATACATGAGTATATATTTTATCTAAATATCATGTAATCTATAAATATATTTGTATATACAAGCATTTGTATATAATTGTATGATAAATACATGGACAATAAATCTGTAGTAAAGTAAATAAACATATAGTAAATGTACAGTAAGCACATAGTAAATAAATAAGCACATAACATCTAGTAAATAAATACATGTCAAAGCTTAGCACAGTGCTAACCAAGAGCATGTGTTGCAAAATTAATTTGGTTAGTTGGAGAAACAAAAGATCCACACGAGAAAATTTTTGAAAGCTCAGGAGAAGACAGAAGATTACAGAGGATGAGATGAGGCTTCAAGGGAAATGCCTGCAGTGTTTTCAACCCTCCGCTAGGACCCAGACACCTGCCTCCACCCCATCAATGCTCTGAGGCCTGTGCTCTTTGGAGGTGTGTTATTGTCATTCTAATGTACTGAAAATTAAACACCAAAATAAAAAAGGTGGATAACACAGGAACCTAATACGTTCCCTCTGGGATCTTGGGGTCTCTGGACTTTTGGGGTCCAGGTGGGAGATGAGGCTTGAAGACAGAGCAGGTCCAGGGCAGGCAGTTGAGATGGAAGTCGAGAGAGCTTCCAGGCTGTCAAAGGTTCCAGAGAGAGAGAAACCAAGGTTAATCTCCGAATGAAAACACAAAATCCAGGGGGCAGGAGAGGTTGCGACATGAATGGAAAATGACACTGGGCATCAGTTGCTGTAAGTACATTCTTTGCTAATCAATCAGCTTTTATTGTGACGCCTCTAGCTCAGCTCATAACGCAGGAAAGCTGCTTCGGCAGCAGCAAAAATGTTTCCAGTTTAATAATCCCTGCTAATTGAAAGCAGCTCGGAAACGGGGTGAGGTGGGGGGCTGGGGGCACACCGACACAGTTTATGGCAATGGGGCTGTTCCTACGGAGAACAAAATCACCTTCGATGCTGGAGGGGAGAGCTATGTCTCTGGCCCTGAACAACTAATTCTTACGACTGTCTGCTTTGGCAATGGGACCTTTTCTTCCTATGTTTTAATTGTAGAACGTTAGAGCTGTAGAATTGCTGTGAAACCTGTTTTTATTGGTGGAAAATTAACCACCCCCTGCTGCAAAAACTGGATCTTCTTTCTTCAACGGAGAATTGCATTCATTTTTATAATTGTTCTTTCCTTTCAAATCACCTAATATGACAAATGCTGGGCGACGTTATAGTTCATCTGCTAAAGAGTGTCTTTATGAGTTGAGGCTCCAATGCTTTAATGGAGAAATTGCCTGATTTAAGTAAATCATGTCACCTTCACCCTTGCAATCATATTTGTTGCAGGCTGTCTGCTGACCTAACCTGCAGAGCAAAAACAAAAACACATTTACATTTCCAGGCTGAAATATTTGGTTCAAATGATGTACAAATAGGTCATAATGAAAAGTAATTTTAGCACACGGCAAAGGTACAATTTAAGTATACTTTTGACAGTTTTTACACATACACAATTATTCAGTATTGTAATTTAAACAGGTAAAAGACAGATTTTCACACAAAAGCCCCCGATTCCTGAGCCCTGGTCTTTGCGGCTTCCCAAGCAGAGCTGCAAATGGGGACGTAGATACAGCAGAGGGACGTCCTCTGTGTGATGTGCCAAGAATCAGCTGGGCTTGTCCTTCCTCCCTCGGGTACACACAAATCCATCTGAGCAGGTGGGTTCAGGTGCCCAGATCTTGGTGGTTCCTCTGCTTTCTGTGACAACAACTGCTCTTATCATGTGGCAGGGAATCAATATGCATTTGCCGAGTGAGTAAAAATGGCCAAAATTTGGGGTAAAAAAAAAAATCTTTAAAAAAAATCAACACTGAGGGTTCTAGAGGGGAGGGGGGTGGGATGGGGTAGCCTGGTGATGGGTATTAAGGAGGGCACGTTCTGCATGGAGCACTGGGTGTTATATGCAAACAATGAATCATGGAACACTACATCAAAAACTAATGATGGAATGTATGGTGATTGACATAACATCATAATAAAAAAAATAAAATAAAATAAAAAATAAATAAATAAATAAAATTTTTTAAAAAGTGAAAAAAAAATCAACAAACGTGGAAGTATGAGGAAGGCTTTCTCCAAATGAAGGAAATTAACAAATATCACAGGAAGTAGATACTCCAGTCACTGAGATGTCGGACCTTGATCCTCACACCTGGCTCTGCTCAGCATTTATTCCCTCCTTCTGTGGGCAAAGTGTGGGGAGAGGGGCTCTCTCCCTTCTCCTCATTCTCCATCTGCTCCTTCTCGACCGCATGAAGGGCTCTGAGTATTGAAAACATAATCACATCCTTTGCTTTCCTCTGACAACAACTGAGCTTCCCAAGTGTGCTTCTTGTAGCCGCCAGAAATGTAGAAGAGGCTGGAGTTTCGACCAGGCAGCAAAGTTTCGTTCCTTTATTAACAAAATTTAAAAGATTTTGAAAATTTAAAACAACTTAATTGGAAAAATTTTAAGTATGTCCTGAATAAACAATTCCCTTATATTTAGCTGAATTTTGCCATAAACTAAAGCAGTCCATCTATAAGACACCGTAAAATTATGAGGCATGGCAAGTGTTATATTACTCTAAACAATGAGACTTTAAATTTATAGTCAGAGCCTTGAAAAGAGTATACAGACTTTGTTCCCAAAATTCCATCTACCACCACCACTACCCAGGATAATTTGGGGAGGTGGGGGCGAGTACATTTTTCTCTTAATTTAAAAACATTTGGAATATGTACATTTTATTCTCAAAGTCTCTGCTTAGAGAACTAGATTTCTTTTCTGGCAAAACAGGTTTATTTCTCTGGAAAATGATGCTGGCATCAGATCATCTGTTGGTAGTTAGAGCTCTACTTAAAATCAGGTGCACTGGCTGGGCCAAGAGTCAGAGAAGCCCTAAAATTGGACCTACTTTAGCATTCGAGGCAGAATCAGTAAAGCCGACAGGCAATGCCCATTCCCAGCTCCCAGCCCCCAGTAGACCCTTAAGAATCTCTCCATTCCAGAAGCGCCTGGGTGGTTCAGTTGGTTAAGTATCTGCCTTCAGCTCAGGTCATGATCCCAGGGTCCTGGGACCGAGTCCCGCATCGGGCTCCCTGCTCAGCAGGGAGCCTGCTTCTCCCTCTCCCACTCCTGCTCCCCCCCTCTCTCTCAAATAAATAAAATCTTAAAAAAAAAAAAATTCTCTATTCCATTCGGGCTACTCCAGAAAATAGTTGCCGTTCCTGGTGGCAGGGCTAAAAAGAGGAGCACCCATGTCCATAATGCATAATGATAACCCACCGTGTCCACACACACATCCTGGGATTCTAGCGGCCATGAGGCCCCTTCCAGATCAGCCACCCAAAGAACAGACTGTGTGTTGATGTGGACACATCATGAGAGACATATGCCCAGTTCATCTTCAGAGTTTTAAAGAGTTCCCCTGAATGCACCCGGAAAATGCAGCATGAAAGAGGAGATCTCAGGGCTGGGGTAGGGAAAAATTTTGTGACGCTGTAAAGTTACAAAGGGTGCAAGTAAAGGGGGCACGTTGAAAGGCCCCCGAGTCAGCTTGGAGGAACTCCCAGTGGCCAAATCTGGGGCAATTTGAGCAAGAAAATAAATAATAGTAATATATTGTAAGCCTTAGAATAAAACATATATCCATAAGTCCATGCTGATATCCATAAATAAATAAACAAATAAGAAGGAACAGCTCTTCCTTATGACAAATTTCAGTTAACAAGTACAGAAGAAACGATGGAAATAGAAGGTCACCATTAGCAAACACCATGGTAATAACAGTTCTTCCCCCCCACACACACTTAAAAACACACTTTAACTCATCCCAAGCAGGGACCACAGTTATGAACTTTATTACAAGTGTTTATATACTCTTCTCTAAAAGCATGACCAAAGAGCTCTCCCTTCCGTTCTATGATATAACTCACAATGTATCCTGCAAGTACCACTTTCATAAACGCCTTTAATACATGTGCTTTTATTTTTTGTTGTTATTTATTTTTTTATTGAATAAATTTGACATGCACCACTGTGTAAGTTTAAGGTCTTACAGTGTATTACTTTGATACACTTATATATTGTAACAGGATTGCCACTGTAGCAATATACGCAGGAGAGCGGGATAATGTGGTCTGTGCATGAGGTCTCTATGGCTTATTGACTACTCAATCCAAGCTTGTACCCTTAAATACCATCAGTCTTATCCCCCCAACCCCTGTCCCCGTGCCCTAGTAACTATTTTACTCTTTTTTACAGATTTTATTTTTTTAGATTCCACATATAAGTGGTATCATATGGTGGTTGTCTTTCCCTGACTTGTCTCTCTTAGTATAATGTGCTCAAGGTCCATGCAGGTTGTCACAAATGGCAGAATAGCCTCTTTTCTCATGACTGAATAATACTGCATTGTGTACATATACCACATTCTTTTTATCCACTCATCCATTGATGGACATTTGGGTTGTGTCCATATTTTGGCTATTGTAAGTAATACTGCAATCAACACGGGAATGCACATATCTCATTGAAATCCTGTTTTCATTTCCTTTGTATATATACCCAGAAGTAGAATTGCTGGATCATATGATAGATCTATCTTTAATTTCTGAGAAACCTCCATAATGTTTTCCCCAGTGGTTGGGCCAATTTATATTCCCACCAATAATGTATATGGGTTTTCTTTTCACCGTGTCCTCACCAGCACTGTTGTTTCTTGTCTTCTTGATTCCACCTATTGTGACAGGTGTGAGGTGGTATCTCATTGTGGTTTTGATTTGCGTTCCCCTAATGATGAGTGATGTTGAGCATCTTCTCATGTGCCTGTTGGCCATTCTGATGTCCTCTCCGAAAAACTGTCTGTTTAGTTTTTCTGCATGCTTTTTAATCTAACCACATCTCTGATACATGGTTTGCAAAAATATTCTCCCATTCCGTAGGTTGTCTTCATTTTGTTAACTGTTCCTTTGGCTGTACAGAAACTTCTGAGTTTTATGTGGTCTCATTTGTTGATATATGCTTTTGTTGTTTGTGCTTTTGGCATCGGGTCCAAAAAATCATTGCCAAGACCAATTCCAGTGAGCTTCCCTCCATTTTTTTCTAGGACTTTTCTGGTATCAGGTCTTAGGTTTAATCCTTTGATCCATTCAGAGTTAGTTTTTATAAGTGGGCAAAGGCAGGGGTCCAATTTCATTGTTCTACATGGGTTTCTCCAGTTTTCCCAGCACCACTTGTTGAAGAGGCTGTCCCATTGGGTGTTCTTGCCTCCCTTATTGAGTATCAGTTGACTGGATATGCCAGTCTGGGCATTCTGGGCTCTCTATTCTGTTCCACAGTCTATGTATCTATCATGCACAAGCACCATAATATTTTTATTACCATGGCTTTGTAGCATAGTTTTAAGTAAGGAAGCTGAGACCTCCAGCTTTGTTCTGTCTTCTCAGGATTGCTTTGGCCATTTGGGGTCTTTTATGGTTCCACACAAATCTTAGGATTGTTTCTTCTACTTTTGTGAAGTATACCTTTGTTATTTTGATTCATGGTAATAATTGTTGCAGGCAAGAATTGGCAATGGATGCTAAAATTAGTAGGCAAGCAAAAGTGTGGTAAGAAACAGGATATCTGCCTAGCCTCAAAGTGCCTCCCCACAAGACTGGGTAGTCTGGGTAAAAACCTGGTAGACAGCCCTTTAACCAAGTTTTCAAAACTTAATATCACTTGTAATATGACGGAGGCATTATATACCACCTGATATGATACACTAAGATACTAAAATACATATTTTTCCTTTAGAAAAATGTTACTTGTAAGATGTAATGGGGCAAATGATTACATGAGTAACAATGCAAGTTACAAATTGCAAAAAAAATGGTGCCGTAATTTTATATAATACAATAAATAATACTTTATTAATACGATCTTTTGATTGATCGTAAGATCTTTCTGGCTCTCTTTTCTGCAAATGTCTGCAACATCATTTATTAGGTCATCAAAAATTATACTTTTAGCAACTTCATCTTCAATTGACACAATTGAAAGTGATGTCAATCAACCTTGCCAGCTGCAAGATTGCAAATAATATTTGATCATTTTTAATTTGAGGATGATCTTTCTGCTGATACAACTGTTAGTGGAGCTCTGAAGAGTATTTTATAGGCTGTGACAGCACTGGGATACATTTCTGATAAATTATTTTGAAATACAAATTTTAGTACATCTAGAGCTGATGATTCCCATGGAACAATTTTTCTAAAAAGATTTAACTCTTCATAAGAATCAGTTTTGTCTAAGTCTGAATTTAATTCTCAATGTAAATTTATACAATGGCATTTTAGTGTTTCCTCTGACATTTCCTGTAACTTGTGCAGGTCATTCAAGAAACTGAAAGTAGCTTCGTCATTCGTATATAAGTCAAAATGCTTATTTATGCATTCTATCACTATACCTTTAATTACTAGGAAAAAATTAATTTTAAAATCGCCCCCCTTAATAATTGGTTCTTCTGGAGCTTATACGAAAGTGGTGTTCTTGGGGGCGCCTGGGTGACTCAGTCGTTAAGCGTCTGCCTTCAGCCCAGGTCATGATCCCAGGGTCCTGGGATCGAGCCCCGCATCGGGCTCCCTGCTCCACAGGGAGCCTGCTTCTCCCTCTCCCACTCCCCCTGCTTGTGTTCCCTCTCTCACTGTGTCTCTCTCTGTCAAATAAATAAAATCTTTAAAAAAAAAGAAAAGAAAGTGGTGTTCTTTGCCATCAAATGGGACAATCTTTCAATTCAAGCCTGTGGGTATTTGCTTTGCAATGTGGTTAGCAGTTTATAAAAACAGAGATCTTAAAGTCTTTGAAGATTCTAATAACTCCCATAATGCCTTATTGTAATGTCCACAATATCCAGGTGTATGCTTTTATTTTGTAGTCATTTGCTGACGGAGTTAACTGCTTGAGCATTTACGGTTCCCATCCTGGCACTCAGGTCAAAGAGTTAATATCTGTGCAGACACCACCAGCTCCAGGGATGGACAGGGAAGCTGGCCTCGTGCTGCAGGTCCCAGCGCTGTGCCGAGGTGGAGGCCCCACCCCCCGCCCCCATGACTGCAGCCATCACCACTGCCGATCTGTGTCCAGGTCCTGGTCCACACTGCTACTGACACATCCCCTCCGCTCATGTGCATGCTCCGTCATCCAATCAGACTTCACTTACAAAACACAGTTTATAGATTCAACTATTAAGAATTTCACAATTTTTCCAAAATTTCAAAATGGTTAAGAACACTTCAGCAGAGATTTGCATGTCCAGCCTTCACGCGCCTGAGGGCAGCCCTGTACGGAGATGTATACTGTCTCCGTTTTTTTTACACAGTATCGTCATACTCAGTGTGTTATTCCACGGCTGTAGGTTCACTCGCCAAGAGGTCTTGGAGCTGTGTCCACACTGGCACATAGACAGCTGCCTGAGTGTTTCAAGCTCCTGAACAGGATCCTGTAAAAAGATACACGAGTGTGTGTTTACCCATCGCCTTGTTGATGAACATTTAGGCTGCTTCGGTGTTTAGCACTGTATTGCAACAATTCCGCAATCAACATCCTTGTGTACTTGTGTTATTGCTTCTTCTGATACCAAGAAGTAGAAGTGCTAGAGTTGTGGGGGGTTTTATTTATTTATTTAAAATGTCGACCTTGTATAGGCTTGTTACTATGTGTCAGGCAGTGTGCTGGGTGTTTCAGGCACACATCTCATGTAATGCTCTTACCAGAACTATGAAGTAGGAAGGATTTCATCCCGTTTTACAAATGAGACGCGTAAGACTCAAAGAGGCCAAGTGAGCTCAGGACCTGTAGCCAGTGAGGAAAAAAACCCAGAATTTTCAGACGGGGCAGCTCCAACTCCAGCACTTGCAATCCTAACCACTATGCCATTCTGCATCTGTGTGTATTTATGGACCAGTGTGCATTTATGAATTGAGAACCCAACATGTACCCTTCATTATCTAGCAAGAAACTTGATGATGAGGATCCATTGAAAGGGAGATGTTTATCCCACATACAGGAGAGGGGCCAAACCTCGGAAATTTGGCCAGATCCCACTGCTAACAAACAGCAGAGTTGGGACCTGCCCCAGAGCCCCCTCTACTTTTGTAAGGATGCATATGTGCATCTGGGCATGATCACTAAGGCAGGGCTTAGACTCAGAAGGCAAATCTGCTCAGCCAGATGCTGGGACCAGAGGAGCAGAGCCCCTGGAGTATCCTAGCCGAGTCTGGCCTATACTCATTTATCACCATCATACACACCCAGCATTTCCCCCCAATGCCCCCCAGTACCTCTTCTCTCTCTCTCTCTCTCTTTTTAAGACTTTATTTATTTGAGAGAGAGAGATTGAGAGAATGAGTCGGGGGAGGGGCAGAGGGAGAAGCAGACTCCCTATCTGCAGCGAGCCCGATATGGGACTTGATCCCAGGACCCCGAGATCAGGACCTGAGCCAAAGGCAGCCACTTAACCGACTGAGCCACCCAGGCGCCCCTGGTACCTCTTCTCAAAGCAAAATACCTCCGGTTCCAAGGAAGCCCTCACTTGTGCAGGAGGGCAGAGATGTGCAATTTCATCTTCGCCACTTCGTACCACCCAAGTCAAGATTAAGTTGGATATGGCCCTAGAAAGGACCGTGGTGCTTTGAGAATTCAGTTTGGACAGGTCGGCTTTCTACATTCCAAATCAAACCGCTCATTATGCTTTTGCCTTGGTACCCCTCAACCCCAAAGTTTGTCGAATTTGAACTTTAGACATAAATAGGAGCAAAGGCAATGAAAGAACACCTTTGGGTTTGGTCAGTGTGACCCCGATCCACACAGGGGAGGTATTCCAGGCATGACATACTGGTGGGCAGGCAGGGGACTTGGGGGCATCTAATTCTCTGTGTAGAGCTAGCTCGATCCCAGGGGATTCTCTGCTAGTCTTGAAACTTAGTTTCTCTCCTATATTGTCCAAACACACACGTTCTGGGTGGCGAAGGCCATTAAACACCTCTCCACGTCTGCCATCATGGTGAAGAGAGAATGACACCGTTCCGGTGAACCGGGACCTGCCACAACTGGCAGGAAACAGAGAGGTGAAACGGCCTGCCTGGGGGCTCTGGCTGTGGCTCACCGAAGCTAATCTGGCAAAGGAAACCCACGGTAAATCTAAACTTTTCCCTCCTCCCTTCCCCTGAGCCTGACAGATTTAAACAGGAGCCCTGAAATCCTCTCCAGGACCCCCTGTCAGATTACCCTATGACCTCCCCTGGATGGGAGAGAAAACAGAGAGAAATCACGAGACATATGGAAATATTTAGCCATTCAAGATGCAGACATACATCTGAGCAATTAGAGCAAATGTCACATTATATGGCAGAGTTAGTGCAAGAAACAGGAGAAAAATGTAGTCTTTAGGTGTTCTTCCAAGAGAACATTTCAAGTAGGAAACTAGGGGAGGCAGTCTTAAAAGGATAAACCTGGAAAAAAATTGCTTTTGGGGTGAAAAATATGATTGATACGTTTTTTTAAGTGGAGAATTAGAAGACCAGCTCAAGCGATATTACCAGGGCTCCAAAAGGGTCAATAAATGAAAAATGAGAAAGAACTAAGAAAAAAAGGACACTGAAACTGGATATAAAAGGAGTTCAAAAGGAAAGGAAAAAAGGAGGAGGGAAGCAATAATTAATAAGGAAACTTGGTCTTTCCTAGGCTGCATGAATGAGGAGGCCTTCAAGGTAAGAGGACCACCAGGATCCTTACCCATAAGGAACGACATGGAATATGCTTTAATTTTACACGAAAATGTAAACAGTTAAATATTTCTATTGAAAGACTTAGTTTGGGTCACGAACAAAACCCAGCTCTGTGCTATTGTGAAAGAACACACTTACAATAAAAGGTCCCAGAAAGTTTAAAAAAATTCATTCATGCATTTATTCATTCCACAAATAAAATACTGAGTTCTTTCTACATGCCAAATAAGGCAATGAGCAAAGACTTAGCCATGCAGACACAGAAATAAATCAGGGATGATAACATTAATATTTAACAAAGGAAGGATTGAAGCAAAATGGTCAACGTGAACACTTTTCTCTCCATCTTTGCTAAATATATAAACAAAAAATAGAGAAAATCTAGTCAATATTATTAATAAACTTGCATATGTGTGTGTATATATGGAACACACAAAATCATATACCCAAAGATCCAATATGCTATTTGAACAAAATGGATTTGAGCCATTTTATTAATAAACTTGAATACGTATACCCATTTTTCAAACCTTTTACCCAAAAGTCTAATACGCTTTCTACTAACCATAGGGAGCTATTTAAATTCAATTTTTTTAAAGATTTTATTTATTTATTTGAGAGAGAGAGAATGAGAGATAGAGAGCATGAGGCGGGGGAGGGTCAGAGGGAGAAGCAGACTCCCTGCTGAGCAGGGAGCCTGACACGGGACTCAATCCCGGGACTCCAGGATCGTGACCTGAGCCAAAGGCAGTCGCTTAACCAACTGAGCCACCCAGGTGCCCTTAAATTCAAATTTTAACTAATTAAAAAGAAAACGAAGAATCAGTTCTTCAGTCTTACTAACCACGTTTCATGCATCTAGTGGATAACATCACGCAGACTTGTTGCATTCCCATCATCACAAAAAGTTCTACTGGACAGTGCTCCTGCACAGAATGCAGTTTTAAAATGCTACATAACATTTACAAAATGTCCCTATAACATAACATGGGCAAAAGGATAAACTTTAAAAATTTAATTGAGATTAATAATTAAAAATCAAGATCTTAGCACTAAGACATGTTCATTGTTACTAGTGTGTCATTGCTTCTAGGTCCTCTCAACAGACAGAGCTGGGAAATACGTGTGTGTGCACATACACACACATGCACATGCACACTCACATACACACAAACACACATATGCACACATACACACACATACAAATACACACATCCACACACAAACACGCATTCACATGCACACACATGCACATGCACTCACATACACACATAAACACATGCACATACACACAAATACACACAAACACACATGCACACATCCAGATACACAAATACACACATGCATGCACATGCACTCACATAACACAGAAACACATGCACATACACACAAATACACACATGCACACATGCACACACATACAAATACACACATCCACACACATATTCATATCCACACACAAATACACACATATAAACACACACACATACATGCACAAACACATGCACATACACACATTACCTAGGCATCAATATTTACTTCTGTATTTATAGATGATAAATATGTAGGTAAATGACAGATATAGATAAATGACAGAGAGATGAGAGATAATTGATAGATGAGAGATAGATAGATAGATAGATAGATAGATAGATAGATAGATGATATTAAAAACCATGGATTCATCTGCTACCTTCCATTCTAAACCAGCACAACACAGTACACTTCTCATCTCTTCCTTCCCATATGCCCTCCACAGTGAGAAACTCAACTGCCATTACACTCAATATAGGTATTCATGTGCTCAAGCCTAGACCTCACAGAAGTCAGCTCCAAAATTCTAATTCATTACCACTGCAAAAAGGAAACCAACCTGAAGCACCACCAACTAGGGGGTCAGTATTTGTTTATTGTTTCTTTGTTTGTTTTAAGTAGAGCTCCTTGGAGAAATAACTGCAACTAGAACTAGGGCAGAACAAGGACAAGATGAACCTGATGTCTTTCAATACCAGAAAGTAAAAAAAAAAAATGCTTGAAGAGTCATGGGGACGGGAACCAGATGGGAGGGACTCCCAATTGCCAAATCTGGGACAATTTGAATATCAAGATATTGTTTATACAATAATAATAATGGATTGTAAGCCACTGAATAAATTGAGTCCATGAATCCATATGGGAATAAATACATTAATTAATTAATTAATTATTTCTAAATTAAGAAGGTGGGAAGAAAATAACTTGTCCTTACAGTAGAATGCCAATTGCTAATACAGAATGAATGATGGAATCAGGAAACCATGAGCACGTACTGTACGTAGTCATGGAGGCTGATAGATGGAAGCTGAAAAAGCACAGTATGACATCAATATCCTCCTGCTAAAAACTCAGTGAATTTGGAATAAAAGCATCTGATCTGAGAACAGTACAAAATATCTAGCTCAAACCACAGTCAACATCACCCGGGACAGTGGAAAATTGGCATGATTTCGGTCCAAGGGAGCAATGAGACAAGGGTGCTTATGATCGCCATTAGCAATGCTCTATCTGTTCCAGGCAATTCAGTCAGGCAAAGACAAAACGTGAAATTGATGACTATTGGAGACGTACAGGCAAATTTCTTAGTATTTCTCCAGGTTTGTTGACCTTGAAAACCCAAGAGAATGAACTGAAAAGAGACATTGGAACAACAAAGAGAGGTCAATCTCGTGCCATTATAAATAAATATTTTAAAATATTCTTTCCTATTTATCCACACGACCAGTAAAAACTAACCATAATTAATACAAAATAATATCATCCACCATCACAATTGAAAATCTGAACACATCAGAATAAACTAAACAGTAAGTGTGAAGTATGCCTATTAACAAAACAAAAAGGTCTGGATAAATGGAGAGATAGACCGTGTTCTGGTAATATTTATTATAAAGATAGCTCTTTTTTGGGGCGCCTGGGTGGCTCAGTCGTTAAGCGTCTGCCTTCGGCTCAGGTCATGATCTCAGGGTCCTGGGATCGAGCCCCGCATCGGGCTCCCTGCTCAGCCAGGAGCCTGCTTCTCCCTCTCCCACTCCCTCAGCTTGCATTCCTTCTCTCGCTGTGTCTCTCTCTGTCAAATAAATAAATAAAATCTTTTTAAAAAATGTAAGAAAAAACTTTAAATTTTAGTGCTAATTTTGACTCCAGAATTTTATGTTTAAAACCAGAAACAATCCTCCACTTGACCTCATGGACTACTATGCAACCATTTTAAAAACCGCATCCTTGAAGAATTTTCTGTGAAGTGGAAAGTTGCTCACAACCTAGTAAGTGAGAAGAGCAGGTTAGGATTGACTCTGCAGAGTAGGATCCCGCATGTCCAAAGGAGCAGGCATCTGGAGAAAGTGGCTCAGGAGGACGTGCTCATCTGGTCACTACCAGCCCTACTGGGTCTGTTGTCAGCCACTCTGGTTGTCGTTAACCTCCCCCTCCTCAGCCTTCTGTCTCCCATCACTTTGGTTGGCTTCTGGATGGCAGTATTGTAACTCATTCATTCATTCGTGTATTGTGTGAGTAAGGTGTGGAAATAAAGGAAAACCACCCAAATGAGAATACCAAAGGCTACATATTCAGAGCTTGCTTCAGACAGCAAGGGAGTCAGCCACTCCCTCTTGTGTTTGGCAGAGACTCAAAGGCAAGCAGGGGAGTGAGAAAGCTTTGCAGTGGGAAAAGGGAAGGCTCTGGGTATAGCCTGGTGGCATGGGGAAGCTGGAGGTGGGCTAACTGGAAGTGGGGCATCCTGTGTGATTGGTTAGGGGTACAAGTGTGGCTTTCTCCAATCGGTCCTAAATGGAAAACAGGGGCAAAACTTAGGTACGTTGTCAGTAATTCTTCAGATCCTAACCACCTGAGGCCAAATGTTGTCGGGGTTATTGTTTGGCTTCCTGGATTGGTTGCTACAGATAATGCATCAGTTTCCTGGGCTGGATGCTGCAGAATGTGGGTCAGAGTTCAATGTTTAAATATGGCCTGGCTATTGTCATACACTCAGTCCCTCCTAAGCAGCAAGAAAAATCCCGGGTTTACAAAGATACATGAAATACATTGCATGCCCTTGGAAAGGACATCCACGATTTTGTAAATTCCTGATGACTTGTTCATGTTCCATCGTGTGGGGGGGGGGAAGGGTCTAGCTGGCACTATAAGAGCACATGGTACTTGAAATAAAAGCCACACCCCATCGCCATGACCTGCAAGACCCCCTCAGTCCTTGGCCCTTGTCAGCGCCTTCAGCCTCATTTCTCACTACCCTCCCCTCATGCACCGGCTCTCCAAACACACCAGCCCATCCCACCAATGGAAAACCAGCCACCGCAGATGCAAGAAGAAAGGGATTGAATTGTGGGGGAGCGTTTTCTCACCATGTGCCAGCAATTCTGAAAGATGTCGGTGATAAAATACTCCTTCCCCCAAAAAATCTTTCGTTGGTCTAGGTTCTACTACTTCCATTACTTTGAGATTTAAGAATATACATGCAAGCTTCAAATTAACATGTACTTATCATTTTAACATTTTAATACACACTGAGTTCTACGCAGAAGCTAATTCCAGTAATTCCCGGTTATACAGAGGTCCCTCAGACACATGGACTTGACTATATGCATGTGTTTTAAGAGTAAGTTTGTAGGAGTCCAGAGTTGTGCAAGTTCACTTTGAGCACAGATCCTATCTCCAAGCCCTGTGGAAACACACACACACACACACACACACACACACACACACACACACCTGCACTTAAACAGTAGATTCAAAATAAATGGGGATAGCCCCGTGATTGCAGCAACAAAGAAAAAGAACTTATGTGACTTCAGTTCTGTCTTCCTATGACCATTTGGAAGTTCGTATGTTTTTCAAATTTAAAACGGAGTGTGAACAACATGGTGTGACCCTTTTGTTTTATAAGTGCAAATTTCAGTTCATGCATGATTTATGGCATTTGAATAATGTCTTTAAAAGTGAAATTCATTATTTTCCATTGTTGATTATTTGTTTGAAAACTAAAACACGGGCACCTGGGTGGCTCAGTTGGTTAAGCGACTACCTTCGGCTCAGGTCATGATCCTGGAGTCCCGGGATCGAGTCCCACATCGGGCTTCCTGCTCAGCAGGGAGTCTGCTTCTCCCTCTGACCCTCTTCCCTCTCATGCTTTCTATCTCTCATTCTCTCTCTCTCTCTCAAATAAATAAATAAAATCTTTAAAAAAAAAAAAAAGAAAACTAAAACAGAACCGAGAAAATAACATCTTACAGCAGTGGTACAATTTAGGAGTTTTATCCTCATGTGAATTTATAAATGAGGTTAATCAGTCACGAAAATATTTGCCACCAGCGAAAACCTGCCTTGGACAACGTACAGAGAAACATCAAGCATTAATGCTATTCCTTGAGATCTAATGCCCAGAGATCATGGAGAAGGCCGTTAACTCTGCCGCAAACAAAGGCAAGGAAATGGACAATTAAACAGAAAAGAATCAAATTTTAAAGAAGAATGCCAGGAGAAATGACAAAAAAGCACTGCTATAAAAATGCCACAAGAAATCGAAAGAGCTACACATGAGAGTCCTGATCCTTCCACACCAAGAACCGAACACTCAGTCTAAAGTGACGGATCCAGTCACATCCTGTTCACTATCATTCAACCATCTTTCTGATTTTCGTAAAAGAAGAAAATCTCTGTACGTTTTTACTGAATAAAATAGGAATTGGTGAAGGATTTTCTGGTGATGACATTTTAGTGATTTTCAACCAGAGGAGACATTTGAAATGGAATTTTTATAAATCTGTGCCAACATGGTCCTCGTGTTTAAGACATTTCCGAACTATTTGTATGTCTGTTGCTTCATGGGGAGGAAACTCTTTGAGATTAGAATTAATAAAGAGGTGTTCTTCAGCCATCTATGGGCGAAGACAGATGGACAAATCTGGCTGTGCTGAATACCGAACGTGAACACATGAAAAAACGTTGGCAAAGCCATGAGCACATTTGCAGGGGTCAAGTCTCGAAATGAGAAACTATAATGTTATTATTTACTACGTCAGCAGACCAATATGTAGGAATAAGTTTTTCCACATTCATGTAATTTAATAGGATTCATTTATGACATATTTTTCTTGTTTGTACTGTAATTTTTTTTCCAGCATGATTATATATACAAAGTTCAATAAAAAGATGTTTCACTGTCTACATGTCTTTTCTAGTCATTACTATTATTTGCTTTGTTTCTGAATTATTGCTGAAAATCATGCTGGTGAAGAGAGGACAGAGGGTGCCTGAAACCATCCCCTCTGTGTGCCTGATGCACCAGGCTCGCCCCAGTTCCTGGACTGCTTCAGACGCAGCAAGCCTCTGCTCACCTCAGAGCCTTTGAACCTCCTCTTCTCCTGCCTTTCAGATCACAGAGGGACTGAGCTCATCCCAGCTCAAACGTCACCTTGCCCAGACACTGGCACAGTGTGCATGCTTCTGTCCTGCAGGCCTCACCGTCTTACACGATCCTGTTTATTATTTGCTTGCTCATTGTCTGTGTCCTGCCACCAGCATGGAAAGCCCAGGAGAGTGGGATGGCGGCTGCCCTGTTTCCCTGCAGGAAATATCTGTGGGGTTGAGCCCTGAACTGACCTGGAGGGACAGGTGAGAGGAGTGGGATCCGCCAGGTGCAGGCCCCTGAGGCTGAAAGATGCTGGTGGGGAATGGAGACTAGGGAGCGATCCCACAGGGGCACAACTCCGTGCACCTGCCAGTCTCTGCCCTCATCCCACTGGGGAGCCTGGGGGGGGAGAGGCCAAGGGGAGTTCTCTGGGGGCTGCTACAAATACAGAATTTCCAAGAAGGTACCATCAAAACATAAAGGGCCACTGGTTCTCCCTTATTAAAATCCAGTTTGGCAAGAATTCTGTTGCAAACCCGGCCCACTCTGACCAGGCAGAACCCGTGGCCAGCTCGCACACCCAGGGGCACGCACACAGGGCTCAGGAGCCGGCAGATGCTCCGGGAAGCCCTCCCCCGACACGGGTGGCCAGCACAGGCCTGGTCCCCCACTCGGCTGCTGATGGAGGAACCCTCCTGGGACAGGGAGCAAGGGGCACGCTTTGAATCTTTACGTGCCACAAGGAAGAAAATCAATTTCAATGCCCAAAGGAGGGAATTACTACAGCTGGAGGTCACCAACCACTACAAGTCGCTGTATCGGTTTGGAGACTTGGACAGGGAAAAATGCCTCAAAGTGAGATGAGAATGCTCAAGGTCTGAAGCAAACGCCTCTCCCCAAGCATCATGTGAGCGAGTCCCAGCGGGGGCAAGACCACACAAAGGAGGAGGTTTCTTTGTGTAGGCACTGACGGTGGTGCAATTCCAAATTCTGCCTCCTGCCACTTGAGACAAGTCATCGACGGAGCTGCGGAGTTCTGACTCATGTGCAGTCTTGAAGGGACCCACTGACATTTGAGCATTATTGTAACAGTAGTGGCAGAACCAGAGGCAATGGCCACCCTGCTTGGATGGGAGAGACATGCTTCACAGCCCAGCCTCCAGGCTCCAGAACTCTCGGGTTCCCTGAGCACTGATACATGGATGCCTTCTAGATCCACTCCGACAAAGCTGGAAACAAAGGACCCGCTGATGCCCAAGTGCCCTGTCTTTCCTTGGGGCCAGTGCATCCTAGTGTAGTCAGAGCAGGGGTCAAGCAAAAGGTCCATTGAGCTGGACACTTGGAGTCCCATTTCTGGGAGTAGAGAGTGCAAGGCATCTGGAGACGACTTTCTTGTCCAGGCGATGCGGAGATGATGGGTGTGTGGTCAGTATCCGGCAATTAAAGGGAAAAGAGATTTTTGCAGATTTTTCAAGGCCACCACTCCCTAGAAAATTTGCATTAAGTCCCGAGCCCTTTTGGGAGATAAGGAGCTCAACCTTGTTTCCTGACATTCAAAGTTAGAGAGATCCATGGGGTGGACTGTCATGGCTCCCACTGAGACTGGGGCCAGGAAAAGCAAGGAATTTTCTGGAATGAAGACATTTTGAGAAAGTGGGGGTCTAGACAGGTAACCTGGCAAGGACCCAGTGTTTGGGGGAGACATCTTCAGTGGCTTTTCTCCCTGATGACACCTTTCACCAGGGCTTCTGAGAGGCAGAACTTACGGCCCTATGTTCCTCTGGATAGAAGTGCTGACTGGTGACCACAGTGAGGGGGCCATGGGAGGGAGCAGAGAGCAGGGCAGCCCTGCACAGCAGCTGCCTGGAAGCCATACCCCAAAGCTGTCCATAGTCGGAGCACAATTAAAATAAATTAAAAACTGGTGGAATGACACCAGAAGCACAATCCATGAAAGAAGATAATGATAAATTGGACTTCATCAAAACGAAAAACTCCTGCTCTGCACAAGGCACTGTTAAGAGCATAAAAACACAAGCCACAGACGGGGAGAAAATATCTGCAGGTCACATATCCAACAAAGGACCCAAACCCAAATCAGATTACAAACTCTCAATAAAAAGAAAACAACCAACCTAATAAAAAAAAATGGGGGGCAGAGAAAGATGGCGAAGGAGTAGGAGACCTGGATTTCGTCTGGTCTCAGGAATTCAGCTGAATATGGATCAAACCATTCTGAACACCTACGAACTCAACAGGAGATTGAAGATAAGAATAGTAACAACACTCTGAACAGAAAAGCGACCACTTACTGGAAGGTAGGACGTGTGGAGAAGTGATTCCGAGGCGATATTCGGGAGGATAGACGGCGGGGGAGGGGGCCTCCGTCGGCCGCTTCTGGCAAGTGATAAAGCCGCGGAGCACAAAATCGGAACTTATAGAAGTCGGCTCCACTGATGGGCATCGCTCCAGTGGCTAAGCGGGGGGTGGAATCCTCCCAGGACAGTGTGGTCTCAGGACCCTTGGGGTCACAGAAAGACCGGGGGTGCCTGAGTGTGCCAGAGCTCCCAGGTATCAGAGCAGGGAAGCCGGCTGCCGAGACGGAGCCGAGGCGCGGGCTCTCAGCACGGGGTTGCCATAAACTGTGATCCGTGGCCCAGTCGGGCCACTGCTCCTCCAGCAGGGACCCAACAAGCAGCAGAGCCGGGGAGACTCCCCTCCCTCCCCCGGGAGGAGCAGCGCGGGAACACACCGCAGGGATCTGCTGGGTTTGGAGACTCCACACGGGGTCGGGTGCCAGAGATAGAAACGCTCGATCACAGGCCGGGTGAGCAAGGAGTGCAGCCGGAGACCAGGGACACGGGAGTGACTGCTTTTCTCTGGGGGCGCACTGAGGAGCGGGGCCCCGAGTTCTCAGCTCCTCCGGTGGGAGATTTGGAGACCACCATTTTCACCCTGGTCCTCCAGGGCTTGCAGGGAACAAAAGCTCCTGAGAGCAAACAGGAGCAGCTTGCTTAGCCCGGACTCACAAAGGCAGGGCAATTCTGCCTCCGGCAAAGACATTTGGGAACCACGGCAACAGGCCCCTCCACCAGAAGATCAGCACGAACAGCCAGCCAAGACCAAGTTTACCGATCAAGGAGAACGGGAGAACTCCAGCGCTAGGGGAATACTGCACATAGAATTCATGGCTTTTTTTTACCATGATTCATTAGTTTTTCAAAGTTAATTTTTTAACTGTTTTTTTTTAATTTTTCTTTTTACCTTTTTCAAACAACATCAACCCTTTTCTAAAAAAAAAATTTTTTTTATTTTTCATTTTTAGAGTCATATTTTTATCCCTTCATAGTAGTTACCCTTATTTTTGGCATATATATATAAGTTGTTCTCTTTAAAATTTTGAGATACAATTTCTTCTAACAGATCAAAATATACCCTAAATCACTACTGTATGGCTTTGTTCTATTCTCCTGCCTGATCACATTCTCTCCTTTTTTTTTCTTTTTTTTCTTTTTTTTTTCTTTTTAAATCTTCTTTCTTTTTAAAAACAACTTCTTATCTTATCAATTCCTTTTATAAAATCTTTTATAATTTTCGGGCGCCTGGGTGGCTCAGATGGTTAAGCGTCTGCCTTCGGCTCAGGTCATGATCCCAGGGTCCCGGGATCAAGTCCCACATCGGGCTCCCTGCTCCTTGGGAGCCTGCTTCTCCTTCTGCTTCTCTCTCTCTCTCTCTCTCTCTGTCTGTCATGAATAAATAAATAAAATCTTTAAAATCTTTTATAATTTTCATCTTTACAATCATCTTCCATCCCTTCATTGTATCAACCCTTATTTTGTACATATATAAGTCTTTCTTCCTTTAAAATTTTAGCAGGCACTTTGTTCTAACAGACCAAAATACACCCAAAAGCTAGTGTGTGGCACTGATCTATGCACTAGCCTGATCATATTTGATCATATTCTGTTTTTTCTGTTTTGTTCTGTTATTGTTTGTTTTTATCTTTTTCTTTTTCCTTTTTTTTTCCTCTTCTTTCTTTCCCTTTCTTGTCCCCTGGTTTCAGGTCTTTTCTGATGTGTATAGAGTATATTTGCTGGAGACGTTGTTAACCTGTTAGCATTCTGTTCTCTCATTCATCTGTTCTCCTCTGGACAAAATGACAAGACGAAAAAAATCACCTCAGCAAAAAGAACAAGAGGTAGTACCGTCTGCCAGGGACCTACTCAATGCGGACATTAGTATGATGTCGGACCTAGAGTTCAAAATCATGACTTTAAAGATACTAGCTGGGCTTGAAAAAAGTGTGGAAGTTATTAGAGAAACCCTTTATGAAGAAATAAAAGAACAAAAATCTAACCAAGTCGAAATCAAAAAGGCTATTAATGAGGTGCAATAAAAAATGGGGGCAATAACTGCCAGGATAAATGAGGCAGAAGAGAGAATCAGTGATATAGAAGACCAAATGATGGAAAATAAAGAGGGTGAGAAAAAGAGAGAGAAACAACTACAGGATCACAAGGGCAGAATTCGAGAGATAAGTGATACGATAAGAAGAAACAACATTAGAATAATTGGGATCCCAGAAGAAGAAGAAAGAGAGAGAGGGGCAGAAGGTATATTGGAGCAAATAATAGCAGAGAACTTCCCTAATGTGGGGAAGGAAACAGGCATCACAATCCAGGAGGCACAGAGAACCCCTCTCAAATCAATAAAAATAGGTCAACACCCCGACATCTAATAGTAAAACATACGAGTCTCAGAGACAAAGAGAAAATCCTGAAAGCACCTGGGGGGAAGAGATATGTAACCTACAATGGTAGAAACATTAGATTGGCAACAGACCTATCCACAGAGACCTGGCAGGCCAGAAAGGACTGGCATGATATCTTCAGAGCACTAAATGAGAAAAATATGCAGCCAAGAATACTATATCCAGCTAGGCTGTCATTGAAAATAGAAGGAGAGATAAAAAGCTTCCAGGACAAACAAAAACTAAAGGAATTTGAAAACACAAAACCAGCCCTACAAGAAATATTGAAAGGGGTCCTCTAAGCAAAAAGAGAGCCTAAAAGCAGCATAGATCAGAAAGGAACACAGAAAATATACAGTCACAGTCACCTGACAGGCAATACAATGGCACTAAATTCATACCTTTCGATAGTTATCCTGAATGTAAATGGGCTAAATGCCCCAATCAAAAGACACAGGCTATCAGATTGGCTTAAAAAACAAGACCCATCAATATGCTGTATGCAAGAGATTCATTTTAGACCCAAAGACACCCCCAGATTGAAAGGGAGGGGGTGGAAAATCATTTACCATGCTAATGGACACCAAAAGAAAGCTGGGGTGGCAATCCTTATATCAGACAAATTCGATTTTAAAACAAAGACTGTAATAAGAGATGAAGAAGGACACTATATTCTACTTAAAGGGTCTATCCAACAAGAAGATCTAACAATTGTAAATGTCTATGCCCCTAACGTGGGAGCAGCCAATTATATAAGGCAATTAATAACGAAAGCAAAGAAACACATTGACAACAATACAATAATAGTGGGGGACTTTAACACCCCCCCTAACTGAAATGGACAGATCATCTAAGCAAAAGATCAACAAGGAAATAAAGACTTTAAATGAAACACTGGACCAAATGGACTTTACAGACATATTCAGAACATTCCATCCCAAAGCAACGGAATACACATTCTTTTCTAGTGCCCATGGAACATTCTCCAGAATGGATCACATCCTAGGTCACAAATCAGGTCTCAACCAGTACCAAAAGATTGAGATTTTTCTCTGCATATTTTCAGACCACAATACTTTGAAACTAGAACTCAATCACAAGAGGAAAGTCGGAAAGACCTCAAATACATGGAGGCTAAAGAGCATCCTACTAAAGAATGAATGGGTCAACCAGGAAATTAAAGAAGAATTAAAAAAATTCATGGAAACCAATGAAAATGAAAACACAACTGTTCAAAATCTTTGGGATACAGCAAAGGCAGCCCTGAGAGGACAGTATATAGCAATACAAGCCTTTCTCAAGAAACAAGAAAGGTCTCAAATACACAACCTAACCCTACAACTAAAAGAGCTGGAGAACGAACAGCAAATAAAGCCTAAACGCAGCAGGAGAAGAGAAATAATAAAGATCAGAGTGGAAATCAATGAAATAGAAACCAAAAGAACAGTGAACAGATCAACGAAACTAGGAGCTGCTTCTTTGAAAGAAAACAAGATTGATAAGCCCCTGGCCAGACTTATCAAAAAGAAAAGAGAAATGACCCAAATCAACAAAATCATGAATGAAAGTGGAGAGATCACAACCAACGCCAAGGAAATCCAAACAATCATAAGAACATATTATGAGCAACTCTATGCCAGCAAATTAGATAACCTGGAAGAAATAGATGCATTCCTAGAGATGTAACAACTACCAAAATTGAACCAGGAAGAAATAGAAAACCTGAACAGACCTATAACCACTAAGGAAATTGAAGCCGTCATCAAAAATCTCCCAACAAACAAAAACCCAGGGCCAGATGGCTTCCCTGGGGAATGCTACCAAACATTTCAAGAAGAATTAATACCTATTCTCCTGAAACTGTTCTAAAAAATAGAAATGGAAGGAAAACTTCCAAACTCATTTTATGAGGCCACCATTCCCTTGATCCCAAAACCAGACAAAGACCCCATCCAAAAGGAGAATTACAGACCAATATCCTTGATGAACATGGATGCAAAAATTCTCACCAAAATACTAGCCAATAGGATCCAACACTACATTAAAAGGATTACTCACCATGACCAAGTGGGATTTATTCCTGGGCTGCAAGGCTGGTTCAACATCCGCAAATCAATCAACGTGATACAATACATTAACAAAAGAAAGAACAAGAATCATATGATCCTCTCAATAGATGCAGAAAAAGCATTTGACAAAGTACAACATCCTTTCTTGATCAAAACTCTTCAGAGTATAGGGATAGAGGGTACATACCTCAATATCATAAAAGCCATCTATGAAAAACCTACAGCTAATATCCTTCTCAATGGGGAAAGGCTGAGAGCTTTTCCCCTAAGGTCAGGAACGCGGCAGGGATGTCCACTCTCACCACTGCTATTCAACATAGTATTAGAAGTCCTAGCCACAGCAATCAGACAACAAAAAGAAATCAAACGCATCCAAATCGGCAAAGATGAAGTCAAACTCTCACTCTTTGCAGATGACATGATACTGTATGTGGAAAACCCAAAAGACTCCACCCCAAAACTGCTAGAACTCATACAGGAATTCAGTAAAGTGGCAGGCTATAAAATCAATGCACAGAAATCAGTGGCATTCCTATACACCAACAACAAGACAGAAGAGAGACAAATCAAGGAGTCGATCCCATTTACAATTGCACCCAAAACCATAAGATACCTAGGAATAAATTTAACCAAAGAGGCAAGGGATCTGTACTCAGAAAACTATAAAATACTCATGAAAGAAATTGAGGAAGACTCAAAGAAACGGAAAAACGTTCCATGCTTATGGATTGGAAGAACAAACATTGTGAAGATGTCAGTGCTACCTAGAGCAATCTACACATTCAATGCAATCCCCATCAAATTACCATCCACCTTTTTCAAAGAAATGGAACAAATAATCCTAAAATTGGTATGGAACCAGAAGAGACCCCAAATAGCCAGAGGAATGTTGAAAAAGAAAAGCAAAGCTGGCGGCATCACAATTCCGGACTTCCAGCTCTATTACAAAGCTGTCATCATCAAGACAGTATGGTACTGGCACAAAAACAGACACATAGATCAATGGAACAGAATCGAGAGCCCAGAAATGGACCCTCAACTCTATGGTCAACTCATCTTTGACAAAGCAGGAAAGAATGTCCAATGGAAAAAAGACAGTCTCTTCAACAAGTGTTGTTGGGAAAATTGGACAGCCACATGCAGAAGAATGAAACTGGACCATTTCCTTACACCACACACAAAAATAGACTCCAAATGGTTGAAAGACCTAAACGTGAGACAGGAGTCCATCAACATCCTAAAGGAGAACACAGGCAGCAACCTCTTCGACCTCAGCCACAGCCACTTCTTCCTAGAAACATCGCCAAAGGCAAGGGAAGCCAGGGCAAAAATGAACTATTGGGATTTCATCAAGACAAAAAGCTTTTGCACAGCAAAAGAAACAGTCCACAAAACCAAAAGACAGCCGACAGAATGGGAGAAAATATTTGCAAATGACATATCAGATAAAGGGCTAGTATCCAAAATCTATAAAGAACTTATCAAACTCAACACCCAAAGAATAAATAATCCAATCAAGAAATGGGCAGAAGACATGAACAGACATTTTTCCAAAGAAGACATCCAAATGGCCAACAGACACATGAAAAAGTGCTCAACATCGCTCGGCATCAGGGAAATCCAAATCAAAACTTCAATGAGATACCACCTCACACCCATTAGAACGGCTAAAATTAACAAGTCAGGAAACGACAGATGTTGGCGGGGATGCGGAGAAAGGGGAACCGTCCTACACTGTTGGTGGGAATGCAAGCTGGTGCAACCCCTCTGGAAAACAGTATGGAGGTTCCTCAAACAGTTGAAAATAGAGCTACCATACGATCCAGCAATTGCACTACTGGGTATTTACCACAAAGATACAAATGTAGGGATCTGAAGGGGTACATGCACCCCAATGTTTATAGCAGCAATGTCCACCATAGCCAACCTGTGGAAAGAGCCAAGATGTCCATCGACAGATGAATGGATAAAGAAGGGGTGGTATATATACACAATGGAATATTTTGCAGCCATCAAAAGGAATGAGATCTTGCCATCTGCAAGGACGTGGATGGAACTGGAGGGTGTTATGCTGAGTGAAATAAGTCAATCAGAGAAAGACATGTATCATATGACCTCACTTATAGGAGGAATTCTTAATCTCAGGAAACAAACTGAGGGTTGCTGGAGTGGTGGGGGGTGGGAGGGATGGGGTGGCTGGGTGATAGACATTGGGGAGGGTATGTGTTTTGGTGAGCACTGTGAATTGTACAAGACTGATGAATCACGGGTATGTACTTCTGAAACGAATAATGCAATATATGTTAAGAAAAAAAAAAAGAAGAAGGTAGCAGGAGGGGAAGAATGAAGGGGAGTAAGTCAGAGGGGGAGATGAACCATTAGAGATGATGGACTCTGAAAAACAAGCTGAGGGTTCTAGAGGGGAGGGTGGTGGGGGGTTGGGTTAGCCTAGTGATGGGTATTAAAGAGGGCACATTCTGCGTGGAGCACTGGGTGTTATGCACAAACAATGAATCATGGAACACTACATCAAAAACTAATGATGTATGGTGATTAACATAACAATAAAAATTATTTTAAAAAAAATGGGCCAAACTTTTAGCAGACGCTTCACCAAGGAAGATGGACAAATAACAAACACTGGAAAAGATATTCAGCATCATTAGCCATCAGGAAAATGCAAATTAAAAGCACAATGAGATACCACTACATGCCTATTAGATTAGCTAAAATGCACACACACACCCCCAAAGAAAGGGAGGACGAGAGTAAGATTACTAAGGGCTGGTGAGGATGCAGAGCAACTGGACTCCTACACTGTTGGTTCAAAATGCTATGGCCACCTTGGGAAACAGGCAGTTTCTTATAAAGTATAATCCTAAAGAAATGGAAATTTATGTTCCCGTAAAAACCTGAATCCAAATGTTTATAGTGAATTTATTGCACCGTCTCCAAAAAATTGGAAACAACCCAAATGCCCTTCAACCAGTGAATGGATACACGAAGTGTAAGACATCCATATGATGGAGTAGGACGCAATATTAAAAAGGAAGCAAGTACTGGGATGCACAAGAACATGAGTGAATCTGAAATGTGCTAGGCCAAGTGAAAGAAGTCGACACAACAAAGCTACATACTGTGTGCTTCCACTTATCTGATGTTCTGGGAAAGAGGTGGAGGGGGCGTGAGGGCGTCAATTGGGAGGCCAGACACTGCACATGCTGGTGCGGACTTGCGAGGGTCTGCATGGCACAGCCCCCAGAATCCTGTGGTGACTTGTTTAAGGAGCCAGATGGAAGGTAAGTAAATATCCAACATCTAGCCTACTTGGATCAAATGGTAGAAGAAGGTGGGGAGAGGCTTGCTCATAAGATACTGTAACTAGCCCATCATAGGAAAACCACCAAGGAGAGTTCATAAGGACCGCATGAGCTGACATTTCTGGGGTGCCCACCAGACTCCAGGCACTGTTTCAAGTGCTGGGTATGCATTGACTCAGTCAACCTGCCCACGACTCTGAGACACTTCTATTACCCCCATTTTGCAGGTGAGAAAATCGAGGCACAGAGAGATGAAGTAATGTGCACAGGGTCGCACACAGGGTAAGTGGTAGAGCTCCCATTCAGGTCCAGGTAGTTGGTTCTAAGCATGCCCTCTTCACTATATGCTGAGCTGCTGTTTGAGCCACATGGTTATAACCACATAGATGGCTGAGCTGTGATTTCTGAGCATCCCTTCATGTGCCACCTGCCCACCACACCCAGACCCCCAGCTTTCTTGAGTTCCAGTTTACACCTGCATGGCACTGTCCAGCATGTGGGCTCACGCAGACACACGCATGCACACATGCACGCACATATGCACACCCAAGGTGGACACGGCTCCTCAAGGAAGCCAAGGGAATCAGTAGAGCAAAACACCATGGAAGAATCATGAGACCCTGGTTCTTAAAAATAATAAGTCTTTTCCAAAAGAGGCCAGCACTTACGAGCAGCAGTGAGAGCCAAATGACGTCTGAGCAATCCAGCCAATAAATTAATTTCATGTGGGAAAAAACTGGGTTGGCCCCGGGTTAATAAAGAGCCTGCCGACATAAAGATCTCATTACAAAACAGACTTCCCTGGCAAGGTTCTCCTCTGATGAAGCTGTTTTGGTTTCGAGCTTCTCCCAGGTCCCCTGTGCCTAACAAAGATTCCACATCAAATGCAGGAAAAATGGCCCCGTCTAGACATCCTGCTGCATGTAAAAAACACACAGCCTTCTCCTCAGGCACACAGAAGTAAGCCCTGCAGACTTATTCCTAACCCCAGGTGCCAGTAGCCAGCAAAACAGGAGGATTCCACTTTCAGACAAAGAACAGCCTTTGCTGTTGTGATTCAAAAATACTATTCAGGCTTTTTGTGGGAATCGGATATGAGCTTCTAGAAGATTCTGAGGTTGCCTAGTGAAAACTAAAGGGGGAAGCTTCTGTTGTAGAGCCAGCAATCCCCGGGTAAGAGGGGGCACATCCATGACTCATTGATGAAATGCAGACTGCTCCAAACCAAACTTTGCAGCCATTCAGACAGGGCTGAGCTCAAGTGTCCCTTTGGTGTGGCCCGAAAGCAAAACCTCGGTAAGTACATGGATAATGTAAACAACGAAGGGGTGGGGGGATGGAGATTTAGTTAATCTCATTAATAACAATAATATTCATTCAGCCCTACTCTGGGGCCGGGCACTTGCTAAGAGCTGGGTGCACAGTGGTGGATAAAGCAGGTGAGTGTCCCCTACGGCTTACAGTGCAAAACCAGACATGGCCCACAAGAAAACACAGGACTGACTCCACACTGCAGCTGCCCCCATCCCCGTCTCTGTCCTCGGCCTCTAGCACCCTTGCCAGGCAACAGCCACAGGGTTCAACTGCTTGGAACACAGCCCTGTCCCTCCCTCTCTCTGGAAGGCCCTTCTCCTAGCCTTTGTTGAGCTGGCTGTGCACACTTCAGTTCTCAGCTCGAATAGCACCTCCTCGGAGGCCCCAGCCCAATGCCTGCAGAAACCCCATCTTCCTCCCTCCCTCCCACAGTTGACACGATTTATCCTGTTTATTTCCTTCATGCTGCACATGAAGGTCTTATACACTCATATGTACTCTCTGCCTCTCAAGTTAGATTGCCAGCAACATGGAGACAGGAAACTTACCTGTCGTATAAACCTCTAAAACCCAAGGGAGCACAGAGTACCTGGCACATGGTAGCATCGGAGGATTTTCTAGAATTATGAAAGCAACGCTAAGTTTCTGAGATAATGTATGAGGTAGGGAGACCTAATCTAAATGGGGGTGGGGGGGAGATCGCTCTGAAGAGGTGGCATGTCATCCAGGACCGAGGGAAGGTGAGGTTCATCAGGTGCATGTGAACAAAAGCTACAGGGCAGGGGAGAAAGCCTTGTGTCAGAGGGGTGTCCAAGGAAGGGCACTATGGCTGAAGTACAGACAGTGGATTGGAGAGGGAGACGGGCACATGTAAACGAGTCCTAACCCTATGCTCCATGCAGCAGGAAGCCTCCAGAGTTTTAAAGCAGATGTGAGATATAGTCTAATTTAGATTTTTAAAGAATCATTAGGAAGAGAAAACCTACATGACCTTGGGATGGCAATGCCTCTTTAGATACCAAAGGCATAATGCTGAAGAAATCATTGCTAAGCTGGACTTCATTATGATTAAAAATTTCTGCTCTGGGAAAGACACTGTCAAGAGAATGAGAAGACAAGCCATAGGCTGCAAGTAAATATTTGCAAAAGACACATCTGATAAAGCACTGGCATCCAAACATACACAAAGAACTCTTAAAACTCAACACTAAGAAAACAACCTGATTTTAAAACGGCCCAGAGGCCTTAAGAAGAGATACAGAGGGCAAATAAGCATGTGAAAACTGCTCCACATCACATGTCATCAGGCAAATGCAAATTAAAATAAGATACACCTGTATGCATCTATCAGAAGGGCCAAAATCCAGAACATTTGACAACACCAAATGCTGATGTGGAGCATCAGGAACTCTCACTCGCTGCTGGTTAACAAAATGGTACAGCCATTTTGCAATACAGTTGGGCAGTTTCTTGCAGAACTAAAAATACTCTTACCGTATGATCCGGCAATCATCCTCCTTGATATTTACCCAAAGGAGTGGAAAACTTATGTCCACACAGGGGTCCCTGGGTGGCTCAGTCAGTTAAGTGTTAAACTCTTGATTTTAGTTCAGGTCATGATCTCAGGGTCCTGGGATTGAGCCCCATATTGGGCTCTGAGCTCAACAGGGAGTCTGCTTCAGGATTCTCTCTCTCTCTCTCCCTTTGCCCCTCCCCCTGCTCACTTGTGCTCTTTCTCTCTAAAAATAAATAAATAAATCTTTAAAAAAAAAAATGTATGTCCATCCAAAAACCTGCACACTGATGTTCACAGCAGCTTTATTCATGATTACTAAAGCTTAGAGGCAAGCAGGATATCCTACAGTAGGTGAATGGATAAGTAAACTGTTGCTAAATAAACTGTATGAATGTTACATACATATGACAAACCATCATTTGTTGCTAAAATACAATGATCCATCAAGCCATGATATGGAGGAAGCTTAAATTCATATTACTCAGTGGGGAAAAAAA
Organism: Eumetopias jubatus; assembly: GCF_037043125.1. Classification (NCBI taxonomy): domain Eukaryota; kingdom Metazoa; phylum Chordata; class Mammalia; order Carnivora; family Otariidae; genus Eumetopias; species Eumetopias jubatus. The sequence goes on from NW_028274816.1 coordinate 45,188,801, forward strand.
AGCATCTGGAAAGGCTACATACTGTGTGATTTCAACTATATGACCTTTGGGGAAAGAGAAACATGAAGACATAAGGAGATCAGTGGTTGCCAGGGGTTGGGGGAGCAGAAAGGGATGAATAGGCAGAGCACAGAGGGGTTTTAGGGCAGTGTCACTACTCTGTCTGATACTATAGTGATGGGTACATGTCATTATACATGTGTCCAAGCCCAAAAAATACACAACACCAAGAGTAAATCCTAAGATAAGCTATAGACTTTGGGTGATTGTGAAGTGTCAGTGTAGGTTCATCTTTGGTAAAAAGTATACCGTTCTGGTATTGATGTTCTGGTGAGTGATGTTGATACTGAAGGCCATGCATATGTAGGGGTAGAAAGTATATGGGAAATCTCTGTATCTTCCTCTCAATCTTATTGTAAACCTAACACTGCTCGTAAAAAACAAGTCTGGGAAAAAAAAGAGATCATTGTGGCTATTTGGACAGAGAATAGACTATAAGGGGACAAGAGTAGAGGCAAAGAGACAAATTAGACATGATAGCATTATCCAAGTAAGAAATAAGGGGGGAGGGGCAGCAAGATGCACAGTGAAGATGCAGAGAAGTGGATGGATTAGGATATGCCTTTTTTTTAAGATTTTATTTATTTATTTGAGAGAGTGAGAGAGAGATCACAAGCAGGGGGAAGGGCTGGAGGGAAAAGCAGACTTCTTGCTAAGCAGAGAGCCTGATGCGGGACTCAATCCCAGGACCCTGGGATCGTGACCTGAGCCAAAGGCAGACGCTTAACTGACTGAGCCACCCAGGCGCCCTAGGATAGGTGTTAAAGGAGACCCTACAGGCTGGGAAATTGTGAGTCTGAGGCCCTGGGGGGTTAAGAATAACAACCTGTGATTGTTCCAGTGATATGATTTGTAAATCATATATCAGATCAGGGCTGGCATCCAGAATATAAGAAGAACCCTTACAACTCAACACCAAAAGACAAATAACCCAATTTTAAAACAGGCAGAGGACTTGCAGAGACATGTCTCCAAAGGAGATCTAGGAGTGGCCAGAAGGCCCATGAAAAGATGCTCAACATTATTAGAGAAACGCAAATCAAAACCATAATGAGGTATCACTTCATACCCACTAGGATGGCTATCATACAATTTTTTTAATGAAAAAAAGAATAAACAGCAAGTGTCAGTGAAGATATGTACCCTTGTCCAACACTGATAAGGTTGTAAAATGGCGCAGCCTCCATAAAAAGTTCAAGGTAGAATTATGACTCAGCAATTTCACTTCTAGGTCTATACTCAAAAACGTTGAAAACTCAGAGAAATACACGTCCAGGCGTGGTCATAGCAGCACAGTCAAAATAGTCAAAGGTGCAAACAACCCAAATGTCCATCAGTAACAGACGAATGGATAGACACATCGGGGCATATACATCCCATGGAATGTTATTTAGCTATTAAAAAAAAATGAAGTATTGATGCCTGCTACAATGTGGATAAACCCTGAAACATGATGCTCAGTGAAAGAAGCCAGACACAAACATTCACATGTTGTGATTCCATTTATATGAAATATCCAGAACGGGTAAATCCACAGAGACAAAGTCAGACTGGTAGTTGCTAGGGGCCGGGAGCGGGAAAGGGTAGGTATGGGGTTTTATTTTGGAGTATGGAAATGTTTGGGGGCTAGACAGAGGTGGTGGTTGCACAACACAGTAAATGCAGAGGGGCGCTGAGTGATTCACTTTAAAATGGTTAGTTTTAAGCTATGTGAATAACACCTCAATAATTACTTATAAAACAAAAAAAGAATAACAACTAAGTTTAGGAACTGAGCACTGGGGTGAATATAGGTGTCAGTTTCTGAGGTGGGGAAGACTGAGGGGGAAGATTTGGGAAGAAAGACTAAGAATTTCAATATGAGGGGGCACCTGGGTGGCTCAGTCAGTTAAGCGTCTGCCTTTGGCTCAGATCATGATCCCAGGGCCCTGGGATGGAGCCCCGCATTGTTGGGGGGGGGTGGTCCCTGTTCAGTGGGGAGTCTGCTTCTCCTTCTCCTTCTGCCCCTCTCCCCTGCTCATGTTGGTGCACGCTCACTCTCTCTCTCTCTCTCTCAAATTAATAAAATCTTTAAAAGAGAGTTTCAGTATCGGACATGCTACATGGAGATGCCCAGGAGTCTGAAGGGGGTTTCCAGGGAAGCAGCTAGAGATGGGAATCCAGGGCTCAGATGAGGAGGGAGGGAGTTGGAGGGAGAGGGAGGGAGGGAGAGAGGGGGAGACTAGAAGCGACCAGCTGACAGTTTCCAAGTGTGGTAACATAGTGGCCACCAGGAGGGGCAGGAACAGAGCCAGTTCCCAGGAGTTAAAAAAAAAAGAGAGAGTGGGAAGTAAAGATATGAAGATAGCATGAGTACACAATTCTTTGTAAGCTTTCACAAGCTTCTACCTTTTTTAAGGGGATAAAAAATAAGGAAATGAGTAGGGAAGATAGGAGGTCAAGAATGAGCCTTTTAAAAATAAGGGGGCTAATACAGCCAGTTTAGAAACTCCCCTGGAACAGTCCGGCAAGACGAGTGCTAGGACGGGCAGGAGGAAGGGGCGAAGTGAACATGAGTGAGCAGTGTCCTTCCTTGAGAAGTTTAAAGAGGAAGGGGAGGAAGACAGAGGCGAGGGGCAGGGGGGACCTAAGCAAGTACTTTGTAGAGGGTTGGAGGTGGGAAGATGAGGTCATCTGTGACCTGCAGCTTCTGGCTTTTGGGTGGAGGACAAAGGACTGAGTGTAGCCCGGGCAGTTAGAGGGGGATGAACAGGACACAGTTGCCCATCAAGGGTGCTGCTAGAGAAACCTCTGACTCATAGTGATGACTTTCAATTTATAAAGCCTCCATTGTACTTGACGTCTACAATAACCTCAGGAAGTAGACGGAACAGATACTAATAGCCCCTTTCAGAGACTGAAGAACTCAGAACGGTGAGGATGAGAATGTAAAGACCAGCTCTCCAGATTACTTCCCCAAGCTCTTCACGTCCAGGGAGTAAACCCGTGCGGAGTCTCAGCCCCCTCGGGCCACTTGGCGAGGCTACAACAGCCGGTCATGTGAAAGCCAGTCCCCTCAGGACCACACCACCCAACATCTGGTCACCTCTGGGACAAATGTAATGGAGGGGAACATAATGCCTCAAAAGTGCTTCCCTACCCTTGGGTCACCCTCTCCTCTTTAGCGAACAAGCCACTCCACCTGGTGGGCGGACGCCAACTCCGGACCCGGCATCTATCAGCAACACTCACCATCCTGCTCTCTGTCAGAATCAAATGAACAAAAAACCAGAACACGGATTTGTTGGAGTTGTGTTTGGTTTTTTTTTTTTTAACTAGAAAACGATTCCATGCTAGTTAAAGTCTGTTTCTGTGCCCTAGCACATGTTGGTGGTCTCATAGAACTGACGTGCTGATGAAAGTCTGCTCCGACTGACAAAAGTTCAAGAGACTTCAGGGGGAAATGCAGATTAGGATCTGGGAACTGAAACAGGACTCGAGAAAGGAGCCAGCTCTGGGGTGGGAGGGACACAAGCCCTTCACCTCCTCTGTCTTTGCTCAAATGTCATCCTTCCAACAGGGCTCATCTTGACCACCCAATTTTAAATTGCACACCACCACACACCTCAGCCTCCACATACCCCCACCCTGCTTCTCTGAAACAGAGAACTTACACTTTCCAATATACCGTCTAATTTATTTCATTCACTAGTGCATCCCAAGTGTTTAGAACATGGCAGGTGCTCAATAAATATCTGTTGAGTGAGTGAATGAATGAATGAATGAATGAAACAGCTTCTTCATGTTCCATGAGTGTCTCCACTGTAATTTTAGGTACTTCCATCTGGATGGGTGGCCCCATCCTAATCGTGAAGGAGGTCCCCAAGCTTTTTCTGATCACACAAACCAATCGGTAAAAAATTTGGCCATGCACTCCAATCCACATATAATTTATTCATATTTGGTTAATTATATATGTATTACCCTACATGAATAATACACCATGCATATTTCAGCTACCCAAAACTTTGTTAAAATTAAATATAAGGCAAAACAAATACTAATAGGTTATATTTTATTCGAGTATCAAAATAGAGCAGCTCCTTCTAGACATACAACACTAGCCTAAACATACGCGCGTGCTAGTTACTGCATCCTCCTCCACCCCAACCCCGACCTGGAGCCCTGCTGAGTCCGTTAGCATCCTGTGTTAGTGGCTGAGAAAACGGAAGCTCGGATAAGTAGCTTGATCTTTGTCCCAGCACGTGGCAGAACCAGGATAAAAACCTAGGGGTACCTGAACCCCCAGCCCATGCACTACAGGGGTGAGAGAGAGACCCCACCCTTAAGGCAGCTAGTCAAAGGGAAGCCAATCAAGAAGAACCCAGCACACATTCCCGACTCACCATTCCATCCCCATGGACACAGCCGAAGACAGGATCCCAAGCTGCTCACCCAGGAACAAGCCATTGGCTGGTCCAGTCAGAGTCTGTACACACAGCCTGCTGACCCAGGCTCCTTGCACAGGCCCTCCATGCTCATGCTGACACCAAGACTCATTCGGGCAGCAGAAGTGATCACATTTAAGAATTGAGCTGTGCCCAAGCTGCCTATTCCCCAGACAACCTTATGTCCCTGTTGGACAAGAACAGTACCCATTTAGGTCTTGGAGCAAGATGGCGGAGGAGTAGGAGACCTGGGTTTCGTCTGGCCTCGGGAATTCAGCTGGATAGGGATCAAACCATTCTGAACACCTACGAACTCAACAGGAGACCGAAGAGGAGAGTAGCAACAACTCTCTGAACAGAAAAGCGACCATTTTCTGGAAGGTAGGACGTGCGGAGAAGTGAATCCGAGGCGATATTCAGGAGGAGAGACGGCGGGGGAGGGGGCCTCCATTGGCCGCTTCTGGCAAGTGATAGAGCCGCGGAGCACAAAGTCGGAACTTTTAGAAGTCGGCTCCGCTGAGGGACGTCGCTCCAGTGGCTAAGCTGGGGGTGGAACCCTCGCGGGACACTGTGGTCTCAGGACCCTTGGGGTCACAGAAAGACGGGGGGTGCCTGAGTGCGGCAGAGCTCCCAGGGATCAGAGCGGGGAAGCTGGCTGCAGAGACGGAGCCAAGGCACGGGCTCTCAGCTCGGGGTTGCCATAAACTGCGATCCGCGGCCCAGTCGGGCCACTGCTCCTCCAGCAGGGACCCAAGAAGCGGCAGATCTGGGGAGACTCCATTGCCCCCCCCCCCAGGAGTGGTGTGGGAGCGCACCGCAGGGATCTGCTGGGTTTGGAGACTCCACACGGGGTCGGGTGCCAGAGATAGAAACGCTCGGTCACAGGCCGGGTGAGCACGGACTGCGGCCGGAGACCGGGGAGACGGGAGTGACTGACTGCTTTTCTCTGGGGGCACACTGAGGAGCGGGGCCCCGAGTCCTCAGCTCCTCTGGGTGGAGACTGGGAGGCCACCATTTTCACCCTGGTCCTCCAAAGCTGTATGGAGAGCTTACAGGGAACAAAAGCTCCCGAGAGCAAACCCGAGCAGATTACTTAGCCCAGCCCAGCAAGGGCGGGGCAATTCCGCCTCCAACAAAGACATTTGGGTACCATGGCAACAGGCCCCTCCCCCAGAAGATCAGCACAAACAGCCAGCCAAGACCAAGTTTACCTATCAATGAGAACAGCAGAACTCCAGCGCTAGGGGAATACTGCACATAGAATTCATGGCTTTTTTACCATGATTCTTTAATCTTTCAAAGTTAATTTTTTTAACTGTCTTTTTTTTGAATTTTTCTTTTTCCCTTTTTCAACCAATATCTTATCAATCCCTTTTTGAAAAATAATGTATTTTTCATTTTTAGAGTCATATTCTATGCCTTCATAGCAGTTACTGCTATTTTTGGCATATATATATATATATATATATATATATATGTTGTTCTCTCCTTAAAATTTTGAGATAGAGTTTCTTCTAACATATCAAAATATACCCTAAATCTCTAGTGTATGGCTTTGTTCTAGTCTTCCTGCCTGATCACATTCTCTCCCCTTTTTTCTCTTTCTTTCTTTTTTTGTTAATCCTCTTCTTTCTTTTTGCAAACACCTTCTTATCAATTCCTTTTTAAATTTTTTTTATAATTTTCATCTTTACAGTCATATTCCATCCTTTCATCGTATCAACCCTTCTTTTCTATATATTTAAGTCTTTCTTTCTTTAAAATTTTAGGAGGCACTTTCTTCTAACAGACCAAAATACACCCAAAATCTAGTGTGTGGCACTGATCTATGCACCAGCCTGATCATATTTGATCATATTCTGTTTTTTCTGTTTTGTTCTGTATTTGTTTGTTCTTAACTTTTTCTTTTTCTTTTTTTCTCTTTCTTTTTTCTTTCTTTCCCTTTCTTTTCCCCTGGTTTCAGATCTTTTCTGATTTGTTTAGAGTATATTTTCTGGGGACGTTGCTAACCTGTTACCATTTTGTTCTCTCATTCATCTATTCTCCTCTGGACAAAATGACAAGATGAAAAAAATCATCTCAACAAAAAGAACAAGAGAGGGACGCCTGGGTGGCTCAGATGGTTAAGCGTCTGCCTTTGGCTCAGGTCATGATCCCTGGGTCCTGGGATTGAGTCCCGCATCGGGCTCCCTGCTCCTTGGGAGCCAGCTTCTCCCTCTGCTTTTCTCTCTCTCTCTCTCTCTCTCATGAATAAATAAATAAAATCTTTAAAAAAAAAAAAAAGAACAAGAGAAAGTACCGTCTGCCAGGGACCTAATCAATACGGACATTAGTACGATGTCGGACCTAGAGTTCAGAATCATGACTTTAAAGATACTAGCTGGGCTTGAAAAAAGCATGGAAGTTATTAGAGAAACCCTTTCTGGAGAAATAAGGAACTACAATCTAACCAAGTCGAAATCAAAAGACTATTAATGAGGTGCAATCAAAAATGGGGGCACTCCATGGAACATTCTCCAGAATTGATCACATCCTAGGTCACAAATCAGGTCTCAATCGGTACCAAAAGATTGGGATCATTCCCTGCATATTTTCAGACCACAATGCTTTAAAACTAGAACTCAACCACAAGAGGAAAGTCGGAAAGACCTCAAATACATGGAGGCTAAAGAGCATCCTACTAAAGAATGAATGGGTCAACCAGGAAATTAAAGAAGAATTTAAAAAATTCATGGAAACCAATGAAAATGAAAACACAACTGTTCAAAATCTTTGGGATACAGCAAAGGCAGTCCTGCGAGGAAAGTATATAGCAATACAAGCCTTTCTCAAGAAACAAGAAAGGTCTCAAATACACAACCTAACCCTACACCTAAAGGAGCTGGAGAAAGAACAGCAAATAAAGCCTAAACCCAGCAGGAGAAGAGAAATCATAAAGATCAGAGCAGAAATCAATGAACTAGAAACCAAAAGAACAGTAGAACAGACCAACGAAACTAGGAGCTGGTTCTTTGAAAGAATTAACAAGATTGATAAACCCCTGGCCAGACTGATCAAAAAGAAAAGAGAAATGACCCAAATCAACAAAATCATGAATGAAAGAGGAGAGATCACAAGCAACACCAAAGAAATACAAACAATTATAAGAACATATTATGAGCAACTCTATGCCAGCAAATTAGATAACCTGGAAGAAATGGGTGCATTCCTAGAGATGTATCAACTACCAAAATTGAACCAGGAAGAAATAGAAAACCTGAACAGACCTATAACCACTAAGGAAATTGAAACAGTCATCAAAAATCTCCCAAGAAACAAAAGCCCAGGGCCAGATGGCTTCCCAGGGGAATTCTATCAGACATTTCAAGAAGAATTAATACCTATTCTCCTGAAACTGTTCCAAAAAATAGAAATGGAAGGGAAACTTCCAAACTCATTTTATGAGGCCAGCATTACCTTGATCCCAAAACCAGACAAAGACCCCATCAAAAAGCAGAATTACAGACCAATATCCTTGATGAACATGGATGCAAAAATTCTCACCAAAATACTAGCCAATAGGATCCAACAGTACATTAAAAGGATTATTCACCAGGACGAAGTGGGATTTATCCCTGGGCAGCAAGCCTGGTTCAACATCCGCAAATCAATCAACGTGATACAATACATTAACAAAAGAAAGAGCAAGAATCATATGATCCTCTCAATAGATGCAGAAAAAGCATTTGACAAAGTACAACATCCTTTCTTGATCAAAACTCTTCAGAGTATAGGGAGAGAGGGTACATACCTCAATATCATAAAAGCCATCTATGAAAAACCTACACCGAATATCATTCTCAATGGGGAAAGGCTGAGAGCTTTTCCCCTAAGGTCAGGAATGCGGCAGGGATGTCCACTCTCACCACTGCTATTCAACATAGTATTAGAAGTCCTAGCCACAGCAATCAGACAACAAAAAGAAATCAAAGGCATCCAAATCGGCAAAGAGGAAGTCAAACTCTCACTCTTTGCAGATGATATGATACTGTATGTGGAAAACCCAAAAGACTCCACCCCAAAACTGCTAGAACTCATACAGGAATTCAGTAAAGTAGCAGGATATAAAATCAATGCACAGAAATCAGTGGCATTCCTATACACCCACAACAAGACAGAAGAGAAAAAAATCAAGGAGTCGATCCCATTTACAATTGCACCCAAAACCATTAGATACCTAGGAATAAATCTAACCAAAGAGGCAAAGGATCTGTACTCAGAAAACTATAAAATACTCATGAAAGAAATTGAAGAAGACACAAAGAAATGGAAAAACGTTCCATGCTCATGGATTGGGAGAATCAACATTGTGAAGATGTCAATGCTACCTAGAGCAATCCACACATTCAATGCAATCCCCATCAAAATACCATCCACTTTTTTCAAAGAAATGGAACAAATAATCCTAAAATTTGTATGGAACCAGAAGAGACCCAGAATAGCCAGAGGAATACTGAAAAAGAAAAGCAAAGCTGGCGGCATCACAATTCCGGACTTCCAGCTCTATTACAAAGCTGTCATCATCAAGACAGTAGGTACTGGCACAAAAACAGACACATAGATCAATGGAACAGAATTGAGAGCCCAGAAATGGACCCTCAACTCTATGGTCAACTTATCTTTGACAAAGCAGGAAAGAATGTCCAATGGCAAAAAAACAGTCTCTTCAACAAATGGTGTTGGGAAAATTGGACAGCCACATGCAGAAGAATGAAACTGGACCATTTCCTTACACCACACACAAAAATAGACTCCAAATGGTTGAAAGCCCTAAACGTGAGACAGGAGTCCATCAACATCCTAAAGGAGAACACAGGTAGCAACCTTTTCGACCTTAGCCACAGCAACTTCTTCCTAGAAACATTGCCAAAGGCACGGGAAGCCAGGGCAAAAATGAACTATTGGGATTTCATCAAGATAAAAAGCTTTTGCACAGCAAAAGAAACAGTCCACAAAACCAAAGGACAACCGACAGAATGGGAGAAAATATTTGCAAATGACATATCAGATAAAGGGCTAGTATCCAAAATCTATAAAGAACTTATCAAACTCAACACCCAAAGAACAAATAATCCAATCAAGAAATGGGCAGAAGACATGAACAGACATTTCTCCAAAGAAGACATCCAAATGGCCAACAGGCACATGAAAAAGTGCTCAACATCGCTCGGCATGAGGGAAATCCAAATCAAAACCTCAATGAGATACCACCTCACACTCGTCAGAACGGCTAAAATTAACAAGTCAGGGAACGACAGATGTTGGCGGGGATGTGGAGAAAGCGGAACCCTCCTACACTGTTGGTGGGAATGCAAGCTGGTGCAACCCCTCTGGAAAACAGTATGGAGGTTCCTCAAACAGTTGAAATTAGAGCTACCGTTCGATCCAGCAATTGCACTACTGGGTATTTACCACAAAGATACAAATGTAGGGACCCAAAGGGGTACGTGTACCCCAATGTTTATAGCAGCAATGTCCACCATAGCCAAACTGTGGAAAGAGCCAAGATGCCCATCGACAGATGAATGGATAAAGAAGGGGTGGTATATATACACAATGGAATATTATGCAGCCATCAAAAGGAATGAGATCTTGCCATTTGTAACGACGTGGATGGAACTGGAGGGTGTTATGCTGAGTGAAATAAGTCAATCAGAGAAAGACATGTATCACATGACCTCAATGATATGAGGAATTCTTAATCTCAGGAAAGAAACTGAGTGTTACTGGAGTGGTTGGGGGCGGGAGGGATGGGGTCGCTGGGTGATAGACATTGGGGAGAGTATGTGATATGGTGAGCACTGTGAATTGTGCAAGACTGTTGAATCACAGTTCTGTACTTCTGAAACAAATAACGCAACATATTTTAAGAAAAAAGAAAAAGAAGAAGATAACAGGAGAGGAAGAAAAGGGGAGTCTGTCAGAGGAGGAGACGAATCATGAGAGATGATGGACTCTGAAAAACAAACTGAGGGTTCTAGAGGGGAGGGGGTAGGGGGATGGGTTAGCCTGGTGATGGGTATTGAGGAGGGCAAGTTCTGCATGGAGCACTGGGTGTTATGAACAAACAATGAATCATGGAACACTGCACCAAAAACTAATGATGTAATATATGGTGATTAACATAACAATAAAAAAATTTTTTAAAAAATGGGGGCACTAACTGCTAGAATAAATGAGGCAGAAGACAGAATCAGCAATATAGAAGACCAAATGATGGAAAATAAAGAAGCTGAGAAAAAGAGAGAGAAACAACTACAGGATCACGAGGGCAGAATTCGAGAGATAAGCGATACGATAAGACGATAAACATTAGAATAATTGGGATCCCAGAAGGAGAAGAAAGAGAGAGAGAGGGGCAGAAGGTATGTTGGAGCAAATTACAGCAGAGAACTTCCCTAATGTGGGGAAGGAAACAGGCATCACAATCCAGGAGGCACAGAGAACCCCTCTATAATCAATAAAAATAGGTCAACACCCCAACATCTAATAGTAAAACTTACAAGTCTCAGAGACAAAGAGAAAATCTTGAAAGCAGCTCAGAGAAGAGATATGTAACCTATAATGGTAGAAACATTAGATTGGCAACAGACCTATCCACAGAGACCTGGCAGGCCAGAAAGGACTGGCATGATATCTTCAGAGCACTAAACGAGAAAAATATACAGCCAAGAATACTATATCCAGCTAGGCTGTCATTGAAAATAGAAGGAGAGATAAAAAGCTTCCAGGACAAACAAAAACTAAAGGAATTTGCAAACACAAAAACAGCCCTACAAGAAATATTGAAAGGGGTCCTCTAAGCAAAAAGAGAGCCTAAAAGCAGCATAGACCGGAAAGGAACAGAGACAGAATACAGTAACAGTCACCTTAACAGGCAATACAATGGCACTAAATTCATACCTTTCAATAGTTACCCTGAATGTAAATGGGCTCAATGCCCCAATCAAAAGACACAGGCTATCAGATTGGATTAAAAAACAAGACCCATCGATATACTGTCTGCAAGAGACTCATTATAGACCCAAACACACCCCCACATTGAAAGTGAGGGGGTGGAAAACCATTTACCATGCTAATGGACACCAAAAGAAAGCTGGAGTGGCAATTCTTATATCAGACAAATTAGATTTTAAACCAAAGACTGTAATAAGAGATGAGGAAGGACACTATATCTGACTTAAAGGGTCTATCCAAAAAGATCTAGCAATTGTACATATCTATGCCCCTAACGTGGGAGCAGCCAATTATATAAGGCAATTAATAACGAAAGCAAAGAAACACATTGACAACAATACAATAATAGTGGGGGACTTTAACATGCCCCTGACTGAAATGGACAGATCATCTAAGCAAAAGATCAACAAGGAAATAAAGACTTTAAATGAAACACTGGACCAAATGGACTTCACAGACATACTCAGAACATTCCAGCCCAAAGCAACGGAATACACATTCTTCCCTAGTGCCCATGGAACATTCTCCAGAATAGCTCACATCCTAGGTCACAAATCAGGTCTCAACCAGTACCAAAAGATTGGGATTATTCCCTGCATATTTTCAGACCACAATGCTTTGAAACTAGAACTCAATCACAAGAGGTAAGTCTGAAAGAACTAAAATACAAGGAGGCTGAAGAGCATCCTACTAAAGAACGAATGGGTCAACCAGGAAATTAAAGAAGAATTAAAAAAATTCATGGAAATTAATGAAAATGAAAACACAACTGTTCAAAATCTTTGGGATACAGCCAAGGCAGTCCTGCGAGGAAAGTATATAGCAATACAAGCCTTTCTCAAGAAACAAGAAAGGTCTCAAATACACAACCTAACCCTACACCTAAAGGAGCTGGAGAAAGAACAGCAAATAAAGCCTAAACCCAGCAGGAGAAGAGAAATCATAAAGATCAGAGCAGAAATCAATGAACTAGAAACCAAAAGAACAGTAGAACAGATCAACGAAACTAGGACCTAGTTCTTTGAAAGAATTAACAAGATTGATAAACCCCTGGCCAGACTTATCAAAAAGAAAAGAGAAAGGACCCAAATCAACAAAATCATGAATGAAAGAGGAGAGATCACAACCCACACCAAAGAAATACAAACAATTATAAGAACATATTATGAGCAACTCTATGCCAGCAAATTAGATAACCTGGAAGAAATGGATGCATTCCTAGAGATGTATCAACTACCAAAATTGAACCAGGAAGAAATAGAAAACCTGAACAGACCTATAACCACTAAGGAAATTCAAGCAGTCATCAAAAATTTCCCAACGAACAAAAGCCCAGGGCCAGATGGCTTCCCTGGGGAATGCTACCAAACATTTCAAGAAGAATTAATACCTATTCTCCTGAAACTGTTCCAAAAAAAAGAAATGGAAGGAAAACTTCCAAACTCATTTTATGAGGCCACCATTCCCTTGATCCCAAAACCAGACAAAGACCCCATCCAAAAGGAGAATTACAGACCAAAATCCTTGATGAACATGGATGCAAAAATTCTCACCAAAATACTAGCCAATAGGATCCAACACTACATTAAAAGGATTATTCACCATGACCAAGTGGGATTTATCCCTGGGCTGCAAGGTTGGTTCAACATCCGCAAATCAATCAACATGACACAATACATTAATAAAAGAAAGAACAAGAACCATATGATCCTCTCAATAGATGCAGAAAAAGCATTTGACAAAGTACAGCATCCTTTCTTGATCGAAACTCTTCAGAGTATAGGCATAGAGGGCACATACCTCAATATCATAAAGGCCATCTATGAAAAACCTACAGCAAATATCATTCTCAATGGGGAAAAACTGAGAGCTTTTCCCCTAAGGTCAGGAACATGGCAGGGATGTCCACTATCACCACTGCTATTCAATATAGTATTAAAAGTCCTAGCCACACACAGATCTGTACTTCTGAAACAAATAATGCAAGATATGTTAAGGAAAAAAAAAAAGAAGAAGAAGATAGCAGGAGGGGAAGAATGAGGCGGAGTAAGTCGGAGGGGGAGACGAACCATGAGAGACGATGGACTCTGAAAAACAAACTGAGGGTTCTAGAGGGGAGGGGGGTGGGGGGATAGGTTTGCCTGGTGATGGGTATTAAGGAGGGCACGTTCTGCGTGGAGCACTGGGTGTTATGCACAAACAATGAATCATGGAACACTACATCAAAAACTAATGATGTAATGTATGGTGATTAACATAACAATAAAAATTACAAAAAAAAAACAAGTCCTAGCCACAGCAATCAGACAACAAAAAGAAATCAAAGGCATCAAATCAGCAAAGAGGAAGTCAAACTCTCACTCTTTGCAGATGACATGATACTTTATGTGGAAAACCCAAAAGACTCCACCCCAAAACTGCTAGAACTCATACAGGAATTCAGTAAAGTGGCAGGATATAAAATCAATGCACAGAAATCAGTGGCATGCCTATACACCAACAACAAGACAGAAGAGAGAGAAATTAAGGAGTCGATCCCATTTACAATTGCACCCAAAACCATAAGATACCTAGGAATAAATCTAACTAAAGAGGCAAAGGATCTGTACTCAGAAAACTATAAAATACTCATGAAAGAAATTGAAGAAGACACAAAGAAATGGAAAAACATTCCATGCTCATGGATTGGAAGAACAAATATTGTGAAGATGTCAATGCTACCTAGAGCAATCTACACATTCAATGCAATCCCCATCAAAATACCATCCACTTTTTTCAAAGAAATGGAACAAATAATCCTGAAATTCGTATGGAACGAGAAAAGACCCCGAATAACCAGAGGAATGTTGAAAAAGAAAAGCAAAGCTGGAGGCATCACAGTTCTGCACTCCCAGCTCTATTACAAAGCTGTCATCATCAAGACAGTATGGTACTGGCACAAAAACAGACACATAGATCAATGGAACAGAATCGAGAGCCCAGAAATGGACCCTCAACTCTATGGTCAACTCATCTTTGACAAAGCAGGAAAGAATGTCCAATGGAAAAAAGACAGGCTTTTCAACAAATGGTGTTGGGAAAATTGGACAGCCACATGCAGAAGAATGAAACTGGACCATTTCCTTACACCACACACAAAAATAGACTCCAAATGGTTGGAAGACCTAAACGTGAGACAGGAGTCCATCAACATCCTAAAGGAGAACACAGGCAGCAACCTCTTCGACCTCAGCCGCAGCAACTTCTTCCTAGAAACATCGCCAAAGGCACGGGAAGCCAGGGCAAAAATGAACTATTGGGATTTCATCAAGATAGGAAGCTTTTGCACAGCAAAAGAAACAGTCCACAAAACCAAAGGACAACCGACAGAATGGGAGAAGATATTTGCAAATGACATATCAGATAAAGGGCTAGTATCCAAAATCTATAAAGAACTTCTTAAACTCAACACCCAAAGAACAAATAATCCAATCAAGAAATGAGCAGAAGACATGAACAGACATTTTTCCAAAGAAGACATCCAAATGGCCAACAGACACATGAAAAAGTGCTTAACGTCACACAGAATCAGGGAAATCCAAATCAAAACCTCAATGAGATACCACCTCACACCCGTCAGAACGGCTAAAATTAACAAGTCAGGAAATGACAGATGTTGGCGGGGATGCGGAGAAAGGGGAACCCTCCTACACTGTTGGTGGGAAGGCAAGCTGGTGCAGTCACTCCGGAAAACAGTATGGAGGTTCCTCAAAAAGTTGAACATAGAGCTAGCATACGATCCAGCAATTGCACTACTGGGTATTTACCACAAAGATACAGATGTAGGGATCCAAAGTGGTACATGCACCCCAATGTTTATATCAGCAATGTCCACCATAGCCAACCTGTGGAAAGAGCCAAGATGTCCATCGACAGATGAATGGATAAAGTAGGGGTGGTATATATACTCAATGGAATATTATGCAGCCATCAAAAGGAATGAGATCTTGTCATTTGCAATGACGTGGAACTGGAGGGTGTTATGCTGAGTGAAATAAGTCAGTCAGAGAAAGACATGTATCATATGACCTCACTGATATGAGGAATCCTTAATCTCAGGAAACAAACTGAGGGTTGCTGGAGTGGTGGGGGGTGGGAGGGATGGGGTAGCTGGGTGATAGACATTGGGTAGGGTATGTGCTATGGTGAGCGCTGTGAATTGTGTAAGACTGTTGAATCACAGATCTGTACCTCTGAAACAAATAATGCAATATATGTTAAGAAAATAAAGAAGAAAAAGATAGCAGGAGGGGAAGAATGAAGGGGAGTAGATTGGAGGGGGAGACGAACCATGAGAGATGATGGACTCTGAAAAACAAACTCAGGTTTCTAGAGGGGAGGGTGGTAGGGGGATGGGTTAGCCTGGTGATGGGTATAAAAGAGGGCACGTTCTGCGTGGAGCACTGGGTGTTATGCACAAACAATGAATCATGGAACACTACATCAAAAACTAATGATGTAATGTATGGTGATTAACATAACAATAAAAAATTTAAAGATAAAAAACTAATGATGTAACGTATGGTGATTAACATAACAATAAAAAATTTAATGAAAAAAAAAGAACAGTACCCGTTTAATTAGTTACACCCCCCCTTTGCACTTCCAAATTTTTATTACATGTCCTTTCACTCTCAGGGTGCCCTGGCCTGGACAAGGAATTGCATTGTCACCCAATCTATACCCCGACTCAGCACACACTAGACTGAGCCCAAGTGTGGTTCTGATTGGAACTGGAAATGCTGTGATTTCTCCTATCTGGGGGAGTAGCGCCTCCAAGCCCGCTAAGGTCAAAGCAGCAGGCCCCCCATTAGCTGCAGCTCACCCCAAGAAAGCAAGGTGCATCTGGCTGGAATTCACATCCAGAATCCTGGACACTCGGGGCTGCTGGACCTCCTGTCTCATCGTCACCCCACGTCAGCAGCCCAGCCCAGCCTCCAGCCTCACCCAGGTCTCACCTCAGTAGGAAAATAGCAACATGGGCAACAATAGGTTCCCTCGGGAGCACCGATACAGGTAATCTGGGCCTCGTCATATCAAGATTCATCTGACAAACAGAACCAGGTAACTAGACACCTGCTCTGGCACCCGAGAGCAGACACCATGCCTGGGGAAGGGAAAGGAGAGGGAGGTGTCGGGCCAGCAGGAGTCAGGGCCACCCACGATGGAGCCTCCTGGCTTTGTGAGGTGACTCAGGGGTCCTTCTGCTGTCCCTTCCCGGCCGACGTAGTCCTAGAAGGCCAGCTTCCCCCATTTGCACCCCCTCCTCACCACACCTGGGCCTGGGAAGAACGGTGGAGCCTCGTCTCCGAGATGGGGAGACGAGAATCCCATCCCAGTGTGTGAGACAGGACCAAACGGTCCACAGTGAGTTCCACCCGCCTGGAGGCTGGCTGGAGTCCCACCAGCCAGAACTGAACATCACTCACTGTCCCAGATACCCCCTGAACCTGGAGACATGCCAAGGTCAACATTTTAGCTATTTTAATTGTCTTTGCCTCTTAGCTGTGGCCTCCTTCCCGGCCACAGGGGCAGTTTGGGGAAGCAGTAGGAGAGAGAGAGTTCTGTCCCTTTCTGGGTTTGATTTGGGTGGGGAAAGGCACAGAGGGGGCCCAATTCCACGCTAGCAAGAGTTGACTCCCTGCCTCAAAGCACAAGTCCCAGCCCAGCAAAAACAGAATGATCTAAGATCAAATGTTGTATGGCATAATAATTCTCAAAACTAGGAAATTTTTACTTTGTATTTTTTTAAATCTGGTCTTTGTTCTTGGTGTTGCTGGTTTCCATGACCCCCACCCCCGTGAGCAGGCCGGAAGGCTCTGCCTCTCCTTGGTTGTGAGGCTGTGGTGGGCAGGGGTGTGCCCTCTGTCAGCCTCAGTTTCCCCGTGTGTACTCTGCAGGTCCTAGCGTGGATGACTCAGTGGTCTGACAGGGCCTGCCCAGTGAAGAGCGACCTCAGCTTCTCAGCAGGGTCAGCCCACCAAATCCCACCTGGATGTGCTTCCATGTTACGGGTGAGTGAGGATGATGGCTACTTTCTCTGCAGCTCCTTGGCAGTGTAGACCAGGTGCCCGAACCTTTCCTCTTTGGTCACAAAGAGCACGCGCACTGTCCCAGGCAGTCCCCACGGACTCAGGGATCGGGACATAATGGAATTGGGCCTGATAGTGTTTGAGGGGGCGTCAGACCCGGCTGGGCTGCCTCACCTACCTGCTGGCTCGCAGCTCCCACTGCCACCTAGCAGCACGAAAATAAACAGGGGGTGATGGGTGAGGCATGTTCCCTAGGAAACCCACTGGCTTCACCCTTACCTGAAAAGTGCGAAGGAGTTGGAGGGACCCTGTGGCAACAGTGCTCATGCCCAGCCCAGGCATCTGAAGACAGGGCCTGATTACCTGCGCTGAACCCGACCCAGGCAGCAGGATGTGGCCCGCTCCTAGGCACAGTGGGTTTGGCACACAAGCAGAGGAGGGAGACCCCATTCCATAGGCTCTCTGACTCCCCAGACTGCATCCACCAGCCTTGCAACCATCCCTCAACCGCTCCCAATCCCAACACAGAGCTGGGCAAATTCCCTTCACTGATTTTTGTCTCACAAATGCTTTGGCTAACATGTGGGTCCAAAGGGGGCCCCATACTTATGATCTTTACCTCATTTTCCAAAGCTGAAAATGCTGCTCCTGGATTTCCTCCCAGCCGAGGATGGAAACTAAATGAAAGAGGAATGGAAAGCATGGGCAGGGTTCTTCCAAGAGAAGACTTGACGCTTGTAATTTGCTGGGTGGTTTTTCCAAAGGCAGCCCTCTGCATCCCTCAGCAAATTAGCCCAAGGACTAGCAGGTGCTCAGGGGTGGAAGGTAAAGGCTGCAAACCCAGACTCAGAATTCCCAGGAGCAGCCAGGCATTCGCCACTGACCTGGTCCTCAGAGCACACTCAGCCTCCCCTGGAGTGCGCCCAGACACAAAACTTCCCTAGACTGAGAACCCACAAATCTCAACCCTACAGGCATTAGCCAACACTTCCAGCAAGCATTTGTCATTTCTTCCCTCAAGAAGTTTATAAGCACAGAAGAAATAAGTTAAAAGCAGTTCTTAACATCAAATAATAATATGATCAATATCAAACAGTAATAGTCACTACTAATCTACCCTGTGAGATTAAAAGATTATTTCCAGGGGTGCCTGAGTGGCTCAGCCGGCTAAGAACTAGCTACGTTAGGCATCCAACTCTTGATTTCAGCTCAGGTCGTGGTCTCAGGGTCCTGGGATCCAGCCCCTGGGATTGAGCATCAGGCTCCGCACTCAGCAGGGAGGCTGCTTTTCCCTCTCCTCCTTCTCCCTCTGCCCCTCTCCCCGTGCTCTCTTTCTTTCTCTAAAATAAATAAAATCTAAAAAAAAAAAAAAGTATTTCCAATCTACTGATAAGAAAATTTTACAACTAACACTCATTGAATGCTAATTATAAGTCAGACATGCCCTAAGTACTTGTCATGATCATTGTGTGTAAATCTCATAGATTGATTGTGGTAGGTTCCACTATGAAGTGCATTTTGCAAATGAGGAAACTAGAGCCCAGAGAGGTTAAGACATTTTCTCAAGATTACACAGCTCATAGGTGATAGAGCTCAGCCTCTACCTTCTGCTGCCTCACATAAAGGTCAGAGTGTGTAAACGATTTCTGGGTCATGTTGTTGCTACACTGGGGCCCAGACTGAGCGCCAGGCTTTTGGATGTTTAGTCTCGTGGATGCGGGAGCCCTGGGGTGGTGGTGGGTGGTGAGGAGCTTGCAGAGCTGCTGCCCCCGTGGCAGGATGCAGACCTGCCAGCGTCAGGCCCTGCTGCTGGGCACTTCGCTGACAGGCACTTCGGAGACTCAGAGGCCAGAGGCAGGAGCAGCTGCGGCTGACATTGCGCCCCTGCCGACCGCCACATCAGGAAACCCCTCCAGCTCCCCGGTCCGCCCTCCCCGCTCCAGCCCTCCATGCGAATCTCGTCTCTCGCCTGACTCTGAGCCCCAGAGCGCTTGTCGTCTCTACACGCGCCCCACACACCTTCGCAGGGACCGTGGGGGCATGAATCACTTCTCCCTGTCGAGGTTCTATTTTTCTCGTTTTAAAAAGAGCACCTATTCTTCTTATTATTCTGAGGATGAAAAAAAAAGTTGCCTCTTTTTTTGGCTTAGAAGGTGGTTGAATTTTTCAATATATTCATGCAAACGAGATATTTCATCTCATGGATTTTATCCCAGTTCTGTCTATGCACATTTTAAATAAATTAAGATGAAATAAATCCATTTTATTATATTACCCAGTGCCATCTCCATGAAATAATGCCCATATTTGTATTTCCTAAGGAATGTTGACGTGGCTAAAAATGTCGCAGCAAGTGTAATCTTTGAGGATTGTGCTGCCAGAAAAAAAATAAATCTAGGCCTTTGTTTAGAACCTAGAGTGGCACCACTTTTGATTGAAATGGCCTGAAATATCCATCCCCAAAACATGGACAAGGCAGTAAAGTATACAGAATTGATCACCATTGGCTCGGAAACAAAAGTGGTGTGCCTTCCTTTGTTTTCTTAACATCTGTTCTTTCCCTGCCAGCATAAACCACCCCACAGAAATAAATTACGCAGCCTCCCTGGTTTTAAGGAAGGAGAAATAAGGGCTTGCAGTGGCCAACCCCGGGGTGTCCAGGCAGCCACCAAACATCCAGGGCTCTTGCCACCTCCGGAGCCACGACGCTGGACACACTCCCCACTCCCTTCTTGCGATGCCCGGACCCTGATGACAAAAACTCCAGCATCTCTACTTTCCACTCCCTTCAAAGAGGGGCGGAATGTGTGGAGCCCGAGAGAAGTTTCACGCTCCGTAGCCTCTCATTCCCTTTAAAAGGCAGAGGGACACCCGGGAAGTTGCCATTTGATACAAAGCCACTCAGACGTCAGCCAGCACCCAGGGACAAGGAGAGCTCACTTCTGATCAGGAGATAAACTGGGATCCACAAAGAATGGATGAGACTGAATGATAGCCCAGCCAGTCACCAGCCAGAGCCAGGCCAGACCCTCCTGCCTGGGAGTGCGGTTTTCCTAGAACTTGGAGCAGATGGAAGAAGGAGAAAAACAGCTTGAGAGAGGGTAACTGCTGGCTTCGATCGAAAGCCCTGGGCCACCTCTCCTTGCTCCTTCCTCCTCCACATCCCTTTCTCCACCCCTCCTGACATCTCATTCTCTGCCTGGCATCACGCCCAACATAATGGATGGATGGACAAACAGACTCATTGATTGCAGCCAGCTCAGCTCTTTCTAAACAACTACTCCGGGTATGGAAAACAATGCTAATAATTGCTGGCTGTTACAAACAGCCTCATACAGAAGCACACCTGTGATACATCAGCCCTCAAGGCCAAAACAATGTCCCAACACGCCCAAGCAGCCCAGCTAAGGAACTTGGCCCTTTCTGTGACGGCGCTTGTGGGTATAATTCACATGCTTTCTGGCAAAAATAAGATGCCTCATCAGAGCAGCCTGCCAGGTTCCCCAGCAAGAACCCAACACAAATGTACAACAGCCTCGCGATTAGGAGACTATTTCCCATCTCCAGGGGCTCCAGAACAGGCACGTGCTTTCACTTGCCAGAGAGTCACCACCAGCTGGAAAGACATATCCAGCCTTGCAGAAATGGGAACTTTTAGGGGCAGGTATTATATCAGGTATTGATAACAGAAAGTGCACCTGTACCCTTCTAGGAACATCCTCAGGCCCCTCTGGTGACAAATATCCTGAAAAGGTGGACAGCCCTCCCTCCAGTAAATGCAAGGAGACCTGCACTTCCTTTCCCAGGGCCTTTTCTGGGGCCAGCCTTGGGAAAGAAAGTGAGGCCTGGTAGCAAATCCCCAAACCTCCAGTGCTCGTGGAGCCAAGTGATATTCTGGGCTGGCTCCTCCTTCCCCCTCCCCCCCCCCCACTGCCATTAGTGTCAATTAAGTTCAGCCTGACAGGCCACCTTTGACAAAATGCTAGAGCAACAAAGACATAAACAACGCCAAAGCCTTTGGAGTTGATGTATGGTTGCATTTAATAAACATTTGTTTGCATATTTTTTATCATGCTAATGAATATAATTACTTTAATTTATGTCATCAAGCTATGATTCTGTTCTGATCTATACGTCACTTAAATGTGTAGTGTTAGCATTTTGCACACACTGGCAATTTGAAGAAGGGGAAGGATTCGCCCCTCCTGTGAGAACTCGGAGCAACCTTCTATAGTCGAATATGCCCTTGTGGCAGCAAAGCACTGCAGCTGGGGGCCCTGGCTTAGCACACCCAGAAGGGTGAATAGGCTTTCCCACTGACCGGAAGACCTTTCCCAAAAAACACACATTTTCACTCCCCTATAATCTCCCCCCAAGACAAGGCCTCTGAGCACTTACCCCCAGCATAATGTTCAACACACAGTCATGAAAAAAATATTTTAATCATATTAATGGTTTTACTGATTATATAAAAGTAATGCATACTTATTTTAGAAAATCTGAGAAAACATGGGAGATCACAAAGAGATTTGTGGAGATGATGAACTAAACTTCTATTCTCAAAATATTTAGAAAACTTTATAATACATATAATAGTATATATATCCTTTAAACTGCACTGGATACAGGAAGGGATATTCTTAGTAAATCGGAAGGCATGAGAATTCCCTGAACTATAAAAGGAAGATAGGATCTGATAGAAGAAAACATATACTCAGAAAAGAACCAAAGGCACCAGGGATGTGCTGAGCTTGGGGCCAAGGGGCAGGGGGGTTTTCCCTGGAGCACCTGCAGAGCACTGTTTGAGAACTACATTAGGAGAAGACAAGTGACTCACCCCCAATTATTTCCTATCCATGGCCGATATGCTCAGCAGTGTTCTGGACTGACAATATAGCCTATAGGAAAGTACCTCCTCCAGAGAGGCAAGACAGTGTCTGGGTAACCAGAGCCCTCACCCAGAAGTGTGGGCCAGCTCTTCCCTTCCATATACACAATACATGGAGGAAAGCTACAAAAAAAGATTAAAAATTAACTGAGCACCAGGTTTGAGACTTCTGTCTGCCACCCAGAGATACCATGCAAACAGGGTATGAAACCAGAGTCCTGGCAAGGGACATCACACCATCACATGCAGCCCCAGACCAATAAGTGCTCTCCTCCCCCACGGGGCCTATGGTTTCCCTCACTCACTCAAAGATGCCATGAATTCAGAGGGCCACTGGCAAAGGAAATCCTGCCACAACAATCCTATGGCCCTAGAAACACTTTCCATCTCCCACAGGCAGGGGCACCTGCCACACAAGCACACATCCTGGGACGTGTGCTTTCTCTATGGGGAAGATCTTTCCTAGCAAGATTTACCAGATGTCCCAGCCTGGGGAAGCTTCTTCCCATTCAAACAGAAGCAGCAGGGATAGTGGGAGCCTCTGTGGGAGGAGATAAACCAAGCAGATCAAAATAACTTCACATAGGCTCTGAAAATTAGACTGTCATTGGAACCATAGCCCACAAAAGTAGGCCAGAGCCTGCATGCCAAGCCTAAACAGGGTAACTGCCTGCTAAAATGAAATTTTTAAATGGGGCCCATAGTCTTCTAACACAATAGCCAAAATGTTCAGAATACAATCAAAAGTCACCCATCATACCAAAAACCAGGAAAATTACAACTTGAATGAAAGATATCTATACATGCCTACTCTGAGATAAATCAGATATTGGAGTTAACTAGCAAGGATTTTAAAGCTACTGTCATAAAAGTGGTTCAATAAGCAAGTATACATTCTCTTGAAACAAATGAAAAAATCAGACAAATCTCAGTAAAGAAATAACTTATTAAAAAGAGCTAAATGAAAATTATAGAACTGAAAAAGTCAATAATAGAAATAAAAAACCTGCTGAATAGGCTCAATGTTGGTTGGAGTTGACCAAGAATAAAATCAGTGAACATGAGGACAGACCAAGAGAATTTACCCAATTTGAACAGGCACAAAACCAACGAAAAAAATGAACTGAGATTCAGGGATTTGTAGACAAAACAAAGATGCAAAATTTGTACCACTGCAGTCCCAGAAGAGTAGAAAGAGTGGGACTGAAAAAGTGTTAGAAGAAATGTGGCTGAAAACGCCCCAAATCTGGCAAAAGATATAAACTCACCAATTGAAAAAGGTGAGCAAATAGAATAAAAGCCCTCCCCAAAAGAATCCATGCTGGGACACCTGGGTGGCTCAGTCAGTTAAGTGTCCAGCTCTTGATTTTGGCTCAGGTCATGATCACAGATCATGAGATGGAGCCCCGTGTCAGGCTCCATGCTGGGTGTGGAGACTACTTAAGATTCTCCCTCTCCCTCTGCCCCTCCCCTCAGCCCTCCCACCAGCACAATCTCTCTTTAAAAAAAAAAAAAAACATGCTAAGACATATTGCAATTAAATTTCTGAAACTGAAGATGAAGTAAAATATTAAAGCAGCAAGAGAAAACACATTATCTAAGAGACCATCAAATAAAACATTAGATTTCTTCTCTAAAGCCATGGAGGCCAGAAGGAAGTGGCTAAAAGAAAAGAATTATCATCTGAGAGTTCTATACCCAACAAAATTATCCTTTTGGAAAGAAGGGGAAATAAAGAAACAAAAGAAAACTAAAAGAACTTAACAGTAGCAGACCTACCCATAAAGAATCACTAAATGAAGTTCTTCTAATAGAAAGGAAATACTCAAAGAAGAAATCTCAGAACATCTAGAAGGAGAAAAGAACAATGGAAAGAGTAGAAATGTGGATAAATACAATAGACTATCCTCCTCATGAGTGCTCTAAATCATGTGTGATGATTGAAACAAATACTATAACACCATCTGCTAGCCAAGAAAATATTTAAAAGTGGGGATATTTTTTAAAGGGAGGATCTAAAATAAGTGAAGTTTCCACACTTTACTCAAAATGGTAAAATGTTGATACTAGTAGACCATTACAAGTTATATGTTGATATTGTGATAGCTGCAGTAACAACTAAAAAAACTATACAAAATGATATACTCAAAAACATTATAAATAAATCAAGATTAAATCTTTCAAAATGTTCAAGTAACTCACAGAGAGGCAAGAATGGAGAAACAGAAATAGGAAACAAATAGAAAACAAAATAAAACAAAATGTCAGGCTTAAGCCCTAACAACTCAACAGTTTAATTAAATATAAATGGTTGAAGTAAACAAATTAAAATTCAGAGATTGGGAGAGTGAATAAAAAAATAATAACCACCTATATGCAGTTTACAAGTACTCACTTCAAATTCAATGACATAAGTAGGTTGAAAATAAAAGGATAGAAAAAGATATACCATGAAAACAATAATTTCTAGAAATCAGGAGAAACCATATTATATCCAATAAAGTGAACTTCAGGGCAAAGAAAATTACTAGAGACAAAGAGGGACATTACAAAATGATAAAAGGATCCATGCACCAGAAAAGCATAATAATCCTAAATGTGTGCACACCAAACAACAAAGTTTCAATATATCAAACAAAAATTGATAGAGCTAAAAAGAGAAATAGACAAATACACAATTACAGTTGAGGACTTCAGTATGTACTCAGCAACTGACAAAACTACTGGACAGGAAATTAGCAAGGATGGCAAAGACGTGAACAACATGAGTTCTCATTGACATATATATAATACTCCACACAACAGAAGAATATACATATTTTTCGAGGGCTCGTGGAAGATTCACCAAGATAAACCACATAATGGGGCCATAAAACAATCCTCAACAAATACTATATATAATACTATATATAAAAGAATTTCTATTGTACAAAGTATGTTTTCTGATAACAGAAATCAAAAAATGAAAAAAGAAACAGAGGGAGGGAGGGAGCGAGAGAGGGAGGGAGGAAGGAAGGAAGGAAGGAAGGAAGGAAGGAAGGAAGGAAGGAAGGAAGGAAAGAAGGAAGGAAGGGAGGAAGGAAGGAAGAGAGAGAGGGAGGGAGGGGAAAGAATGTGAAAATCTCTAACCATTTGGAAATTAAAATAACATACTTCTAATAATTCCATAGGTCAATGAGGAAGACTCAAAGGAAATTACATTTTAAAAAACATAGAACTGAATAAAAATGAAAATACAGCATATCAAAATATATGAGATGCAGCCAAAGCAGTGCTGAGAGGAAAATTTATAGCATGAAAATGCATACATTAGAACAGAGTAGAGGTCTCAAATCAATAAATCTAAATTTCTACCTCAAGAAATTAAAAAAAGAGAGTAAAATAAACCCAAAGCAAGCAAAGGGAAAAAATAATAAATATCAAAGCACAAATCAATGAAATTGCAACAGGAAAACAACAGAGAAAATCAATGAAGCAAAAAGTTGGTTCTTTGAAAAATTAATAAAAATAATAAACCTTTAGCAAAAGTGACAAATAAAAAGAGTAAATATACAAATCATTAATATCAGGAATGAATGAAACAATATCCCTTCAGATCCTGGAGTTATTTAAAGGAAAACATGAGATCACTATGTATGACTTTTCCCTAAATTCAACACCTGAAAAAAAAAAAAGGACCAATGCCTTAAAAGCCACAAACTAACAAAATCCAATTAAATCAAATATATAATGTGAATAGACCTATAAACATTACAGAAACTGAATTCATACTTTAAAACCTTCCTCCTTTCAAAAAATAAAAATAAAAAAGGAAGGAATAAAGAAAGACATCTCTAGGCCCAGATGGTTTCACTGGAGAATTCCACCAAAGATGCAAAGGATAATTCATACCAACAACATAAATTTTACACAGTCTACTCCAGAAAAAAAGAGAGAACACTTCCAAACTCATCTTACAAGGCCAGTATTACCCTGATACCAAAACCAGACCAAAACAGTTTAAAAAGAAAGAGAGAAGAAAAGGAAAATTATAGACTATCTCTCATGAAATTTGACACAAAAATGCTCAACAGTATATTAACAAATTGAATCTAACACTGTATTAAAATAATTATACACCACAACAAAATGACATTTGATGGAGATATGCAAAGCTCGTTCACCATTCAAAAATCAGTCAAAGTAATGAACCATATCAACAAGCTGAAGAAGAAAAATTATATGATCCTATCAACTGACAAAGAAAAAACATTTGACAAAATATAAAACCCACTCAGGATAAAAATTCTCAGCAAGTTAGGAATAGAAAGGAACTATCTCAACTTACAAAGAGCACCTACAAACACATTACAGTTAACATCAAAGTTAGTGGCAAAAGACTGAGTGCTTTCTTTCTAAGATCAGGAACAAGGCAAGGATGTCAGTTTCACCATGTTAGCTGAACATAATACTGGAAATTCTCACTAATGCAAAAGGAAATTAAAAGAAACAGAAAACATACAGTTTGGAAAGGAAGAAATAAAGTCATCTCTATTTGAAAATGATATGATTATCTACATAGAAAATGTCAAGGGCTGTACAAAAACATTCCTAGAAAAAATAAGTGAATTTAGCAAGATCACAGGATCAAAGATTGACATATATCAATCAAATGTTTATACATCAACAATGAACATGTAAGAACCAAAATTGAAAACACAATACCACATACAATTACTCCAAGGAAAATGATACACTTAGGTATGAACTTAACAAAACATGTCCATGATTCATATGCTGAAAATTACAAAATGCTAACGAACAAAATCAAATACCTAAATACATGGAAAGACATACGACACTCATGGATTGCAAGACTCAAAATAGTAAAAATGTCAATTCTCTCCCAACTGATTTATAGGTTTAATGCAATTTTTATCAAGCTATCAGCAGGGAATTTTGTAGACATAGACAAGCTGGTTCTAAAGTTTATATGGAAAGGCACAAATCTTAGAATGACTTTTAAAAACTCTTGAGAAAGAAGAATAAATATAAATAAAGAAATTAATGAAGAATAAAAGTTAATTAAAGAATAAAGATAAATAAAAGATAAATACAATAAAGAAATAAAGAATAAAAGATAAATAAATAAATAAATATTACTCTATCTGATAGCAAAGTTTCAAGACAGTGTGCTAAGTGAATGAAGCCAGACTCAAAAGGATACATGTTGTATGATTTAATTTGTATCACAATCTGGAAAGGCAAAACTATACAGACAGAAATATAAATTTGTGGGGGTGCCTGGGTGGCTCAGTTGGTTAAGCGACTGCCTTCGGCTCAGGTCATGATCCTGGAGTCCCGGGATCGAGTCCCACATCGGGCTTCCTGCTCAGCAGGGAGTCTGCTTCTCCCTCTGACCCTCTTCCCTCTCGTGCTCTCTATCTCTCAGTCTCTCTCAAATAAATAAATAAAATCTTTAAAAAAAAAAAAGAAATATAAATTTGTGGTTGCTAGGGCAGGGAGCACAATAACTACAAAGGAATGCAGGGGATGATGAGGGGTAACAGGAACCATGTATACATTGATTGTGATGATGTTCATTCAACTGTCTACATTTGACGAAATTCATTAAACTGTACATCTAAAAAGTATGAAAAAAATTAACTGAGGATCCTATCTATGAAAAATAATGAGGCTTCCCAAAACAACCAAACATTTGAGGAAACCTATCCCAATCCATAAGGGACACCAAATGCAATAAACAGAAAAAAATAAGAGAGTAAATTGAGTTAATAGAACAAGTAGAGGTCAACTTTAAATAAAGTATTAACAACATACATAATGTCTTCAGAGTAACTATTAAATTGGCTATTTCAAGCAATCAATTTGGGATCCTACAGAGAAATATATGACAACTAAAATTTAAAAGAAAAAAAACAAAAATTGGTTAAATAGAGAATAGACACACTTGAAGAGCACACTGATGCACTGGACTACTGATTCCCAGAATAAAACACAGGCAAAAATGACAAGGAAGGACAGAAGCAAGTGATAGAGAGAGACTTGGAAG
This sequence comes from Eumetopias jubatus, assembly GCF_037043125.1. Classification (NCBI taxonomy): domain Eukaryota; kingdom Metazoa; phylum Chordata; class Mammalia; order Carnivora; family Otariidae; genus Eumetopias; species Eumetopias jubatus. The sequence goes on from NW_028274816.1 coordinate 45,217,295, forward strand.
GTAGATCCAAAAGTTCTAAAATCTATTTAATTCTGGAGAGGAAGCATAGAATTGAATGGAAGAAAAAAATTGAGAGAAATAATATATGAAAATTTCCAAGATCTGAAGAAAAACATCAAGTATTTAGATCAAAAGGATCCACAACTACCCAGCAAAATAAAAGAAAAAATTGTAATTAAAATTACAGATTTTGTGAAATTCTGAGAATCAAGTAAAAGAACCCTAAAAACCTCCAGAAAAAAGAATGTTACCTGCAAAAGATCAAAGATCTCACTGACACCTGACTTCTCTTCAGCAACTCAGAATACTGAACAGCAGTATCATCAAATTTCTGGAGAAAATTATATTGGATTTACATTTTTTTAAAGATTTTATTTCTTTAAGAGAATGGGGGAGGAGCAGCAGGGGAGGGAGAGGGACAAGCAGACTCCTCACTGAGCGCAGAGTCCCATGTTGGGTTCCATCTCACCATCCTGAGTCATGACTTGAGCCAAAAATCAAGAGCTGGGTGCTTAACCTATTTTGCCATCCAGGCACCCCTTGAATTTACATTTCTATATCCAGCGAAAATATCAGGCAAGCATTCAGGCAAAATGAAAACTGTTTAAGTCATTCAAGGATTCAAAGTTTATCATACACAAATCCTTCCTGGCAGAATTATATGAAGATGCATTGCAGCAAAAATAAATAAATAAATAAAATAACAAAAGGATCCAAGAGTATTGGGAGTCAACAATAGTGCTCAAGGAAATCAGTAAAATTTATAGTTGAGTCTAGATAATTGAAAGAAAATTAAACAACAAACTGGGAATAAAATCCCAGTCGATGTGGTGCCTGGGTGGTGCACTTGTTTAAGTAGCTGACTCTTGCTTTCAGCTCAGATGGTTATCTCAGGGTGGTGAGATCAATCCCTGCATCAGGCGCACTCAGCACGAGTCTGCTTAAGAATCTCTGTCCCCCCACATTGGGGAAGATATGTGCTACGGTGAGCGCTGTGAATTGTGTGGGACTGTTGAATCACAGATCTGTACTTCTGAAACAAATAACGCAACATATTTTAAGAAAAAAGAAAAAGAAGAAGATAGCAGGAGAGGAAGAATGAAGGGGAGTAAGTCAGAGGGGGAGACAAACCAGGAGAGATGATGGACTCTGAAAAACAAACTGAGGTTTCTGGAGGGGAGGAGGGTAGGGGGATGGGTTAGCCTGGTGATGGGTATTGAGGAGGGCACATTCTGCATGGAGCACTGGGTGTTATGCACAAACAATGAATCATGGAACAGTACACCAAAACAAATTATGTAATATATGGTGATTAACATAACAATAAAAAAGAATCTCTGTCCCTCTCCCTCTGCCCCTCCCTTGCTCGCTCGCTCTCTGTCTCTTTAAAATAAATAAATAAATCTCTTCTAAAAATCTCAATTGATAACAATGCTGAGGGTGGCAGGAAACAGTGGGAAAATGAGTAGGGAAGCAAGTAGTAAGGAGAAGATCTCAGTTAATTCTAGACACCAAAAAAAAATGTAATTGATATTTTCAAAGCAAATACAAATTTTTAAAAGGTGTTTCCACTGCCAAACCAGTGGAGGAAATACATGTATGTACATGTGTAGGAAAAGTTCTGGAGGGATACGCACCACAGTGAAAAAAAAATGAATCCATGTGGGAAGGGCATGGGGAGGAGTGAGGGATTGGTCTGAGGGCCTTCAGCCATAACTATACAAAGTTCATTTTTACAAGAATGCATTCATGTATTGGTATGATATTTAACTAACTAAAGTAAATCATATAATGCACAGCGAGAATGAAAAATGCCCTCACTGCCCAGAGATAATACATTTTAACACTGCAGTGCATTTCTATCTAGTTATATTTACTCACATACATACATACAGAGATACAGAGATAAAGATAGAGATAGACCATAACGTTAGCTTTATATGTATTTACATGCAGTGGGGTTTCTTGGGGTTTTTTTCCAAAACCTACGCACTCATATTTCCATACCAGCAGATAGTCTTCAACAGCATTATTTTTTTAAGATTTATTTATTTATTTTAGAGAGAGAGAGCACAAGCAGAAGGCACAGAGGGAGAGGGAGAGAGAATCCCACGCAGACTGCACATGGAGCCCAACATGGGGCTCATCTTGCAACCCTGAGATCACAACCTGAGCAGAAACCAAGAGTCCCATGCTCAACAGATGGTGCCACCCAGGTGCCCCTCAATAGCATTATTTGTAATGGTTGAATAATATTTCATACTTTGCATGCACTGTGATTTATTGAACAATGTATTATTAGATATTTAAGTAGCTTTCAATTTTTTACTAATTTAAACCATGCCAGAATGTGAACATTGGTGTACATGTATCTGTGTACACAAGCTTATCTCACCTGACTAATTGCTAGGAAATGCATCACTGGGTCAAAGAATATATACATTTTTAAGACAAATTAATCTTCATTGCAAAACTGTCTTACTGAGTAAAACTATCTTCGTCAAATTTCTTTTAAAACTGATAATATTTTTTTTTTATTTTTGCCAACCAATAAGTAAAGACTGTTCACACCTGCCTATTTTTTATTACTACTAAGGTTAAGCAATCTTTACATGTATTTATTGTCCATTTACATTTCTAATTTTGGTAACTGTGTGTCTATTCTCCTTGATCATTTTTCTATTTCTTATTAATCTATAAAAGCTACTAATAAAGGATGGCATTATCCATTTGGCATGTATATTTTAAATTATTTTTGCAACTTCTTTAAACTTTAATTTCATTTGTGATATTATTTGAAAAACAGTTTATATTTTTGTGCCATCTAATACATCCGTCTTTTTCCTTGTGTCCTGCCTTTGGTGTCAGGTTTAAAGGGCTGTCCTCACTATTAGCTCAGCATTTGCCTTTGTTCCTATTCTTTTGTGGTTTCATTTTTACAAGTGACTCTTTAATACATCTGAGACTATCTAGTTTTATTGGAAGGCTCTACCCTTATTTTTCCAAATGATTAAATGATTGTCCCAATACCATTTCTATTTTCCCCACTGATTTCCATTTAATTCCACAAGAAATATTATAATACATCCTTATGGTAAAAATCAAACAATCCAGACAAAGCAAAAATTCTCCTTGACCAGACACTCATTCAATCTCCAGCTGCATTCTCTCATCAGCAGTAATTATTACTATCAGTATGATGTGTAGAAATCCAGAGTTTTTTTCCATAATAAAATTAGCTAACACTTACAAGTGCTTACCACATGCCAGGCAGTGCTCTGTGCTTCATGTGTATTAATTTATATAATCCTCCCCATAGCCTACAACATATGCACAACAGCTATCTCCATCTTACAGTTTCACCAAAACAAAAACAAAAACCTGAGGCCAGGCTGTCTCACAATGTGCCTATATGCACATCAGTAAAAAAAATTCACAGGATTACTTTCTTTTAAAAAGGGTTTGGCGGATTTCCTATCATACAATACATACTCAGCGGCAGCCTATTGTTTTTCAAATGTCAATATATCCTGGTTGTCTTTCCATATTAATCTATATAAATCAACCTCAAGTTTTTTAAAACTATTATACAGTATAATTTATCACAATTTATTTAACTCTTCTATCAATGTATATTTTGGTTGTTTCCAGCCTTTCATCATTGACAAGACTGCACTGAACATCTTTACTACAATTCCCCACACATTTTTACAAGTTTCTCTTGGTTTTTCTTGGTCATGTGGTCTCTGCATTTTTAATTTCGACAGATATTGCCAAATTGTCCTTCAAAATATCTGCACCAATTTATACTCAAGCAAAGCATGAGAATATTTGGTTCTTCATATTATCCCCACAATTGATATATCAATTCTTTTTTCAATATAATGGGCAAAAAATAATATCTCCTTGTGTATTATTTTGGATGTCCCTCATTACTAGTGAAACCAAGTAACATTCTATACTCTCCTTTTCAGTTCCCATTCTATGAATTATCTATTTGTATTTTATATTTTTCCTTTTGGTTTAATGATTCTTCCCTTATTGATTTGTAAATTTTTACATTTATTTTGGATATTAATCCTTCATTACAAATGTTACAAATATTTTCCACCAGCATATGCTTTTTTTCATTTGTTTATGGTAACTTTTATTATGTAAGAGCCTTCAATTTTATCTGTACAAACCTGCAATATTTTCCTTCACATATTATGTACTTTTTTTAATTTCAGTACATTTCTACATTTTATTTTTATATAACCTTTAGTTCTTCAAAATATCTGGAATTTATTTCAGTGAATAAGGTATTATTAAAAATATAATTTTATTTTTTCCAAGTAGTACCTAATTTTTCACACAATTTATCAAATAGTCTATCTTTCCCCTCACTATTATGAAATGACAATTTTTCCACAAAGGAATATCCATATATACAGGGATCTGTTGCTGGACTCTTATTCCACTGTTCCAGTTAAATCTTTGGCATTGATCTCATTGCATTTTTTTAAAGATTTTATTTGCTTACTTGAGAAAGAGCGAGTATGAGTAGGGGGAGGGGCAGAGGGAAAGGAAGAAGCAGACTCCCCACTGAGCAGGGAGCCCAACACGGGGCTCAATCCCAGGACCCTAAGATGGTGACCTGAGCTGAAGGCAGACACTTAACTGACTGAGCCATCCAGGTGCCCCAGATCTCATTGCATTTTAATTAGTACAGCTTTAGAGTGTGTCTTGATATTTAATAAGGCAAGTACACGTATTATATTTTTTTCTACATCATCTTGGCCTCCTTCACACATTTATTCTTTCAAATGAATTTTATAATCAGTTTGACAAGTTCCATAAAAATGTTGGGCATTGAATTTATAGATTAATTTAGGGACAATATATGCCTTTACAATATTAAGCATTCTCATCCAAAAAAATAATATAGATACTTCTATTTATTCCATTCTATTATTCACTTTAATAATCTGATGTTCATTTCTATATTATCTAGTTTTATAGTTTTCATTGCTATGAGAATTGGGTAATTTTTTCTATTACTTTGTTATACTGGTGTATAAAAGCAATTGGTTTTTTTATGTTTATTTTATATTAGGCCACTTTGTAGTACTTTCTTATTAGTTCTAATGGTTTCTCAACTGATTATCTTGTATTTCCTAGGGAACTTGACTGCAAAAAAAAAAAAACAAAAAACAAAATGACACTATTATCTCTTCCTTTCCAATATTCACATGCTTTTTATATTTTTTCTTATTATATAGCATTGGCTAGGACTGCTAATACAGTATTGAATATAGAAGTGTTAAGAATCCTTGTTTTTCTTATGTTTTGAACAGAAGTATTACTGATGATTTCACCACAGCTATAGATTTGCAGAAAATATCTTTACTTTGATAATGGAAGTTTTCTTCCACTTCTCACACACAGGAATATAGGGAGATGGCTGCTGGTTATCATAAAAGAATTTTTTAAATACATTGACCTCCGTTAGGATTTTAATATAAAAGATACACCAGGCTTATAGAATTAGCTGAGTATCTTCCCAATTTATAACATAAGAGTTATCTATTTCCTGAACATATGGTAGAACTAAATAATAAAATCCTCTGTTTGATGTTCTCTGTAAAAGAGTATATCTTTAACTAGCTTTCAAATTTTTTCAATAGAAATTAGCATATTTAGATTTTCTATGACTTATTGAGCTAATGTTGGTAATTTATTTTTTTAATAAAATCATGCATTTCATCTACTTTTCCAAAGTTATTAATAAAAGCATCTTATAAATTTAATTCCCTGTATCCATAATTAAATCTCCTTATCTCATTCATGATGCTGTTTATTTATACTATTTCTTCTTAATAAAATTTGAAGGAGATTTTATTGATTAATACTAATGACTTTTTGTTCTTGTTTATTTTATTAATGTCAGTTTTTATCTTTATTATTTCCTTCTACTTTCTGGAGATTTTATTTTGTTGTTGTTCTTTTTCTAGGATTCTGATTATGCTTGGTCCATTTGATTTCAATTTCCTTCAGTTTCTAATTTATGCATTTAAGTCCATAAATTTTCCTCTGATGGTTGCTTTGGCCACATTTCACAGGTTTTAATACTTAATGCTCCATTGCTTATATCTAAATAGTTGGTAATTTCCACTTTTTATTTCCTTATTAACATAGGACTTTTTATAAGTGTTCTTATATTTATGGGTATAGAGACTTATTTCATCTCTCCTTTAGTTGTTATTTTCTCATTTGGTCAGAGAATAAAGCCTATAAGACCTCTACATTTTATAATTTGCTGAGATTTCCTTTGTCATCTATATTATCAATCTGAGTGGTTTCTGTAAGCTTATTAGTACTAGGTGTTCATTCTGTCATCTAAACTCTGTGTGTCATTGTTTCTGTCTACTTGAAATAATCGCCTCTTTTAAAAAGTGTGAAATTTGTCCTACTTTAATTGCAGACTTGCCATTTTATCTTTGTCTTTCTATTTGTTTTTGTTTTATATTTTCCAATGTTACATTTTTAAAGGCACAAGGTGCACAATTGTTACATCATCTTGGTAGTTTTTTTTTAAGATTTTATTTATTTATTTGACAGAGAGAGACACAGCGAGAGAGGGAACACAAGCAGAGGGAGTGTGAGAGGGAGAAGCAGGCTTCCCGTGGAGCAGGGGCTCGATCCCAGGACCCTGGGATCATGACCTGAGCCGAAGGCAGACACTTAACGACTGAGGCACCCCGGTGCCCCAGTAGAATTTTTTAATAATATGAATTCCTCTGTGCACTCTTTAATGTGTCCCCTCTGACTCAAAATGGCACCTGAATCACATCGCAAATTTTTAACATAGATAGGCTTATTTCTTGACTCACTGTCTCTCTCCATTTATTTAACTTACTATTTTGGAGGCAGATCACACTTTTGTCCACTGTGGCTTTGTAAATCAATTTGCTATGAGATAGGTAAATATTGGTTGCTCTAGCATATTAAGTCATCCATTTTAACTTTAGATTTATTCTGTAAAATTCCCAAGAAAATGCAATTTAGTGGAATAGAACTATTTATAAATCAATTTGGTGAGATCTCTGTATTTAAGTCTTTTTACATGAGCCTCAGAAAATTTTTATTTCTTTCATATGTGTCTAGCCTACTTAAGTTGTGTGGGTTCTTTTAGATAATTTCATTTTGTGTTATCTATATAAATAGAGTATTTTTCTTTCCCTTCTATCTCTGTTATTATTAGTTTACTATATAGGACATCTATTGATTTCTATGTATCTCTTTTATACTTGGACATTTTACTGAACTCCTCTATATGGTGTAAGAGTATTTTAGATAGTATTCTTAGGGTTTTTTATACCATCATAAAATAGCAATAATTTTGATTTGACAATTCCAATATATATTTCCCAATTATTTTTATTATTTTGACTATAATAACCTATTTGACTTTGTTTTGTTACTATCACAAGAATTTCTCCAAGTTTTCCATTTTAAGTATGGTATAGGCTATAATTTTCAGACAGATTATCTTTATCATGTAAACCAGGGTTTCCCAGTCTTGGCACTATTGATATCTTGAGCTGGATAATTCTTTGTTGAGGGGGCGTGGCTGTCCTGTGCTTTGTAGGTTGTTTAATAGCATCCCTGACCTGTACCCACTAGATAGTAACAGGACTACACCCCAAATTATGATAATCAAAAATGTATCGAGACATTGTTAAACATCTCCTGAGTAGCAAATTGTCCCTGCTTAAAAACCACTAATGTAATGAATGATCCCTCTACTTCTATTTTAATCAAAACTTTTGGCAGGATTGGATGTTGAACTTGAGCAAATATCTTTTTGGCATATGATTACATATTTTTTCCATTGACCTACAGATGTGATAAATTTTTAATTAGATACATCCTAATTTGATACTATTTTTACAGTGCTGGAATAAAGCCTTATTGGTCAAGGTATATTATTTTTTAATATAAGTTTAGTGTTCTTCCTCAAGATTGCTTTGGCTATTTGGGGTCCTTTGTGGTTCCATATGAATTTTAGGATTTTTTTTTTCTTCCAGAAATATTTTAATAAAAATTGGCCATTTCCAAGAAACACCCACTGTCATTGCATTGAATCTATAGATGGCTTTGAGTAGTACAGACATTTTAACAATATGAATTCTTCCAATCCATGAACACAAGATGTCTTTCCATTTATTTCTGTCTGCTTTAATGTCTTTCATCAATATTTTATAGTTTTCAATATATGTCTTTCACTTCCTTAGTTAAGTTTATTTCTAAATATTTTATCCTCTTGATGTTGCTGTAAAAGAAAGTGTCTTCTTAATTTCCTTTTTAAATAGTTCATTTTTAGTGTATAGTATTTATTAAAACTAACTTTATGTTGATTTTTTTAAAGATTTTATTTATTCATTTGACAGAGACAGAGACAGCGAGGGAACACAAGCAGGTATATTATGCAATTTTGTTGCATTTGTTTATTAGTTCTAACAGTTTTTGGTGAAGTCTTTAGGGTGTTCTATATAAAAAATCATGTCATCTGCTTACAGGAACAATTTTAGTTCTTCTTTTCTAATCTAGATACCTTTTATTTATTTTTCTTGCCTAATTGCTCTGGCTAGGATTTCCAGTACTATGTTGAATAGAGGTGACAAGAGTAGAAATCTTTGCCTTGTTCCTGATCTTACAGGAAAAGCTTTCAGGTTTTTTACTAAGTGTGATGTTAGCTGTAGGCTTATCATATATGGCCTTTATTACACTGAAGTACATTCCTACCATCCCTAATTTTTTAGTGTTTTTTTATCATGAAAGGGTAATGAATTTTGTCAAATGCTTTTTCTTCAACTGTTGAGATGATAATATCATTTTTACCCTTCATTCTGTTAATGTGGTCTATCACATTGATTTGCATATGTTGAGCCATCCCTACCTTCCAGGGATAAATCCCACTTGATCATGGTATATGATCCTTCTACTGTGCTATTGAATTTGGTTTGCTAGAATTTTGTTGAGAAATTTTGCATCTATTTCATTATGAATATTGGCTGGAGGCATCACACTTCCTGATTTCAAAATATACTACAAAGCTACAATAATCAAAACAGTATGATACTGAGATTAAGACATATATAGACCAATGGAACAAAATAGAGAGCCCAGAAATAAACGCACACATATACTGTCAACTGTGCCAAGAATACACAATGGGGAAAGGATAGTCTATTCAACAAATAGTGCTGAGAAAATTAGGTGTCCAGATGCACAAGAATGAAATGTGACCCCTTTCTTACATCACACACAAAAATTAACTCAAAATGGATCAAAGATAAACATAAGATTTGTAACTGCAAAACTACTCAATGAAAACAGTTTCTTGACATTGGTCTTGGCAATGATTTCTTGGATTTGAAACCAAAAGCCCAGGCAAGAAAACCAAAAATAGACAAGTGGGACTACATCAAACTAAAAAGCTTCTGCACAACAAAGGAAACAATCAACAAAGTGAAAAGGCGACCTATGGAATAGGAGAAAAAATCGCAATCCACCTATCTGGGAAGAGTTTAATATCCAAAATATATAAGAATCTACTACAATTCAATAGCAAAACAAATAAACTAAAAATGGGCAAAGAAATCAAACAAACATTTCTTCAGAGAAGAAATAAAAATGGCCACCAGGTATATGAAGAGATACTTGACATCACTAATCATCAGGGGAATGCAGATCAATACCACAATAACATATCACCCCACAACTGTTAAGATGGCTATTATCAGAAGAAAAAGAAGAGGGAGAGCGAGAGGGGAGAGAGAAAAAGAGAAGAAGGAGAAGAAGAGAGAGGAGAAAGAGAGGAGAGACTGAGGCAGGGGGGAAGGAGAAGGAGAAAAACATGAAAACATGTTAGCAAGGATATGAAGAAATTGGAAATCCTTCACACTATTGGTGGGAATATAGAATGGTGCAGTCACTATGGAAAACAGTATTGAGGGTCCTCAAAAAATTAAAAATTGAACTACTATATGATCCCACTTCTGGGTATATGTCCAAAAGAATTGAAATTCAGATCTTGAAGACATATCTGCAATCCCATGTTCATTGTAGCGTTATTCACAACAGCCAAGATACTGAAACAATCCAACTGTTCATCAAATGAACTATGCCAGTCACAGGACAAATACTATAAGATTCCACTTATATGAGGTATCTAAAATCGTCAAACGCATAGAAGCAGAAAATATAATGATGTTTGCCAGAGGCTGAGAGGAGGAGAAAACGGGGAACTGTCATTCAATGGGCATAAAATTTCAGTTATACAAGATAAGCAAGTTCTAGAGATCTGCTATACAACATAGTACTTACGGTTAACAATACTGTATTGTGCACTTTAAAATACATTAAGAGGATAGATGTCATGTTAAGTGTTTTTAACACCAAATACACACACACACACACACACACACACACAAAAGAACACTAGGAAATTGGGAAATATTTGGAGATGATGGATATGTTTAGTACTTTGATTGTGGTGACAGTATCATGAGTATATGCATATGTCTAATCTCATTGCAATGTATATATTACAGGCGTGTGATTTTTTGCACATAAATTATACCTCAATAAAGCTTAGATATAAATATAGTAAGACATAGATATACATAAAGATACAGAGTTAATTTTTATGACCTTTACATTTATGTTTACAAGTGAGATTGACTTGCAGGCTTTGTTTACTACTTTCGTTAGGTTCTGTGTAAGATTAAGCTTGCTTTATAAAGTGAATTGGGAGGCTTTCCGTCTATAATTATTGCATGAGCATCCTCTTCCCCTTAAGAGATTTAAATGAATTTCCTATTCAAGCATCTGTTTTAGCACTTTTTTCACTTCCTTCCTTTGTTATTCAACTATTCTACCATTAAAATTCATCACATAAAATTTCCTAGAAAATCATCCATTTCAACATATCTATGTTAATATATACTATATTTTCTACCATCTTTTAACTTTTTGGAATACATGAATATTTCTCTTTTATTTCTAATGCTGTCACGTGTGTTTTCCTACTCTCTTTCACTTGAATAACTTCTCAAATGTCTTTCTACCATTCTCATTCTTTGACAATCTTCTGTTTTCTGGCTAACATGTTTTATCTTTATCAATATCTTTCTAGGTATATCTTGTTGTCTTTCTAATTTATTGTGAGTTGAAATCTTACTTCATATATTTTAACTCTATGTTAATGATTTAGTATTTAAGGCTATGTATTTTCCTCTGAGTGTAGCTTTGACCAAACACCATGAGTTCTGATTGATGGTATTCTCATTGTCTTTATTTCCTAATCACCCCTAAGTATAGCTTTGATTTCCTCTTTGAAATAAAAATTATTTCAGAGAGGTTTTAATAATTTTTTAAATTACTGATTAAGATTTTCAATAATGCTTTTTGTTCCTTTTGTAAGATATATCTACTTAGAATTATAAGATTCTCTCCTTCTAGCCAATATATACTTTGTTTTGTGAATATTTCTTGGGCTCTGATATAATCTCTCATTTTAAGAGACAATTCAATTTAAGAAACAACTTTATGGGGAAGGATCAAGGTGGCGGAGGAGTAGGAGACCTAAATTTCATCTGGTCCCAGGAATTCAGATGGTTAGGGATCAAACCATTCTGAATACCTATAAACTCAACAGGAGATCAAAGAAAAGAATAGCAACAACTCTCTGAACAGAAAAGCGACCATTTTCTGGAAGGTAGGACGTGCAGAGAAGTGAATCCGAGGCGATATTCGCGAGGATAGATGGCGGGGGACGGAGCCTCTGTCGGCCGCTTCTGGCAAGTCATAGAGCAGGGAGCACAAAATCGGAACTTTTAGAAGTCGGCTCCACGGAGGGACGTCGCTCCAGTGGCTAAGCTGGGGGATGGAACCCTCACGGGACAGTGTGGTCTCAGGACCCTCGGGGTCACAGAAAGACCAGGGGTCCCTAAGTGTGGCAGAGCTCCCAGGTATCGGAGCGGGGAAGCCGGCTGCAGAGACAAAGCCGACGCATGGGCTCTCAGTTCGGGGTTGCCATAAACCAAGATCCGTGGCACAGTCGGGCCACTGCTCCTCCAGCAGGGACCCAACAAGTGGCAGAGCCGGGGAGACTCCCCTTCCTCCCCCAGGAGGAGTGAGTGGCTCAGGAGCGCACCACAGGGATCTCCTGGGTTTGGAGACTCCACACCGAGTCAGGTGCCAGAGATAGAAACGCTCGATCACAGGCTGGGTGAGCACGGACTGCAGCCAGAGACCGGGGACACGGGAGTGACTGACTGCTTTTCTCTGGGGCTCACTGAGGAGCAGGGCCCCGAGTTCTCGGCTCCTCGAGGGGGGGAGATTGGAGGCCGCTATTTTCACTCGCATCCTCCAAAGCTGCACAGAAAGCTTGCAGGGAACAAAAGCTCCCAAGAGCAAACCTGAGCAGGTTACTTAGCCCGGACTGGCAAGGGTGGGGCAATTCTGCCTCCAGCAAAGACATGTGGGAACCACGGCAACACGCCCCTCCCCCAGAAGATCAGCAAGGACAGCCAGCCAAGACCAAGTTTACTGATCAATGAGAACAGCAGAACTCCAGCGCTAGGGGAATACTGCACATAGAATTCATGGCTTTTTCCCCATGATTCTTTAGTCTTTCAAAGTTAATTTTTTTAACTTTCTTTTTTTTTTTGAATTTTTCTTTTTCCCTTTTTCAACCAACATCTTATCAATCCCTTTTTTAAAAATTCCTTTTATTTTTTATTTTTAGAGTCATATTCTATCCCTTCATAGTAGTTAACCTTATTTTTGGTATATATACATATATATATATATATATTGCTCTCTCTTTAAAATTTTGCGATACAGTTTCTTCTAACAGACCAAAATATACCCTAAATCTCTAGTGTATGGCTTTATTCTAGTCTCCTGCCTGATCACATTTTCTCCATTTTTTTTAATCCTCTTCTTTCTTTTTCCAACCAACTTCTTATCTTAGCCATTCCTTTTATAAAATCTTTTATAATTTTCATCTTTATAGTCATATTCCATCCCTTCATTGTATTTACCCTTATTTTTGTACATACATAAGTTTTTCTTTCTTTAAAATTTTGGGAGGCACTTCCTTCTAACAGACCAAAATACACCCAAAATCTACTGTGTGGCACTGATCTATGCACCATCCTGATCATATTTGATCATATTCTGCTTTTCTTTGTTTGTTTGTTTTTATTTTTTCTTTTTCTTTTTCTTTTTTCTTTTTTCTTTTTTTCCCTTTCTTTTCCCCTGGTTTCAGATATCTTCTGATTTGTTTAGTGTATATTTTTCTGGGGTCATTATTACCCTGTTAGCATTTTGTTCTCTCATTCATCTATTCTCCTCTGGACAAAATGACAAGATGAAAAAAATCACCTCAGCAAAAAGAGCAAGAGGCAGTACCAACTGCCAGGGACCTAATCAATACCAACATTAGTAAGATGTCAGAACTAGAGTTCAGAATGACGATTTTAAAGATATTAGCTGGGCTTGAAAAAAGCATGAAAGATATTAGAGAAACCCTTTCTGGAGAAATAAAAGAACTAAAATCTAAACAAGTCGAAATGAAAAAGGCTATTAATGAGGTGCAATCAAAAATGGAGGAGGCTCTAAAAGCTAGGATAAATGAGGCGGAAGAGAGAATTAGTGATATAGAAGACCAAATGATGGGGAAAAAAAAAACGTGAGAAAGAGAGATAAACAACTACTGGATCACGAGGGCAGAATTCAAGAGATAAGTGATACCATAAAACAAAACAATATTAGAATAATTGGGATCCCAGAAGAAGAAAGAGAGAGAGGGGCAGAAGGTATATTGGAGCAAATTATAACAGAGAATTCCCTAATCTGGGGAAGGAAACAGGTGTCAAAATCCAAGAGGCACAGAGAACACCCCTCAAAATCAATAAAAATAAGTCAACACCCCGACATCTAATAGTAAAACTTACAAGTCTCAGAGACAAAGAGAAAATCCTGAAAGCAGCTCAGGAGAAGAGATCTGTAAACTACAATGGTAGAAACATTAGACTGGTAACAGACCTATCCACAGAGACCTGACAGGCCAGAAAGGACTGGCATGATATCTTCAGAGCACTAAACGAGAAAAATATGCAGCCAAGAATACTATATCCAGCTAGGCTGTCATTGAAAATAGAAGGAGAGATAAAAAGCTTCCAGGACAAACAAAAACTAAAGGAATTTGCAAACACAAAACCAGCCCTCCAAGAAATATTGAAAGGGGTCCTCTAAGCAAAGAGAGCCTAAAAGCAACATAGACCAGAAAGGAACACAGACAATATACAGGAACAGTCACCTTACAGGCAATACAATGGCACTAAATTCATACCTTTCAATAGTTACCCTGAATGTAAATGGGCTCAATGCCCCAATCAAAAGACACAGACTATCAGATTGGATTAAAAAACAAGACCCATTGATATGCTGTCTGCAAAAGACGAATTTTAGACCCAAAGACACCCCCAGATTGAAAAGGAGGGGGTGGAAAACCATTTACCATGCTAATGGACACCAAAAGAAAGCTGGGGTGGCAATTCTTATATCAGACAAATTAGATTTTAAACCAAAGACTGTATTAAGAGATGAGGAAGGACACTATATCCTACTTAAAGGGTCTATCCAACAAGAAGATCTAAAATTGTAAATATCTATGCCCCTAACATGGGAGCAGCCAATTATATAAGGCAATTAATAACAAAAGCAAAGAAACACATTGACAATACCATAATAGTGGGGGACTTTAACATGCCCCTGACTGAAATGGACAGATCATCTAAGCAAAAGATCAACAAGGAAATAAAGACTTTAAATGACACACTGGACCAAATGGACTTCACAGATATATTCAGAACATACATCCCAAAGCAACAGAATACACATTCTTCTCTATGCCTATGGAACATTCTCCGGAATCGATCACATCCTAGGTCACAAATCAGGTCTCAACTGGTACCAAAAGATTGGGATCATTCCCTGCATCTTTTCAGACCACAATGCTTTGAAACTAGAACGCAATCACAAGAGGAAAGTCGGAAAGAACTCAAATACATGGAGGCTAAAGAGCATCCTACTAAGGAATGAATGGGTCAACCAGGAAATTAAAGAAGAATTTAAAAAATTCATGGAAACAAATGAAAATGAAAACACAACCATTCAAAATCTTTGGGATGCAGCAAAGGCTGTCCTAAGAGGAAAGTATATAGCAATACAAGCCTTTCTCAAGAAACAAGAAAGGTCTCAAATACACAACCTAACCCTACACCTAAAGGAGCTGAGAAAGAACAGCAAATAAAGCCTAAACCCAGCTGGAGAAGAGAAATAATAAAGATCAGAACAGAAATCAATGAAATAGAAACCAAAGGAACAGTAGAACAGATCAACGAAACTAGGAGGTGGTTCTTTGAAAGAATTAATAAGATTGATAAACCCCTGGCCAGACTTATCAAAAAGAAAAGAGAAAGGACTCAAATAAATAAAATCATGAATGAAAGAGGACAGATCACACCCAACACCAAAGAAATACAAACAATTATAAGAACATATTATGAGCAACTATATGCCAGCAAATTAGATAACCTGGAAGAAATGGATGCATTCCTAGAGATGTATCAACTACCAAAAATGAACCAGGAAGAAATAGAAAACCTGAACAGACTTATAACCACTAAGTAAACTGAAGCAGTCATCAAAAATCTCCCAACAAACAAAAGCCCAGGGCCAGATGGCTTCCCAGGGGAATTCTACCAAACATTTAAAGAACTAATAACTATTCTTCGGAAACTGTTCCAAAAAATAGAAATGGAAGGAAAACTTCCAAACTCGTTTATGAGGCCACCGTTCCCTTGATCCCCAAACCAGACAAAGACCCCATCCGAAAGGAGAATTACAGACCAGTATCCTTGATGGACATGGGTGCAAAAATTCTCACTGAAATACTAGCCAATAGGATTGGCTAAAAGGATTTTCACCACGACCAAGTGGGATTTATCCCTGGGCTGCAAGTTTGGTTCGACATCTGCAAATCAATCAATGTGATACAATACATTAATAAAAGAAAGAACAAGAACTATTTGATCCTCTCAATAGATGCAGAGAAAGCATTTGACAAAGTACAGCATCCTTTCTTGATTAAAACTCTTCAGACTATAGGGATAGAGGGTACATA
The DNA here is from genome assembly GCF_037043125.1 of Eumetopias jubatus. Lineage (NCBI taxonomy): Eukaryota > Metazoa > Chordata > Mammalia > Carnivora > Otariidae > Eumetopias > Eumetopias jubatus. The sequence goes on from NW_028274816.1 coordinate 45,233,538, forward strand.
GCTCAATATCACAAAAGCCATCTATGAAAAATCCACAGTGAATATCATTCTCAATGGCGAAAAACTGAGAGCTTTCCCCCTAAGGTTAGGAACATGGCAGGGATGTCCACTCTCACCACTGCTATTCAACATAGTATTAGAAGTCCTAGCCACAGCAATCAGACAACAAAAAGAAATCAAAGGCATCTGAATCAGCAAAGAAGAAGTCAAACTCTCATTCTTTGCAGATGATATGATACTTTATGTGGAAAACCCAAAAGACTCCACCCCAAAACTGCTAGAACTCATACAGGGGTTCTAGAACTCATACATATAAAATCAATGCACAGAAATCAGTGGTATTCCTATACACCAACAACAAGACAGAAGAGAGAGAAATTAAGGAGTCGATCCCATTTACAATGGCACCCAAAACCATAAGATACCTAGGAATAAATCTAACTAAAGAGGCAAAGGATCTGTACTCAGAAAACTATAAAATACTCATGAAAGAAATTGAGGAAGACACAAAAAAGTGGAAAAACGTGCCATGCTCATGGATTGGAAGAACAAATATTGTGAAGATGCCAATGCTACCTAGAGCAATCTACACATTCAATGCAATTCCCATCAAAATACCATCCACTTTTTTCAAAAAAATGGAACAAATAATCCTAAAATTTGTATGGAACCAGAAAAGACCCCGAATAGCCAGAGGAATGTTGAAAAAGAAAAGCAAAGCTGGCGGCATCACAATTCCGGACTTCCAGCTCTATTACAAAGCTGTCATCATCAAGACAGTAGGTACTGGCACAAAAACAGACACATAGATCAATGGAACAGAACCGAGAGCCCAGAAATGGACCCTCAACTCTATGGTCAACTAATCTTCGACAAAGCAGGAAAGAATGTCCAGTGGAAAAAAGACAGTCTCTTCAACAAATGGTGTTGGGGAAAATTGGACAACTACATGTAGAAGAATGAAACTGGACCATTTCCTTACACCACACACAAAAATAGACTCAAAATGGTTGAAAGACCTAAATGTGAGACAGAAGTCCGTCAACATCCTAAAGGAGAACACAGGCAGAAACCTCTTCGACCTCAGCTGCAGCAACTTCTTCCTAGAAACATTGCCAAAGGCAAGGGAAGCAAGGGCAAAAATGAACTATTGGGACTTCATCGAGATAAAAAGCTTTTGCACAGCAAAAGAAACAGTCCACAAAACCAAAAGACAACCAACAGAAATGGAGAAGATATTTGCAAATGACATATCAGATAAAGGGCTAGTATCCAAAATCTATAAAGAACTTCTTAAACTCAACACCCAAAGAACAAATAATCCAATCAAGAAATGAGCAGAAGACATGAACAGACATTTTTCCAAAGAAGACATCCAAATGGCCAACAGACACATGAAAAAGTGCTTAACGTCACACAGCATCAGGGAAATCCAAATCAAAACCTCAATGAGATACCACCTCACACCCGTCAGAACGGCTAAAATTAACAAGTCAGGAAAGGACAGATGTTGGCGGGGATGCGGAGAAAGGGGAACCTTCCTACACTGTTGGTGGGAATGCGAGCTGGTGCAACCCCTCTGGAAAACAGTATGGAGGTTCCTCAAAAAGTTGAAAATAGAGCTACTGGGGCACATGGGTGGCTCAGTCATTAACCATCTGCCTTTGGCTCAGGTCATGATCCCAATGTACTGGGATCGAGCCCCGCATCGGGCTCCCTGCTCTCCAGGGAAGCCTCCTTCTCTCTCTCCTACTCCCCCTGCTTGTGTTCCCTCTCTCACTGTATCTCTGTCAAATAAATAATAAATAATCTTAAAAAAAAATAAAGAAAGAAAATAGAGCTACCATATGATCCAGCAATTGCACTACTGGGTATTTACCCTAAAGATACAAATGTAGCGATCCAAAGGGGTACGTGCACCCAGATGTTTATAGCAGCAATGTCCACAATAGCCAAACTATGGAAAGAGCCAAGATGTCCATCAACAGATGAATGGATAAAGAAGATGTGGTATATATACACAATGGAATATTATGCAGCCATCAAAAGGAATGAGATCTTGCCATTTGCAATGATGTGGATGGAACTGGAGGGTATTATGCTGAGCGAAATTAGTCAATCAGAGAAAGACATGTATCATATGACCTCACTGATATGAGGAATTCTTAATCTCAGGAAACAAACTGAGGGTTGCTGGAGTGGGGGTGGGGTGGGAGGGATGGGGTGGCTGGGTGATAGACAGTGGGGAGGGCATATGCTATGGTGAGTGCTGTGAATTGTGTAAGACTGTTGAATCACAGACCTGTACCTCTGAAACAAATAATACATTATATGTTAAAAAAAAAGAAGAAGAAGAAGAAGAAGAAGAAGAAGAAGATAGCAGGAAGGGAAAAATGAAGGGGGGGAAGTCAGAGGGGGAGGCAAACCATGAGAGACTATGGACTCTGAGAAACAAACGGAGGGTTCTAGAAGGGAGGGGTGGTAGGGGGATGGGTTAGCCTGGTGATGGGTATTAAAGAGGGCACATTCTGCGTGGAGCACTGGGTGTTATGCACAAACAATGAATCATGGAACACTACATCAAAAACTAATGATGTAATGTATGGTGATTAACATAACAAAAAAAAGATCGCTGGCAGTGAAGGAAGTCTCTTAAAGGAAATATTTTAGATAGTTTGTTAAAATTTTCCATTTTATTATTTCATTTCTGTAACAGTTGATATTTGGCTGTCCTTTTTATAATGCAGAGTGTGAACTTTCCCTACCATGTCTGATAAACATTGTCCAGGTCCCATTGCCAAAAATGTGTTGTCCAAAATGTCTGTTTAGTTTTTAAAAATGGAACTTTACCTTTGCTTGGCTTTAGATATATGTGGAATGTCGTAATAGCAGTGGTGGTCAAACAAATGGAAATGGTAAGGAGACAAAAATATACTTGTGAAATAAACACAGTATTTTAATAAAGTAAAAAAAAAAAGAAACAACTTTATTATTTGAAACCATCTCAATGCCTACAAAATCTGCCAAATACCAAAAGAGGTGTCTTAAAGTTTTCTAGTACAACTGTGAATCTTTCCACTTCTTCTACTCCTAACAACTTGCTTACCATATTTCACCCTAATGTCACTTGGCGTATTAGGATCCATGACTAGTTCAGTCTACTAGACTGTGAGCCCAGTGAAGACAGGAATCATATCTGCCTTGTTTAACATTGAATCACCAGCTCTGGCTCAGTATTTATTGAATAAATCTAAGAAAAGAATTTACAAGTGATGGGGCATCATTCATCGTTCATGATGAATAGTATACATCATTCATCAATAAAAATAGTTTCTCTGCTGTAACTAACATTTTTAGCTTCAATTCTATTTTGTCTGATGCCAGTATTCTGTCCCCATTTCTTACTTTGTTTTGCCTGATCTTGTATGTCTTGTTTTAGTCTTTTGTGGGGGACGCGGGGGACGTTTTTGTTTCCTTTCCTGTCCTAACCTTGATCTATGACATCTATTATCTTTGTGATTATATTCAATAAGTACTGATCCACTTTAGAATTCAAGTATTAGGTGGTTTTAAGTGTTTCAAAAGTAATATTTAACCTCTATATTTAACTCCTGCATTTTCCTAATTTTTAAAGTGGGAAGGGAAATTGAGTCTTTGGGTTCTCCTTTTTAACACACTGTAGTTAGCACATTTTTATTCTTTTCCTCCAGACCCCATGCAATTGTTTCTTCCCCAAATGCTCCTTAGACCATTATTAAATAAACTGAGATTTTATATTTGGATTATTATTAATTTTTGCATTCCATACATATTTGAAGATATCATTTATCTTCAAAAGTTATTTTTTAACATTTTAATTAAGTTTTTCAAACAATGTCTCAATTATTTAGACCAGCATTTCATAAATCATTAAGTATACCTTGAAGTTTGCGCTGCCTTACCTGGGCAAAGACCTGGGCTTTCTTCATCCTAGGCAAACAGTCCTCGGCCATGGGCCACTCTGAGTGCTAGGAGAAAGATGGAATTCCCCCAGTGGTTCCAGTTCTCCATTCAGGTCAAATGACTCTAGTGCCAAAAAGGCACCCCTTTGAGAAAGCCGGTGTGCGGTATTGCTAAGAGTAGAGAACACAGAAGCTGGTTAACAAGTCGGGAGGGATCTGCATAGGACACCAACACCAGCGCAAGCAGCACCTGGTGGGGCAGAATGAAGTAGCCGCGCCTGCGCTTGGCAATACCTGGCCCCACCCTCCTCACCCGCGCCTCTGCCAATCCTCTCCTCAGCTCGGAAGAGGGCACACTTTGGCGTTGCCAGACTTTGCATCAATTTGTATTGGGGCGGAAGTTTCCGTTAATGGGTTATCATACCACCTGCAACACAGGGAAAAGCAGGGCTCTTCTAAAATCCACACGGGTAACTTGAGGGTGTCAGCTGCATAGGCCGAGCGCGGAGTTTACCACTTTATTAAAATTGTGATTGTTCACGTAAAGACTCAACCAGGTCACATATTAATAATTATCACTGACAATCTTTAACATCAGCCAAAGCCCACGAGTGAAGCAATATTACATCTCCCGGTCTCATTTATCTTACTGCTTATGGCCCCTCTGTGGTCAGCACGCAGCGAGCTTGGCGGACATTTAATTATGAGCACATCATAAATGTAGCTGACAAGGCAGAGGCTGTCCGGGGATGCTTCTGGCAAGGGGGTCGCTGTGCAAAGTACTGACTTGATGCACCCGACGACAGGGAGAGGCAAAGACCACTTGTCCACGCTGTCCCTCTGCAGCTTCCCGCCGCCGGAAGCTGGCCAGGGGCTCCCGGGGGTGGAGCTCGGTCCTCGTGGGCCCCTCTAACTTTAAGGTGTGTGGGCCACATTGTCTTACAAACCTAAGGCCCGCGTGTTCTCTCCTGTCCACTCGGCCCTGAGACTACCTTGGCTAACCTCTGCCATGTGTCTCCGACCGTTTACCAACCTGTCGGGGGGCGAAGGGGGTGAGCCTCCAGCCCAGAGTGCAGGGGTCCAGGAAGCCCACCGCAGCCCAGCCACCGACCCCAGCATCCCCCACTCAAAGCCCTCAGCTCTGACAGGGACAAAGGACAGTGAAGGTGCCAGGAGCACCCCACCACCTGCCCCCACTCAGGCTTAAGTAAGCAGATTCGCACCAAATCAGAGAAGGAGGATCCTGCGCGGAGCGGGCTTTGCATTTGTTTCTAATTAGCCGGCGTTCGGAAGGGATGGCCACCGCGTGGCCTCATCAGGCCACACCTCCCTGCGCAGGCCGGGACCGCTGCAGGCCCTTGGCCACCTCCTGTGTCCCGGCCAGCGCCCTCGGAGGGGCTAGGGTCCCATCCGTCCGCGGCCGCAGCAGGCTCGCGCCGAGAAGACAAAGCGTATAATCAGGGGCGCCGCAATGAAGGAGCTCTGAGGAGAAAGCTGAAAAGTAGCTATCATGTTGGCAGATAAATTCTACACACAATTATTCATTCCTAGCCTCTTGACATGTAGATTAATGAGTTTGATAACCCGGGCTTCTAAGAAGTAGATTCCACTGTGTTCGCAGGCTTTCTCCCCCTCTACCTACAAACAGCACACGGGTCTATGGAGGAAAAACAAATCGATACATTTGCAGTAGCCATCACTGCTTTTTTGTGATTGGAGCCCTACGTCAAAAATATGATGTGTCTTCTCAAAGCTGCCTCTCTCCTTCCCGGCCTGGGAGAAGCCAGGGGTGGCCGGGCAGACGCTGGAGGGGACCAGACGCCTCAAACCTTGGCCTCCGCTGGCGTCCTGGGCCTTCAGTGGTGGGCGGGCCGTGGAGCATTTCCAAGTTCCACCCCAAGGGCAAGAGCCGTTTGCTGAAACAGCGGTGACCTGCAGGCCATCCCTTGGGTTGGAGTGGTTCTGGACGTGGCCCTGCCGGTCCCCACTTGGCACCAGGACACCCAGGCCAAGAAAGTTTCCTGGGGGAGAAGAAAACACAAGGAGTGAGACACGCACTCCTGCGGCCACTCGGGGCATTTCACTGAAGATCGGTGAACAACACTGCACTCCGGGATTTATTCCCTCCGACAAGTCCAGATCCTCGCAAAGAGGACCTGGATTCACTGGGTGCGTTTATCATCATGACTTGATTTTTATGCCATAATTGTCGTCCCCTGCCCCCATCCAGGAGTGGGGAAGAGTTTGGTGATATATTTCGAAAGTCAAAGAGTGAATTTCCTTGGTGTCCCCATGACCCACTTGGCAGAAGCTTCTAGGATCCTAGCGCATTGAATTTCCTCTTCATCAGGGTTGGTGTTTATGTTCTAAAAATAACAGATGCTTTTTGCCACAAGTTCAAAGAAAATGGGAGGAAACAAATAACAAAGGTAATGTTTCTCCAAGCACCTTCCCAGGCCACTGGCCCAAGACAATCATGGTGGAAAAGCTAGTGTGCATCCCTTGGGACCTTTCCCTACACCTCAGCCCCCGCAGAAAAGGCCTTATCGGGGCTCGGGTCAGTGTATGTGGGAGGAGGAGAGAGTACAGAGGAAGGGCCTCCCCTGCTACTCTCCACCCTGTGAGGAAGCCCTGCTCCCATCCTGCCCTGCCGGCAAGCCCCCTGGGAAACAGAGCAGACCTCACAAACCTGAACAGAGTTCAGCCTGGGCACTGGGCGGGCAGATTCAGTGTCTGTGGGATCTTTGTGGATCCTGGGGGAGAGCAGGGACGCATGGGGGAGACATTAACACAGGCGTTCTGCATTGCACCTTCTTTTATTCTACAGGGATAGGAATGAATGAAGCAGAAATCCACCCAGCTCAGAAAACTCCAATGAGATTTTTGATAGCAACGTGGACGACCGGCTTAAGCATTTGCGGAGGGGCAACCCGCTTTCAGCATAGCTTCCACCCTGCTTCCAGACAGACAACTGTAAGCTATGCAAAGAAGGTCAAGTCTCCCTATTCGAGCAGCCTTGAGAAGAATCAAGGTATCACAAGTGCACCGTCTCAGGGTCAGCATCGCCAGGTTTAGCAAATAAAAATTCAGGATGCCTGGTGAAATATCAATTTCAGATAAACATACAAATAAGTTTTTAGTATAAATATGTCCCCAATATTCGTGACACATACTTATATTTTTAAAGTACTATTAGGAAATACTAGAATAATATACTAAAGGGAAAATTTTAGTATTAGTGTGTTCCATATGTGTTTGAAACATAAGATGATTAGTTATCTGAAATTCAAATTGAACTGGGCATCCTATATTTCATCTGGCAATCCTATTCAGGGTGTTTCTATGAAAGTGCTCTGGACAGAACCAGGGTGTGACCAGGGAAAGCAAAGAGGAAAAGAGCAAAACTCCAAACTCAGGACCACAACACACAGGCGCCCACCCCCCGCCCACTCCTCCATCTAGGCTCTCCTCACACTCTGCCTCCCCCTGAGCCCAGAGCCCAAATCACCAGAGTAGATGAGAATCCACCACATCTAGATTCTGCAGCAGTGTATATGAGACCCAAAGCTGAGGGGGCGAGCTCAGGCTGGATACCAAGGCAGGACCACAAAAAGGATTAGGGCCCCCAGAATTCTCCTTAACAAATCCCTTCCTGCTCCCAGAATGCAGAGCCTCAGCCCCTCAGCACGACCTGGCTGGGGCTTTTTCTAGAAGACAGTGGATGTTTAGAAGTCCACCTGGCCTGGCAGCCATCCCAGCACAGAACAACATAATGCACTTGGTGGGGGAGGAGGTGGGGGGGCGCACCAGCCCTGCTTTTTCAAATCAGTTATGGCCAGACTGACTCATCTTCTCTCATAGACCAGAAAGTCTCACATCTTGTTGCTTCCTAATCATATGGAGACCTAAATATAGACGTGTCTGCAGAAGGACAAGCCTGCGGAAACCAGTGTCCTTGTTCTCCCCAGGGAGAGCTTGATTCTCACTCTTTTCTCCTGAATTGCGAGTGCTGGGCTGCCAGCAAACCTCGGTCCAGGACAGTGTCCTCGGCAGCGATCCTGTCCCGCTGGACCGGGCGGGCACCCTTCAGCGTCACAGCGGGAACTCCGCCTGGCTCCACGTCAGCGGCTGCACCTGGGTCCCACACCCACCACTGACTCCCCTCTGGACACATCTCCAGCTTCCACCCGCCACGACAGTGACGTAGCGACAGGGACACGAGGCATCTTGGCTGCATCACAGCGGAGTGCTTTGCCAAAGAGCTATTTCACTGCCGTCTGCCCTTGAGTATCAGGCCAGGGCTGGAGAGTCCAGAGCGGATTCCTACAGCCCAGTCCTGCTGAGCACCCAGCGCACCCGTGTAACGCCCAGCACCCAGGAGCCAGCGGGACCCCCGCAGCAACAGGCTCTCCCACTTTTGCTGCATCTGAGTGCTCCTTCCCTTCATTCAATGAGGGGAAATAGCTCCAAAGGTACCTTTTGCTGGAAGATAGCTCAGTACCCTTCAGGAAGGGTCTTTGGACCCCAGGGCTCTGAAAGCTGGGGGAAAGCAGCAAACTGTGTTGACGAGAACACAGATGTGGATGAGACAAGCATCCATACAGTCTGACAGACGTCAGCGTGTCCACAGTAAAAGTTTTTAGAAGAGATCAAAGTCACACAAGACTAGCCACTAAATGCCTTTCCAACGCACAATGACAAATTAAGCAGTGAGAATAATGAGACCAGGGTGAGGAACCAATAGCCCCACGGTCCCCAGCGCAATGCGAGTGGGGGGGCAAACGCAGGACTGCACCGCCCAGAGACTGCCTGACCCTGTCCAGACGGCAACCTGAGCAACAGGACAGGGATACCCCTCCTCCATCTCCGTGTCACGCCCAGATCACGCATCCCTCGACTACAGGCCCAAACCTGGCAGCCCACAGTCCTCAACACAGCCCACAGTCTGATTTGATTTGCAGAGTAGTTTGAAAATATTTGAAATCATTGCCAATATTTAAAAATCAGGAAATTTCACAGGAAAAATCCAGATTTCTGGTTTCCCTTAAAAAATCAGAAGATCCAAAAAAAGAAAAAAAATCAGAAGATCCTATGATACTGGGCCTGTGTTCATCCAGCAGTCAGGAGCCAAGGAACAGCCACCCACTTAGATGGGGCGCATGCTTGCCAGCTCTCTGTGGTCCCCAAACTCCCCAGGGTGAGATGCCTGCTCTGTGGGGCACAAGGGAGGCCCTGCCTTTAGTCCCCAGGACCACAGCAGGAACACAGAAAACCTCTGCCCTGCTCAGTGGTCCTCTGCACACCCGTCAGAAGAACCATCATTCGAAACCATAATTCACAGGTTAGCTCCCCTTTAGGTCCCCCCGTGACCCGAGGTTTACCACCTACAGCCCTCCTAGCAGTATCAATTAATAAGACAAACAACTCCAGAGTCTTGGAAACCATCTAGAAAATAATTGAAGTAAAAGAACCACTTTAGACAAAACTAGAGCAATGTCACACCCAAGGCCCAAGGAGACAGTGAAGGCATGAGTTACATACCCATTTCACAGACTGTATAAACTGAGGTCACAGGCCCATTTCCCCCTGACTCTTTTTCTTAACTTCCAGGAAAAATGGCCCACCAATGGGGGTGGAGGGAGGGAAATTTCATCATTGGGTTAAGTGTTGAAGGGGAAAAAAGTTCTGATTGGCTGATTCAGGAATTGGGATTCTGGGCAGAGCTTTACAAAAGGATAATGTATCTTTAAGCCTAGGTGCCCTTCAGGGAATGTATTGGATAAATGTCTTCTGAAAAGCCTGTAAATATTCCATTGCCTCACTGTCATTACTACCATGAAATGATAATGAAGCATGAAAGAAATATAATTCCATATTCAGATGACAGCATTAGCCTCCATAAGCAAACTGAAATATTTATTAGTAAAATGTTCAGTATCTATGCCTGTAATCTAAAAAAAGGACAAAAATGTTTTATAATAAAAAAGAGATTGAATGCAGAGGTAAAATCTGGTTGGCTGATTTTATTGCTTATTATTAAATCCTGGCAAAACAATTATTTTTTTCTTTTCATTAGTAAGACACCCAAATTAAAACTATGCCCTCCGGCTGCAAGGTTTACAGTAGTGATTAAAAACAAGGGATTGTGATGCATGGGGCTTTTGACAATGGCATAATCAAATTCATTCATATTGTTCAATCTTTCACTGACAAATATTTTTACAGTGAAATATACCAAAGAATCACATACAACAACTATCAATACAGAGAAATTAGGAAACCTTGTTATTATTTAAAGAGCGAAGTGATACAATGTTGCTATAATCTTGAATACAAACATTATAGTGTAGTTAATTAGGGTAATTATTGCCTAAATTGTGCTTAATTGTCTTATAGTGAATAGGATGTGTGAATGAAGCTTTTTGAGCCTTTTACAATACATAAGTGCCGCCAAACTATTTAGTTATAATTTAGTAAGTTTTGATAGTATTTCCTATAGGTCGGGAAATACATCTGAATACAAGCTAAGAGATAAACAGGAGCCATAGGCCTTGACCTCTGTTTCACCTTATTGAAAAAGAGGCGTAAGAGAATCATTTAGTACACCAGCATCTCAGAACGCTCCCAGATCCAGAGCACATTCCTTTAAGGAAAGGGGAGAGAAGGAGAAAAAAAAAAAAAAAACAGGGTCTTTGAAGTGAATGAAAAATTAGAAATTCAAGTGACCACGATCAATTCTGAAACACTGCACAAAATTAATTACAGTTTTGCATCAGAAGCAAGAATGTAGATTTCAGACAGTCGGTGTCATTTATCTCGAGCTACACAATATACAAGGCGATTAAAAAGCCAAATCTGTCCCCACCTCCCAAGTCTGAGGCCTCTCAGAGGCTGTGAAGTACAAATGATTAACTCCAAATTATGCAAGGGATTGTGCAGACGCTCCGGCTTGAATGGAGTGTGTGGCAAGTCACAGAAGCTGGAGAGGGACAGATTTGTGGCTCTTTATCAAAATCCAGTCTGGCCACCACCGACGGAATCCAGATAAATTGCACAGAGATCTGACAGTGGCTTGCAGAAAGCTGGCTCTGCAAAATCCAAATCTCTAATTTCTATGTGTTTTTAATTGCTTGCCTTAAATTTGCATTTTTATACAATTGGTTTAAAGGATTTATTCTATTCTATAGGCCACTCTGACCAAATTGCTTCCCATTTCACATGGAGTTGCAGAACCTTGTCTTGGAGGGGGCGGCGGGGGGGCGGGTGGTGGAGATTTGGCTTTTGAATCACCTTTAACAAGGAAGATCAATGTCCAAAGAGAGGTCTGCAGCCTTCTCTGGCCCTCGGGACTAGCCCGAGAGGCCATCGGAGTCCAGGTGGCCCACAGATGCCCAGAGCCTTTGTCCCCAGAAGAAGCTCAATGAGCAAATACCCCAGAAGAAAACCCAGCCGCACCCTCCCTCCCTTCTTCCTCCGGGGCCCCACACTCATTAGCCCCCCTTTGGAAAAGGCAGGACGTGCATGTGTTCAAAATACATCTTATTCTGTTGTCAAAACCAAGTCAGTATTAGAAAGGCTGACAGATTTTTCCCGACTCCAAGAAACCACACATGGTGTGTCACACACACACACACGCACACACACGCACACACACACACGCAAGCTGGGTGCCTGCTTCGTTTAACCCTGCATTCGTAACTGACTTATTAACACTAGAGATTGCCAAGTGAGAAATTGTCATTTTAAGATTTGCAAATTGAGCCTCACCTCACAAACTCTTAGACTCTGAGCAATTGGCTCGAGGTCCCGGTGAAACCCCAACTGCCCTCAACACTAAGCTGTGCCTGACTTAAGCCGGGTCCCCACCCATCTGCCCCTGCCGAATCCCCCCAGCCCTCTCCCTGCAGATTCTTAAACACATCTGGAGATGTCGGGTCACAGAATCTTCTCCTCACCCCACTCTCATCTGAGCAAGTCTGTTTATCCCCATAGTCTCGGGTGCAAATGACTGGTGGGCCCACACAGGTCACAGAAGGAGAAAGACTATTTAGGAAAAGACATCATCTCCTGCTCCCCCTTTGGGGAGAGACATGGAAACAGACAGTCTTTCACCTCCTGTGGGAAAATGACAACGTGAGCACAGTATAAACTGCATCGACCTCTGTTCCCCCATGTCAGGGACACTAGGGGCTGGTGGGGACTGTGGCCAATTTTAAACATGTGATCCCTTTGAAGGGGGACAGCTGTACCCCTGTTCGAATAGACAGTCCTGAAAAGAAAAGCTGCTCCACATGGCCAGATAGTCTGAATTTTTGATGAAAGCTGGAAATCTGGATGGTTTCTGACAATTCTTCATTTTTTTAAATGTTGATTCCCTTTTTTAAAGTAAACAAAAGAACCACTCTGCTGGCTAAATAAAAAATACTCTGATGGCCAAAACCAGCCCAGGGCCCCCTGCTTGTGGCTTCAAGCTCATACCCGGGATTGATATAAGCATTTTCATTGCTGAACGGTTGTAAAGGAGACACCTTAGGATTCTAAAGGGCAGACCACCCCACCCCCAAACCCCTGATGGTCAAAAGGACGCTGGAACAGCAGAGCCTGATTTCCTCCTCCCCCTTGCACTAGTCACTCCCCAACAGCCCAACAGAGTGACCTGGAGCACTCATGACCTAGGAGGTCTTGTGGGCTTTGGCCCAGCTCAGGGTCCATCCCCGCATTGCCTTCAGGTTCTAGAACCAGCCTTGGTGCACCTTCCTTTTTTCCTAAGCCTTGGACTTATGGAGAAGTTAGATACATGCTTAAAAGCTGTGAGTCCAAGATCTGCACTCAAGTGTGCAGGCCCCGACCACCCCCAGGCCCTGCTGCTCTGGGCGGGCCCCACTCCAGGGCATGCAAGGCTGGCTTCCAGGCCTCTACTCCTGCTGGCCGCACTGTGCTCTATCTCTAGACAGACTTGCCCACTGCCCCGAGCAGCTCAGTGGCATGTATTAGAGAGAGAAAGATGTGCTCAGCAACTGTGGGGTGCCCTCAAGCTGCCTCCTGCCGGTGCCCATCCGTAACCCTTACAGAGGGAGGGAAGGCACCGAGCTGGGTCCCTAACCAAATATCTCCGCAAAGCAACAGATAACTCACTGCTGATTCTCAGCCACGAAAACACTCAGCTTCCACCCCCTGGCTTCTCCGTGTCCTAGATCTCCCGACCTCTCGGGCCATAAGAGCAATCACACCAACTCAGGAGTCTCTGCATAGCACCCTCTTCACGCACTGAATCCACCTTGGGCTGAGGAAACATGGCCTGAATGTGGAATCCAGAGTTGCCCTAGCACCTTGGGCAATTCATATGCGCTCAGAGCTTCTGTTGGTGCATCTAGAAAGAAAGTTTATACCACGTGCCTTACAGGTGCTGGAAGAGTTAAATCTGCTGTTCATAGATGTCAAATAACCATATGAATACTAAGGATGAATCCTTTCTCTTTTTAGGATTATGCGGCTGCTTAGACAGTGCACAGAGACTGGGGTCAGCCTCGAGTCACAGACCTCCCACCTCAGGGCAGCCACGCAAGGCCCTTTAGAAGTGAAATTGGTCACCTGTGTGGCACAAGTGGGTTAAGCGTCCAACTATTGGTTTTGGCTCAGGTCATGATCTCAGGGTCCTGAGATCAAGCCCCACATCGGGCTCTGAGCTCAACGTGGAGTCTGCTTAAGATTCTCTCTCCCTCTGCCCCTCCTAAATAAAGAAAGAAATACAATTTTTTTAGAAAATAAAATCAATAAAAAGTAAAATAATCATAATAATTTTTTAAAAAGAACAAAACTCACTCTGTAGGAGTTTCAAGATGCATTTAATAGGCCCTGGTTGGGGGGAGGGGGAACATAAGCCACCAGGGTTGTTGTGCCAACCAAATGAGATGGCATTTGAGAAAGGGTCTTATAAATGATCACAGTCTTTTTTTTATTTTTTTTTAGATTTTATTTATTTATTTGAGAGAGAAAGACAGAGATGGTGAGAGACAGCACAAGTGGCGAGGAGAGGGAGAAGCAGGCTTCCCGCTGAGCAGGGAGCCCAATGTGGCACTTAATCCCAGGACCCCGGGATCATGACCCGAGCTGAAGGCAGACGCTCAACCGACTGAGCCACCCAGGCGCCATAAATGATCACAGTCTTATGAACTATTCTGGTTTTGTCCTCATCCAAAGGATTATATTCTATAAGCTCAAAGTACTAAAGAGACAACAGAAGGGTTGGCTTTGGGAATCTATGAATCAGAGAGCTCAGGGTTTAACAACTTAAGAAACCATTTTTTATGATATCACAAGTTTGAGTGAGTTCAGGCAATATTTATCTACAACATTTTTTTCACTCTGCATCATGATTTAAGCTGCAAGAATTCACTCTGCGAAATTAACAGAATGTCTTTCTTGCCGTGGATTACACAAAATTGGAACCAATCGACATCCACGTTAATACCTCCAGACTACCCCTCCTGACAGACCAGGATGCTATGAATTCAGTTGAATAAGGAAATTCTCTTCCAGGCAGGAAAAGACAACCCTCCCCTGCAGCACCCGGTTCACCTTCTCGAGCAATACCCTTTGTAGATTCAGAATCAGGATGTGGGCTTACAATGAGGAAATGAAGGATCAGAGAGGTGGAGTGATTTACAGAAAGTCTCACGGCAAGTTAGTGACCAACCTGAGACTAGAATGCCAATCTAGGGCTCATTCTCTGCTCCCCAAGGTGGAAGAACCCCTCTTCCTGAATATCTCCATGTTCACAGGAACTGTGCTAGACCTCGGAGGAGGGAAATGTCAGCCATCCTCAGGAGTGAGGGCACTCCCTGCCCGAGGAACTCCTGAGCTTCCCGTGAACTCCACCATGTGGTTGGGTGTGTTGGAAGAAACTGCACTCAGAGGCATGCCAAGTCGTCTGCAGGGCTAGAAGGGGAAATTCAAGCAGAATGTTCTCAAGGTCTTCAGGAAACATGGGGAAACAAATCTCAAATTACAGGAAAGTTTGCCTGAGCATAGCTGTTTAGAGGGTGTGTGTGTGGTCATCTCTGAAAAATTCCAGAAAAAAGAAGACCCCCATCTCAATTAGAAAGAGATGCTCAGAGATAAAGTTCACAGCGTATTTTTATCGGCCTTGTCCTTGGCAATGTACCTTAGAGAGACTCTCGAAATGACAATGCAAATTAGGGTGATTTTCATTTCAAATTAGCTATTGGATCCCTCACAATCCAAAGCTTAGTCTTCTAGGAGAACATGTATTGCCAGAAGCAATGCATCATATTGTTAAATAAGAGCCAAATAAGTTTCATTAGAAAAGAGAATGATCCAGGGGTCATAGTGGGCCACTACTGATGGTGAGTCGGGATTGTGAGGCAAAGTGGAAAGAAAATCAACCCTAGAGTCCAAGTCCCTACTCTACAACCAACCTTGGACAATCTTCTCTTTAGGTCTCCATTTTTTCAGCCAAAGTGGGAATTAAATAATATCCCTTCCATCTTCCTCTCAAGGTTGGTTTGGGTGCTCAAAAGAGAGAACACAGGTGACAGCATTTGGAAAGCCTGAAGCAGCACACGTGCATCAGGGGTTCCTGCTGACACGCTGGTCTTCGGGACTAGCAAAATTAGACAGTTGATCCGTCTTAATGTGGTTTTTGACACTTGTAAGAAGGAACTTAAGAATATGCGCAATGTGGAATTTTTCCCTGTGTTCTTTCTCTTATCCTTTAAAATAGGAACTATGTGAATAACTGTGGTTTCAATCATAATAATAGCTATTGTTAAAATCACAGAGCTCACTCCCAACCCACACATGGAGAGAGACAGCTTCTGCAGGTCAGCATAAATTGCAGGGTCAGATTAGAGGCCCAGACTTGGCAGAAGTGGAGAAAGGAGAGGGTCGGTGTACACTGTCTGGTCCGTTGCCCCCTTGGACTCTGCAAGATGAGAAGCAAGGTGCCCCTGCTGACTGCCGGACAACCCCAGACATGCAGGGGAGGCTAACCCAGGCCATCCGCTGCCTGGAGCCCTCCAGCTCAGTGCACATGTGTGAGCAAGCCCAGCAGAAACCATCAGGCCGGCCCGAGCAGTAGAATTGCCCGGCAACCCACAGAATGGTGGTTTCTTTAAGGCACAGGTTTGAGGCTGTTTGTTACCCAGCTGTAGCTGAGACATCAATCAAACAACGTCATTGTGCAGATGAAGAGACGGGCCCAGAAAACCTTCCTGCTCTCCCCTGTACAACCTCAGTCCCTCTGACCCATCCCCCTCACAGCCTCCAGGGCGATAGCTCCAAATTCAAACCTTACCATGTCTCTGCCTCCTGGGGACCTTGCATGGCTCCTCGGCATCCCAGAATTGCCCAAACTCCTCCCCACCTGGCAGCCCTGGACCCGACCTTCCACCCCTGCCTTTCCAGATGAATTCCGTAGCAGGGGTTCTCAGCCAGTCAGTGGTTCTCTAAGGACAAACCTCTCTAAGGGGAGCAAAGCTCCTGGAAAGACCAAGGCAGCTGTCCCCACCCTGAAATGGCCACTGCCCTCTCTTCGGACTGGGATGCTGGCCCTCCACGCCCCACTCACCCCACCCCACCCCCACCCCGGCCCCGCTCCCACTGCTTCCTGTACTGTCACTCAGCATCTGCTCTATCACTGGAGTTCCGTCCCCAGAGATCAGGGCCTCTCCCTCACCTTAGAACACCCCACACAGCCTGGCTGGGGTCTGAGGTTCCAAGGGCACTGGTGAGAATTTGCTGTGGCTGCTGGTGGTGATACTTACCAGCCCTAGAGGTGTAATGCAGGGAGGGTTGGGAACGTGTGACGAAATGGAAGGCACTGGGTTCAAGTCATGCCCCTTTTGCTTGAGGCCCTGTGATCAAGGGGCAGGTTGCCTACAAGCTCAGACTCCCAGTTTCCTCATTTGCAAAAGGAAGCTGATGAGTCTTGCTTGATCCTCGGGGACACTGTGAGAGCTGAAAGTAACTGCCGGTTCGTATATACCACAGCCAGCCTGACAGGCTGACGGTTTAGCATGCTCACTACAACCATCACTAAGTAACAGCAAGGCCCGCCCTCCACATCCCGCCCAGAGCCACCTCCGCCACGTGCAACCCTCACTGCGCATGCCCGCGTGCCCCCTCCCCTGCTGCCCTCCTCCCGCCTCTCCCCGCAGGGAAAGGCCACCCCAGCATCTTTGGTGAGGGGAAGCCACTAACTCTCTCTGTTTCTTTGATTTGATTTCAGAAATCTGCAGGAGGCAGCCCCCAGAATGGAGGTGGGTTCTCTTCCCCACCACATTTTGGGAAAGGACCATCCTCCCCCCGCCCGCACCTCAGGCAGGGACTCTGGGGCAATCAGAGGTTCTAACCAACTTGACCCATTTCACAGATCTAAGCAATCCTTAAAACCACATCTCTGGTCATTGGGAACATGCATCATAATCCTTAAAAAAGGAAGGCCTACCTAGACCCAGCCTGCCGATCCCGACAGCACAGATGACAACACTCCCTAAAAAGTTGGGGTTCAAGGCCGTCGCCCCCAGCCCGGCCTGCACTGTGTGTGCAGCACCTGCTTCCAAGCTTCATTTCCTAGACCTTCCACCACGTGCTTGGTGGTGTCACAGGGACTGTGAGGCGCTGCCGTGGAAAAATGGAAATACAATTGTCCGGCCAATAAAAAGCATTCCTGTATGTAATCCCTGTAATAGATTTTTAAATTCTCAGCGCTGACACACTGTTATGTGTTCACGGTTATTATCTGTCCACTTCCAAACCTTAAGAGGTTAGATTGTTTAAAGATTTGTTAGCTACGAACTGCTTAAAGAAGGCAAAGTATAAACTCCTGGCTAATTGAAAAATAGCATTTTATCAGATTCTCCTCTGATATTATATTGTAATGGTCGTACTTAGAGCACTGTCAATACTTCAGTAAGTGGGGAAATTAAAAAAATAACATCTTCAGGGCTTTGCAGAAAATGTGGCTGTTACCAATTTATACTGCTTTTTTTACCATTATTTCCGTATATTTCCCACAATGCCTCGGATCTGAAGCAAACAGAAACTGAGTGATTACCCCAAAGTGTGCTAGATGAACTGGAAAAAGTCTATTCAAACAAAGCTCATTAGTTCTGATACCTCCAGGGCTATGACAAATTAAGCGCTGGTGAGTGTGCTTGCAGACAAAAGGATGATGGCAAAAACTAGGGCTGAGCTAGGCACTGTGTCAATAAATTCCCTTGAAAAAGGTAAAAATTACAATTGGAGCTAAAATGGAATCCCTTTAAGGAGCATGTACAAAATAGATCATCCCTTCTTTCTTAAGTACATCTGTGAGCCCGCCTGTGATGAATTATTGCAGCCAGGAAGTGGCCACTCCAGAGGGGCTGCCTGGCCAGGTGCACCTCCCAGGCGCTGGCTGCTTGGCGGCATCACCCTCACGCCGCCAGAGCCCAGACTTGGCCCTGCCCTGAGGAGAGTGGGAAAGCTGGGCCAGACTCCACAAGCAGAGTGTGCACACTTTCAAAGCTGCAGAGCTGAGATCGGCTTGCCCACCGGGCTCTAGGCCGGCAGCCCCTGGATCCCGGAGGGTTCCACAACCTTAAGGTAACCTTGCATTCCCAGCCAAAAGAGGAGCATGCAATGTAACCATGGGCTTTTGCTTTCCTGGTTGGTGAATCCATTTATATGGAGAATCTTAGAAAATTCTCAAAAGTAGTCGTACTAATAATGAATCTGGCACAAAGAGGCTTTTGTAATTATTTGTCAAATAAATGAAAAAGTGAAGGTAGGGCTATCTGATGAGTGAGTAGGACTGGGTCCAGGTGCTATCCTTGGGTTTTCTGGAGGATGTGGTGGCCACATACGCCCAGCCGGCAAAGGGTACCTCACAATGCATTCTGACCTCATTGGCAGGATTTCTGCACCACAGAGAATCACAGCCTGACACTAATTCCCAGATCAACAAAGTGGGGGAAAGCCTCAGAGAGCACCTAGTCCCCAGGCCAAGAATTAGAAGAATGAGTGCCAAATCTGGCCCACAGATTTTTTTGCCCCATACAGTGCTGTTCCTCCTTTTTATCTGAAACATTTGCCACTTAAAAACTCGGAGATTTCTCACAAACGTTCAAATTCCCAGCTTCTCTGGAAAGTGGAAAGATCTGGCCCAACTGGGCCCATACTGCCATGTGGCATAGACAGCCAGGACGGGACTGCGGGTGCCCTATTTAGCAAGGATGCCCACTTCAGTTTACCAGCCCCTCCCTGCACACTGCACTCAAGTATTTTACCAGCCTGGCCCCTGACAGCATCTGAGCCCACAGCCTCTGGTCTAGTCAATAGGAGACTTGGCAAAAATATGAGCCAGAGACTGGGGGTGGGTTTCGAGGCTCCCAGAATGTGCCTGTGGCAGTGTCAGGGTTAGACGCCAAGCCTCAGTGTCCTCAGTGTCACACTCCCTGGAACCATCATCTACCACCCCATCCCCAGAAGAGTGAATTCTTCCCTCCTTTGTTTTGACTTCTATGCCTTGTTCATATTTCTCTCAATGTCCTAGCCAGCCACCCACCCAGTCAAGCTATGCGCCAGCCTTTGGGCCAGATGCTCTCCTGCAATCATCTGTGTGTGGTCCTGCCTCTGCCACTGGATGCTGAGCCACTGAGGACAGCCACTATCTGCAGCACCTGCTGCATGGTACATTCTCAGCAAAATCCTTGTGTCCCTTTCATCACACGGCGTCATGGTATCCTTCAGGTTCTGGGTCCCAAATCTTGATGGATGCATGTAGTAATGAAGCCCAAGACCACCATGAACATCAGTTTCTTCTTCACCACTTCGCTAATCACGCCCTCAAGCCCCTCTTCTGATGCAAACCCCCACACTGAGGTTTCCTTAGGTCCACTGAGGCTATCAAGAGAAACACCTGCTGACCCCAGAAGGTTCATCCATCCAGGAAGGCAGGGAAATTACATCCTTCTTTGTGATCCTTCTGCTTTGTGTACATGTTACTTACATTTCCAGACCCAAAGACATGGAGGGGCAATTCTCAAGCTGACGCATGAGCCCACCTGCACATGAACTTGCAGGTGTCCTTTGCAACTCCGCCTTAGCATGATGTGACTGTGGCTTGGAGGCATATGCTCATGGGGACTACAGGGGCAGCAAGGAGGAGGGGCACACAGGAGCTGGGGGCACCCGTGATGGTGAAATACCAGCACCGTAAAGTACCTCTGGGCTCCCTCCATACCAGCTTCCACTGTGCAGACAGCTCAATACAATGCCTCTGCTGTTAAAAACAAAAGCACAATGGAGTCATATTTTTTATTTTTATCTTTCAAAAGTTGAGAAATAGGTGAGGAGAAACTGGAGTATTGTGCCATCCAGGTGTTCCCACCACCTCATCAAAACTGGTCGAAGGAAGAGGAGAAAGTCAGAGGGGACAAGCGGGAAGCTGGTGAGCAGCAACATTGAAGGATGTGCGGCCAGTCCCGTGCCCATGAGCTCACCACCGCTCCATCCTGGGGACAAGGGTATGGGCCGTCCCAGACTCAACTGAGGAGCTCCAAATTAACTGTTTCCCCAGAACTGATTAGACTGGAACAGTCATTACAGAAACATTAAGTTACAGTATCTCTCCCCACCTCCAACTTGCTACATCTGACTTGGTGAGCCAAGAACTCATCCCCACCACTCACCGGTTCATCCACATCCACTCTTCTGCCACCACAGAGGCTGCTGAAAAGTGCCTCTCCCAGGAGGAAGGGCCTGCTGTTGCCCAGTGACTGCATGGCAAGCAGAGTGCCAGGACAAGTGGGTGTCTTGATGACAGGGCAGCAGGAGGGCACTCGAGTAAAGCAGGGAAGGGTGTTTTCCAGCTCATCTCCAGCTGAGGCAGAAAGACTCACCTGGCAGGGTTTTGGCAAGTGGCCGGGCTGGTAGCCTGGGTGGTGGGCCTGTTGGGGAGTCTGCAGCCCACTATGGAATCCCAATATCCCTTCCTCCCAGAAGGGCAAACTCCACATGTCCCTGGCCAGAGACACCCGGAGAGGAGGCCAGGCATGCCGCCCCAGCCTCCCACTGTTTGGTGCCATTCTCCAAGTGTCCCGCCAGTGCCATGGCGGAGAGGAGGACTGATCTGTGTCAGACATGCTCAGTGCAGCTCCGTGGGACCCCCCGAGAGCTGCTCCATGCCACAAGGAGGAGGAAGGCACATGAGCAACTCACTAGGGCCCTCCCTGTCCTTATTTCTCCACTTCCAAGGCTCCCTTCCCCCCTTTGTCATCTCAATGCTTCTTCCCTTTGGATTTGTGGGTCTCCTCTTCACCCTGCTCCTCCCCACCTCCCCAACAATCCTTTCTGGGTCCTCTGAAATGGAAGAGTTCCCAGAGATTCTGACCACAACCTTCCTGGCTTTCATGCCTCTCCCTGGGGGCCTTAGTGTCCACACCTCCGTGGGAGTGACTGCCACGTATCCAACTCCCGCCCAGCCTCTCTCCCAGAGCCAACCTCCCACTCCCACCTGCCGGACATGCCCGCTCAGTGGGTCCACTCAGACTCACACAGTGCCAGTTTCTCTCATGTCCACCAGGTGAGACAGGAGGGGAGGCACCTGCACCCTCCAGTGGCGTCAGCCTCCCCCCCACACCTCTCCAGGGCGTTTTCACAACCTTTCCTTAATTTCTGCCCCGTATTCTCACCATTTCCACATAGTACCTCTTAAAAGGGGTCTCTTTTGTAAGGTTTCTCAGGGAGAAAAGCCACCCCTCCTGGCCCACCACATCCCACACTTTCCTCCCTCTCCACCTGTCTGTTTAAACGCCACTCACTCAGAGAAGCCTGCCCTGACCACCAAGACAGGTGAGTCTCCCTGCAATCTGTTCTCTTTCTTCAAAATATTTATCATAATTCTGATCAATAAATGACCTGTGCAATAATTAATCTAATGTGTCCCTTCTCCCTGTTAGACTCCAGGCTTCACAGCAACAGTGATGAGTGATCCCTTGTTTGCATGGTGCCTGTATACCATAGGCACTCAATAAATGCTTGAATGAGAGAGAGCCAGGCACATTTATTCATTCAAGCATGTTTTTTGAATACATGTGAAAACTGGCCCCAAGCAAACTGGGATTTTTATTATATATCCCTGTTTGTCTTGTACCAAGACAACCTACTCAGGCATCTAGCAGGTTAGACATACAGGGCCCACATTTTCTAGAAAGACAGCCCTGCCCCTCCTCAAGCCCTGCCCCTCCTCAATTAAACCCTCCCCCTGAGAACCCCTACTCCCAAAGTAGAGCCCACCAGGGGCCAAACTTCCTGATCCAATTTAAACTCTGGTCCTCAAAGCCCAGCACCAGCACCCCTGAGCTTCAAAATACCTGTGGAGTCCAGACATACAGCAACGCTGCCCTGGTGCCCATCATTGGCCCCAGCATGGCCAGCACTGAACACCTACCTCTTCAGAAGCTATTTCCTTCTTCTGATGGGCTCCTTCTCTGCACCACCCAACCACATGACAGTATCTTGCAAATGTGGAGTTTTTTCATTGCCTAAGTAATGGAAGCTCATCCTTGAGAATTGTGCACAATGAACAAGCAAGAGAAACTACCCATGATTCCCCATCCATCTGGACCACCACCTGTTGGCATTTTGGTTGGCACTTTGGTATGATCATTCCATGCTTTTATTACTTGCAGCTCCTCAGTGGTCTCCTTCTTGGTAAGCTCTATGCTTTGGGTTGCCCAGGGCTCAGCCCTTGGACCTTGTCTCCTCTCCAATTACACTCACACCTTTGGTGTTCCCTCCAGCCCCACAGCTTGAAGTACCAGCTTCCAACTGTCTGCTGCAATGGCCCACCTCAGCCCTACCTCCCTCCCCAGATGCAGGTGGAGAGCTCCCACCGCCCAGTCGCCACCCCTTGAATGTCCAGCCCATGTCTCACACTGCACATGTCCACAAATGTCCCTTCAGACCTCCAAAAGGTGGGACCCAACCCTGCACCGGTACCTTGCTCGCTTCACCTGAATCCCAACCCTTTCTGTTCTTGTCTTTATTTAAAATTTTGATGTTTTGTTCATCATGAGCTTTTGCATTAATGTTGGCTTTTTAAATACTGCATTAAAATATGATTTACCTTGATTACAGAATTTGTTGGCACTCCCTTAAATTTTGCACCTGAGGTGAGTACCTCACTCACCTGACCCTAGTCCCTGAGCCCACCAACCTTGATCATCACCGTGCAACAAGCAGCCTAGCTGCTCACCTCTCATCTCTAATACTTCTGAGCCCTTGTAGTTTAGCAGGAAACACCTCACCTCTGGGTCAGAAGCTAGTGTTGTAAGAAGTCGCCTAAGGGGCAAGCCAGAAGTTGCAATGCAGAAATGCGGAGGAGACACCACCCACGGGGTGAACTTTGACCCGTGGGAAACGAGATGGGAGGGAGCCAGGCACACAAATTCCCTCTTCCCTCTCACCCACTGACTACTTGGAGACAGAGTTTCTGCACACAGCCCATCTGGAGAAGACCACCAGCCAAGCAGAGCCACCTGCTGAGCCACCTGCTGTGTCTCCCCGTCCAGCTCAGCACAGTGCATGGCTTCCCTTCCCTCCTTGCGCCGCCC
Organism: Eumetopias jubatus; assembly: GCF_037043125.1. Taxonomy (NCBI): domain Eukaryota; kingdom Metazoa; phylum Chordata; class Mammalia; order Carnivora; family Otariidae; genus Eumetopias; species Eumetopias jubatus. Next base: position 45,257,098 of record NW_028274816.1, read on the forward strand.
CCTGCCCCGGCCCACGGCTCACCCCTCCCAAATAAAGCACCAGTCCCTTCAGCCCCGCCTCAAAGTGTTTCCTAAAGAGTTTGGGTTGCGGCACGTCTGTTTCTGGATGTGTGTTTTGTTATCTTGATATGTTTTGCGGGTTTAAAGGACATTTTAATATCTAATACAAATTCTCCAGCTCACGTCCCCCCCCCCAAATTTCTGTGCCTATTGTCACTCATTTAATCATCCAAGTGAACTTTCCCAGAAGTTAAACTCGGGGGCTGGGGGGAGAAAAGTCTATTTCTCAAATCATCTTCACATTTCTCTTTTTCCAAACCCCACACAAATATTTATTAACAGCTCGTATGTAAGCACAGTCCTGGGCTCCATGTGACTCCAAGGGAATTATAATCTAGCTGGGGAATGGACGAGAGTAATTAACAACCTTTAAATAAGCCCCACGGTAGATGGCAGTATCCCCGGTTTGCGTGGAGCCAGATCTGGAAGCTCCATAACTGAGAAGAGCAGTTGTGGGGACCCCCAGTGGAGGTTAGAGTCCTGGTCCCCCTGAGCCCAAGCCTCTCCACCCAGCAGCCTGGAAGAGGAATGACTGCAGAGGCAGGGAGCACCAGAGAGAGTGGGAATGTCAGGGCAGGTTTCTCGAAGAGCAGATAAACTTTAAGAAAAGGAGAAAATGAAACATCATTCCAAGAAGGAAAGACAACTTCTGTGAAGTTTCCAAAAACAATTGGAATTGGATTCCAGAAAGGACCCTGAAGCATCCACACCCCAGCGGACAGGGAGAGCATACAGCAAGCACTCATAAGTGCGGGGGCAGACAGCTGGTGGTCAGTCATGGCTTGCTCATTCTGTGAGTGCTCGCGTGTGTCCCCTGAGAATTTTGCTCTTGACTTCCCCCAAGTGGGCAGAGCCCTCAGCTCGTCCCACACACTTTGTTCAGCGGCCTGTGTGTTCCTGCCAAAGGGTTCCAGGGAAATGGCCCCAGGCCACCACAGTGATGTCCCACCCTTGTTTTGCAGGATTTTTAAATTATCTTCAAATGCTCAGTTTTCATAAACTTCTCAAAACAAAATTTGCCTTGGAAATAATACTTCTTTACTATGGTAGTGGTCTGTGTGCTTTTTACAAATTCTGCAATCGAAATCAATTCACATGACCATAATGTGTCATCTACCGAATAGTAAGCAGGAGGCTCCTCGGGGGTGCCACCTTTGAGAAACAGAGGACCCATCCCCCCCGTGGGCAGACATGTTCTCCCTACACCCCGAGCCGTTATCACGGTACCTGGAATATCATGGATGCTTTAGTGAATGAATGAATGAATGAATGAATGAATGAATGAATGAATGAATAAATAAATATGGACAACTGAGCAGAGTCTGGGAAATGGTGGCCATATGAACAGAGTGCCGTGGAGATGCAAGAAAGGGAGCAGCCACAGGAGCAGGGGACATGGCTGAGGCGGGAGAAAGCACCAGCCTTTCCACCGAATTCCTCGGCGGCCAGGAGACTAAGACTGCCTGCATCGTCCAAGTAGCAGGGCGAAGTGACAAAACAGTAATTCCTCAGAAGACAAATGCCACCTTAGGAGGTCGTGGGGGGGGGACATGGTTCTTAAAGCAGGACTTTCCAGAACCGTCTAGAAGATCCTGATGTGGATATTTCGGGGAGTTGGGAAGGCCTTTGCAAAGCGCGGGGGTAAGGCCCTGGGTGTGCGTTTAGCCTGCAAAGTGGTCTGACGTTAAGTGGAGCCACTGACCACACAGCGCTGGAGGGGGTGGGGGGAGGTAAGGAGGTGGAGGTGGAGGGGCGGAGCCGGAAGGGGTGGAGAGGCAAGGTGGATGGGGAAGGGGCGGAGCCAGAAGGGGTTGGGGTAGGCAAGGACGAATGCATGGGGGAAGAGCGGACATCTCTGAGTGCTGGCGAGGGGGTGGGAGGGAGAACTTTAAAGACCTTCTTCTGAGTTCCCCCACACTTTCCCCTAAGAAAAAGGCTCAGCCACCAAATACTGATTGTGGGCTTCCTATGGGCGACTGCAGTGACAATAGTGGGAGAGGGAGGAGGTGCCTGCCCTAGACAAAAGGACACTCGAACGGGACGACAGCAAGACCCACAGAAGCTGTGCCATCAGGAGGCCAAGACCCAAATGACGAAATGCATTTTGCACGCAAAGGGAACAGCAAATGCTGAGGCCCAAAAGTGGGGAACCCAGAGGTCGGTGGCTCCCGCGCATCAGGGACAGTGACCTGGGGTAGAGGTCAGACTGGCCCTGCATCATGGAGAGCCTGGGTGGCTGTGATGAGAGGTTAGGGGTTTGTTCGAATAGAATGGGGAGTTATTGGAGGGTTTCAGGCAGGGGCCAGTGAGAAGGTGGCCAACTGAAAGGCAGGAAGAGAGCTCACACCAGAAACCAATCATGCTAACACCCTCATCTCAGCTTCCAGGCTCTGGGGCTGCAAGAAAATGGATTTCTGCTGTGTAAGCCACTCAGCCTGTGCTATTTTGTTATGGGGGCTCACGCTAAGACAGGGATCCTACTGCCATGTTACACTTTGCCCTGCCCTACCTTCTTTAGCATGCCACAGAGCGCTGGGGGCAAAGGGAAGTCAAATTTTAATAGAGCGATAAACTCTGCAGAAGCCAACAGCCCTGGTCCACACTCTGCACCCGGCAGAGGGGACCTCTTCAACCTTCCCGGCTCTATGCCAGCTTGTTCGTGTGTTTTGTTATAATCCCCATCATTACGGTCACACAGCGTCAAAAGCTCCCACAAGCATCTTCTCTAAACGTAGAAAAAAGAAAGAAAAGAACACCTCCACCAAAGATCTCAGAGGAAGTCGTGGGTTGTCTCAGGTACTCCAAACAAGCTCAGGCAGGGAGGTTTCGAGACCATAACTCTTGCAACTGTGTGTCATCGCATGATCTTGACTGTGAAGAGCACCCAGATCCCTGGGTTGTTGTCTGTGTCCTTTGTCCCTTGCAATCCACCAACAATCATACCCATGTGTACAAAGCACATAAATAAAAGGGGAAAGACAAACAACTGTGTAGGAAAACAAGTCGGCCTCAGCATAGGACTCTAAAAGGTGGTCCTAGGTCACCTGCTATGACTCAGGCCAGCCCACAGTTCCAGGGTAAGACCCTGAAATTTGTTCACTGTGCAGAGCTTCACTATATCCCACTACCTGGGTCTGTGATAACGCTGTCCCAGCTGGGCACGTAGGGATGCCACAAGATGTCTAATGAGGAGCAGTTGGCCCCAGGAAGCAGCAGCACTTCTGTCTCCCTCCTCTCCGTGTCCTTGCCAGCTCCTGCGAGCAAGAGTCACAGTTGACTCAGACACTGCCTTGCTTTCAAGGAGCCCTCCCATCATATAAGAAAGACAGATGGTAAGATGAAAACATGAGCAAGAAGTCTGGGGACCCACGTGAAGAAAGGATCAGCATGGGGAACACAGGAAGGCCTCCCAGAGGGGATCACTTGTATGCTGGCTCTTGAAGATCAAGCTGGGTTTCTGAGGGCAGGGAACTATCATCTGTTCCTTTTCTCAGCCCCATTTCTTCCCTCACTGCCTGGATGGCTCCTGGTCTGTCTGATGGGGAGTGGCTGTGGTCACTTGAACCCATCCCCTTCTTGATATTCATCTCTGCACACATGCCAGGCTCTCCCCACCAGGCACACACAGAGCCCGGGGCGCCCCTCTCTACTTTGGACAGGGGTGAGTCCCTCCGCCATCCCAGGGGCTAGGTTTCCCTCCTGCCCATGAGCTGGTTCCTCAGCAGCTTTGTACACCAGCTTCATCCCCATCGTGGCCCTGGCCTCTGGGTTCCAGGCAGGCCACTTGCGAGGAAACAGCAGAGAGAGAAGTGGGGACCGCAAGCTGCCCCCACATTGCCCAAGGGAGCGGACATCGCTGGGCGGGCAGGTGGAGAGAGGCAGGCATGGCTGACGCTTGGATGGAGCACTCAGAATCCTAGAGCTTCATAGCCTTGGAGCCTCTATGAAGCAGGTGCATTTTGATTTCCCCCATTTTACCAGGAGAAAATCATGACTCAGGAGGACAACATAAAGCCCCAAAGAGGTCACACAGCTATTACATGTCTGCGTCTGGAGTTGACCCTACGCTCCACGTGTTTTCAGGCCTTCAGTGAGGAAGAAAGCCTGGATGGGCTCCATGCATAGGTGCTGACATTCATTCAGCACGCGTGCACTGAGCATCCACCCCCTTCCTAGGGTGGGCGGGGGAGGGACAGACCCATCCTAGTCACACCCCCAGAAGTTGGGTGAGCAGAGGGCGCTGCAGGGGAACAACGTTCCAGCTCCGAAAGCGGCACGTGTCACCGATTTCCCATCGGTGGAAAGGTTATCGTGTGGGCCATAGAACCTGAGAACCCAGCTCCAAATCCTGCCTTCACACATGCTGACCTTGGGCAAGTAGCAGGCCATCTTGCTCCTCCAGGAAGTGAGGGGCGTAAGGGTCCCCCACCCCCTGGGAGATGAGAGTATTGACTTCGTGAACAGTGTAAACTGACAAGAACCATGGCTGGCACTGCACGTTCCACGTGAGCGCTGCTGTGATTGGAGGGGCCACTAGGATTACACGGTGTCCAAGCTAGGGGTTCCTGTTCCTGTACATATACGCAATGATGTCACAGTGCAGTATATGCCGGGGAAGCATAAGACATGCATGAAGCATTGGTCAAAGCATGCCTGCCTCTTCCTAGGGGCTTGCTCCTCATGCTAGGACCACCCTCACCCCTGTCCTGGATTTTACACGCTGACTGCCCTTCTGGCTTGGGGACCAGGTCCGGGTGGGGTGACTAGCCATCTGGTTTGCCAGGATGGAGGGTGTTCCCAGGATGTGGGCTTTCAAAGTGCCAGGACCAAGAGAGTGCTGGGCAGACCGGGACAAGTTTCTCCATGCCCCACGGGCCGGGTAGAGGAACAGCCCACCGTCTGAACCTGGGGGCCTCCAGGACGGAGTGGAGCCTGCCTTGCCCTGCCAACCTCCACTCTCGCCTAAGGCTGGCGGTGATGGCCGGTCCACCATTAGAGCCAAGCGTGCCCTACAGAGCTGATTTTGGGCTTCACGGGATTTCTCAGATGCCCTCAAGACTCCTTTCTCACCGGAAAGTTGCTCAGATGGTCAAAAGCCTCACTTCCCAGATGGCCTGTGCTTGCAGCCACTGAGGACTGTCCTTTCTCACAGGCTCCGACTTACAGAGGGAAACCGACCACACCAGAGGAGAAGCAGGCTCGTGCTACCACCGGGCTAGATTTCCACCTGCTCTGCCCTGGATTTTCAAAGGACAGAAGCCACAGCTCCGAGGTCTGTGGGAAAAGCATGAGAGACTGCTGGGCCTGTCTGAGACACTCTGTTTGCTCTAGGAAACTCAGGCCTTGACTGTGAACAAAAGTCACTGACCCTATAATCTGGACGGGAAGGCTCCGAGACCCTCGTGGGTGTCACTTGAAGACCAATGTTTGTCCTTCACCAGAAGGTGACCCATCTACCATCTCCCCCAGACCACTCGACCTCCAGATGGAATGGCTTTTAACATCAGCCTGGTTTCCCATATGGCCACCTTTCTGAGGATCAGAAAATGTTCTCTGAAGAAAATGACGTTAATGGACCAGGAGAATTTTTCCTCAGGGAGATGGGGGACCCTTCCAGAGTTTGACTCCGTTTTCAAGCTGAGGACCCTAGAAGTTTATATGATGTACCCATGGTAAGGCACCAAGTTGGCAACTAAAGCCTGTTTAAGGGTGGTGGTCACACTCCTCAGACCTCCCTCTCCCCACTGAGAGCCATGATGGGTCCCAGAAACCAGGGCACTGTCATTCATCCCCGAGACAGGCAGTCACATTGCATAACCCAGCTCCAGAAACCCTCAGCAAAAGGACTCTCTATAACTTGTGTAGCAAAGATACAGCCAGGGGGCTTTCTGGAAAGCAATGCTTTCCATCAGCTACATGCAAACGAACACTTAACCAGATGCTGCAGGACATCACATCCCCACTACTACAGACATTACCCTCGATTTAACTCGATCGAGCCCCTATCTTCTACTGCACAACCAATTAATAAAGTAGTATTTGAAAGGCAGGTTGTTCCCTTCATCAGACATTGGGGTAGCTACCCACAATCCCTCCTTGCATTTGCCAGTTTTCTATTGATAAGAAAACTTTGTCCCTGCCTCCCTAGAAGGTCAAGCAAGTCAACACCTGCAGGGATGCTGAGACCAGGCCCCCAGAGAATGCCATGAGAGACAATGAACTTGCGGGGGGCATGGTCTTCTCCAAGAACCCAGGGATTAGAAGCAGCCACAGGCAAGAGCCTCCTGGGCCACCTGGCGAACTTGACTTTGTCTCTCCACTCTTGGATCTACAGACATCCAAGAGAAGGAGAGGGGGCAGATCGTACAGGCATGTCCGGCTGGGGGCAACCACAACAGTCAGTTCAGCTGACCTTCCTCCGTGGAGGCCACTAGAAAACATTCCTGCCCTACTAGCCTCCTTCTGGAAGAGCCATGGCCTTGCCCCTCCCCTGCACCCCCAGGCAGGGAAGCAGGTTGTGGGCAGAGAGTGAGCTGGACCCCAGGAAGTAGCTGCTATGTGGAGCTGAGGCCTCATCCCTTTTGAAGGGTCCAGGGGTGCCCTGTTCCAAGCTGCTCTCGCCATCACTCATTGGCACAGGCTTTCTAGAGGAGAAAAAACACAGTTTAGGGAGGGTGCTTTTCAAAGATAAGATCAAAATGATGCAAATTCATGTTTGAGCCAGCAGGGGCAGAGGGCAGGTGACAGAAGCCGTATGTGTTGGGTCCCTCTGCCCACTGTCCCCTCTCCCCCACCCCTTCTCCCTCTGCCCACTGTGAGACTATGCCCCCACTCTGCTCTCAAGAGGCAGTAAGAAATCTCCAGCCCAATAACTTCATCATCAGGACAAGTCAAATATATTCACAGAGTGCGAGGGCAGAGGCGGGTATAGACAGCATGGACGTTTCCTCCCCGTCCACACCCTTCTACGTCCCCCAACACTGGCCCACCCATGATCAGCAAAACACTACAGGAAACTTCTAAATGAGGGAGAATGGGGCAAAATGCCTAGGGAGGCAGGCAGACACCCTAAATGAGCGACGCCAGCCAGGTGTAAGAAACATAACTGTGTTGGGGCGCCTGGGTAGTTCAGTCAGTTAAGCATCCAACTCTTGGTTTCAGCTCAGGTCAGAATCTTGGGACTGTGGGATCTAGACCCACATCAAGCTCTGCGCTTGGCCCAGAGTCTGCTGGAGAGTCTCTCCCTCTCCCTCTGCTCCTTCCCCTGTTCGTGCTCCTCCCCTTGTTCATTCTCTCTCTCAAATAAATAAATAAGATCTTAAAAAAAAAAAAGGAGTAGCCCTACTCGGCATCCCAATCATGGTCATGCAGGAATCTCCAGATTTTTCCAAGAGAAGCTGGAAATTTAGATTTTTCTGTGCAATCTTCTGATATTTACAAGCTGGCATCCAATTTAGGTTTTGTTAAAACAATGCATAATCACCACCACTCCCCTGCCAAAAAAATGCCCTGGGCCTGAAGACAGCCCATGGAACAACTGGTTGCAGCCTCCATAGTGCCCAGGGAAAGCTGCTTAGCTGAAGGCATCCCCACAGGCTGAGAGCCAGTGCAGACCCTGACTCGGGGGATCTGCCCTCCCAGGAGTTGGCCTGCCCAGCCCCCCACTTCTGGTCTGTAGGTGATGCCAGGACTTGACCTTGGAGAGCAGTGGAGAGACCAGGGAGAGAGGGCCTGGTCCGGCATGACTACCCAGGGCCCTTCCACAGTGGGTTCTGGCAGCTCACTGCTGAGAAGCTCCATGCAGTGACCTCTGCTAGGGTAGTGGCCCAGCCATGGGCAGTGGCAGCAGGCCAGGGAGGGTGCAGGTCCCCCGGTCCTTGATCCTGCTGTCACCCCAATTGTAAAAGGTGTTTGAACGAATTAAACTCCACGAAAAATTTCTGTCTCCCTGTCAAGTCAGCATCATTTCCAAGTGTCTATGATTGACACGATTCTTAATGTGCATTTTTAAACATGAGACCATTTTGTGTGCAAATATTGCAGGAATATGAATTCCTTGGTCCAGTGATCCCAAGGCTTCCTTTCCTGGTTAGACGCCCAAGGATGAAATTGCCCTTGAATGTTATCCTACTCTTCTATTATTTTTATCTGAGGTTCCAGAGCACACATGAAGTGTACTGGGGAAACGCAATTCTGTGGCCACTTCCGGGAACCTGCTCATGTGCTTTCATCCCAGCCGGTCCAGTGTCCTTCACTATGGCCCTGCCAGCCTGCCTGGCCACAGCTCAGGTGAGATGACCCCATGTTGTCCCCAGGGGGACCCTAGGCTCCAACCTTGGGTCTCTTGTTTCTGATGCTGGATAGGGCCAGCTTCATGCACCTGCCACCTGCTCAGTGCTCAGAGTCCCTCATTCAGAAGGGCCCTGCACTGGGTATAATGCTCTGCTACAGTGTCTTGAAATTCTTTGCTAATTTTGTAAAAAGTGGCCCTGTGTTCTTATTTGACCCTAGGCCCCACAAATCACGCAGCAGCCCTGCCCTGGAGGTCTCATACCCTAACAGCTACACCACTGTGGGGCTCAACTTATGGGGGAATTCTCCACCCCAGGAGACCCAGGTGAAGGCCCACTGCCTCAAACTGGGGGCCACCTTCACAGCCAAAGAAGCCTTATCTAAAGCTGTTTGCATGTGGTTGCAGAGCTTCCAGCCAGGTCCAGGAGGCTGGTGGAGAGCCTGAGAGCCTGCACAGAGGGAGGGAGGGAGGCACTCACACAGAACTGGAAGAGGGTAGGATGGGTGCTGTTGGCTTCCTGGAGGAGGGGGCCCAGAGCTGGGGCTGAACTGGATGGGGAACTGGATGGGACGTGGGGTCTGGAGAAACCATGAGAATGGAAAGGGAATATGGGAAGAACAGGAAGTTGAAGTGGGATCAGCAGGCTGGGGGTCCTTGAATGGGAGGATGGGGTCCTGAGGCCCCTTTCCCTGGCCACGCTAGCCACCAAACAGCAACTTTACACAGCCTCCCGGGGTCACAGCCTCTGCCAGCCCACAGGCGCCCCCCAGCCTCTCATCTCCCTGCGCAAAGGCTGCTCTAATTCTCCTAGCAGCCCGGGTGAGAGGCAGTCAGGGAACAATGTTATCTGTGCGTGGTGGCGCCCAAAATACGACTGTCATTTATTTCGTTATATGAAATTAGAGCACGCCTTGTAGCCATAATGAATCATTCCCTTCTAGCCTCAGCCATGGTGTCAGGCAGGAGCTCGGCATCCCCCATTCAGGGCCTTTCACTTCATTGCAGGCTAATAATAACCCACGCGGGTGAGCCACATCTTCCCAACACAATGCAGGGCCTAGACAGGCATCGTCGGCAGAAGAGCAGTGCCCATGGGAAATGGGGGGAGCAAATCAGGTGGGGACCTGGATGGGGCATCATGCTAGGAGAAAGATAATGTTCATGGGGGGGGTGGGCGGAAGAGAGACAGCACCAGGATGGGGCCTAGGTGGGAACCTGGGTCCCCCAGGTCCCTGTTCCAGCTGCTCCACCAGACAGGAGCAGAGACTAGGGCTCACTGCTCATGTCTCTACCAGGATTTTTTTCCAATCAGTGCCCAGGTCTAGCTCAGAAGCTTCTTTTTAAGGAAACCAAATCCTGAGCACTTGCCACCACTGGTGCCCTTGCCCTCCATTCATGGGTGAGCTTTCCAGGTATTGACTATTTCTACAGCCTCAACCCAGGCCCATCCTGGAGCTCCCAATAGCTGGCTCTACCTCCCTTATACCACATGCCTTTGCAGTGCAGGTTCTGTAGTAGCAAATGCTCAGTAGATGAGCAAATGCGTCCTGAAGGAGCCAAGTGCCCGGGTGCCTCCCAACAGGGCTATGAGCAGGAACCCTGTTTCATCCTGGACAGAGCAGCCAGATCCAGGCCCTGCCCTATAGAGTCTCCTTCACCAGGACAATGCAAGACCAGCTCTGCGGACAGTGTCTTCCCAGACCCGATGATTATCATTTGTCTCTTCCACTAACTGGAACTCAAGGTCTTTAACCACCATATCCACAGGAGTAGGCACACAACCAATTTTGTTGAATGAAAGAAGAAATGAATGAATAAATGAATGAGATCCAAAGGCCAATGTATTAAACAGCATGGAATGAACCCCAGGAAAAAGTGATCAGGGAAGGGAGGCTGCTCACTGGTCCCAGAGGAAGTAAGAAAAAGAAAAAAAAAAGGCAGACTGGCCAGGACCTAAAACCCAGGAAATGACATAGTAGTCAGTTCCTTTGGTTTTCTTTTTGTTTCATATATGCTAGACTTGGAACTAAGGAAACCAGAAATCTGGAAACTGCAACAGTCACAAAAAACAAACCTCCAATGAAAGCCTGATCTCTCTAGCCAAAGGACAAGGAAAGGGGCAGCCAAGTAAGACAGAAAACATTCAGACAACAACTGTTCTATTCCAGCCAAACACTACAGGAAAAAAAAAAGTGGTCCTATCCGTATCTACACCAGCAAAGGCCAAAAGGGAAGGCTAGACTTCCACCCTCAGGAGGCTGAACAAGGAACCCCAATAATCCCCACTAGGGCAAGTCTCTCCAAACTGTCAGTAGAGACCATGGGGAGCCTGAACTTCACCTCTCACTTGGCAGTAACAAAACGTGCCTCCCACCTCTGAGGGAGTCAGAGTAGGCCAACAGAAGATCAAGACTTTCACCATCCTCCAGCACAAACAAGACAACCCCCATCACCATCTCAGTGGTGCCTACATGGGGAGCTAGTACTCCTACCCACACCCAAAGTAGTAAGAATCCTGCTCCCTCCAGTGTCAACAGAGGCAACTGGAAAACCTGGAGGTATATTATATTTACATCAGATAAAAGAGACTTCAGAGCAAAGAAAATTACCAGAGACAGAGAGGGACATTATATAATAATAAGAGGGTTAATCCACCAAGAAGACATAATCCTAAATGTGTGTGCACCAAATAACACAGCTGAAAAATATTTGAAGCCAAAACTGATAGGCAGCCCCCACTTCCTTACTAGACAAAACCATCTAAAACAAAAGGTTTACGTCAGATTCAGAATCACATAACATAACACAAATTCCCAGGTGTCATTGTAAAAAATCATCATCATACCACAGAAAACAAAGGTCTCAAATTGAATAAAAAAAGACAATCAGATGCCAACACTAGTATGACAGATGTTACAATTATTTGACAAAGATTTTAAAACATTCATCATTTAAAAAATGCTTCAGTGAGCAATTGCAAACACACTTGAAATGAAAAAAAGAGTCTCAACAAAGAAATAAAAGTTATAAAGAAGAACCAAATGAAAATTTTATAACTGAAAAATATAATAACCAAAGTGAAAAGCTAAGTCAATGAGTTGAAAAGCAGAATGGAGGGGAAAGAGGAAAGAATCAGTGAACTGGAAAAGAGAAGAATTGACATCAACCAATCTGAATAACAGAGAGAAAAAATAGACTCAAAAAAATAATAGAGCCTCAGAGACCTGTGAGATTGTAACAAAAGACCTAACATTCATTTCATCAGAGTCCTGGAAGCAGACAAGAAAGAAGATGGGACTAGAAAGTACTCACAGGAAGAAGTTTGACAAAAAATTTGACAAAAGACACAAACCTACAGATCAAAGAGCTAAGTTTACCCAGACAATATATATACCAAAAAAAAAAAAGATACATCATATTTACACTTCTTAAAACTAAAGACAAAAATCTTGAAAATAACCAGAAAAAAGTCATGTTAATATATGGGTAAAAGCCATTAGAATAATAGTAATTTCTCATCAGAAACCATGGAGGCCAGTAGAAGTTCTTCAAGTACTGAAAACAAAAGAACTGCCTACCCAGAATTCTATACCTAGCAAAAATACCCACCAGTAATTAAGTAGAAATCAAGACATTCTCCAGTGAGGGAAAACTTAGAATTTGTCTGGGGAAAACCAACCCCTAAAAGAATGGCTAAGGGAAGTTCTTTAAATGGAAAGGATGCCCTAAAAGAAAAAAAAAAAAAATATGGAACATCAAGAAGGAAAAGAGAATTCAATAAACAAAAATGTGGGTAAATAAATAGGCTTCCCTTCTCTTGAGTTTTCCAAATCATGTTTGATGGTTGAAGCAAAAATCATAACACTGTTTGCTGTGATTCTAAATGTGTGTAGAGAAAATATTTGAAAAAATATTTGAAAAACTGGGGAAGATAAAGGTACTTAAAGGGAGAAATGTTTCTATGCTTGATTCAAAGTAGTGCAATAATGACACCAGTAGATCATCTGTTGTGTTTTGGAGTGTATCTCTTTGTATAGCTTTTTTAGTGGTTCCTCTAGGTATTATATTCTTTATACATAACCATAACTCACCCAACATGAAAAAGATAATGTGAATAGCCCTATAATGATTAAGAAATTTGAATTTGTAATTTTAAAACTCCCAAAAAGGAAATCTCTAGACCCAGATGGTGTCACTGGTGAATTCTATCAAATGTTTAAAGAAGAATTAACACCATTTTACATAATCTCTTCCAGAAAATAAATAGAGGAACGCTTCCCAATTCATATTATGACACTTGTATTACCCTGATATGAAAACCAGACAAAGACTGTGGAAGCCAGAAAGGAAGGGAGGGAGGGCGTTAGGGAAGGAGGGAAAGAGAGAGGGAGAGAGAGACTGAGAGGGGGAGAGATGGAGGGAAGGAGGAAGAGAGGGAGGAGAAAGGGAAACTACATAAATATAGATGAAAAAATCCTTCACAAATATTAGCAAATGGGATTCAGGAATATATAAAAAAATATTATACACACAATAACAAATGGGATGTATTCCACTGATGCAAGTCTGGTTCAACATTAGAAAATCAACCAATGCAATCCACCATATTAACAGATTAAAAAATAAAAATCATATGATGATATTAATTGATGCAGAAAAAGCATTGGACAAAATTCAACACACATTCCTATTATAAAAAGAAGAAACTCTCAGGAAACTGGGAATAGTGGGGAACTTCCACAATTTGATAAAATACATCTACAAACAACTTACAGCTAACATTGAACCTAATGGTGAAAGACTGAATAATTTTCCTGAGTTTAGGCAAGGTGTCACCCTCACCATGTTTATTCAACATGTTGCTGGAAGTTTTCATTGATGCAATAATTTTTAAAAAGAAATAAAAGGCACACAAATGAGAAGAGAACAAATGAAACTGTTTATATTTGCAGATGACATTATCATCTATGTAGAAATCTATTTTTAAAAATCTCCTAGAACTACAAGCAAATTCAGTAAGTTTTCAGGATACCAGATAAACATGCAAAAATCAATTGTATTTCAATATACTAACTAGCAGTGAACACATCAACACCAAAGTTTTAAAAAAAGTACATTTATAATTGTTCAAAAAATGAAATATTAAGGTGTAAATCTAACGAAACATATGCAAGACATATACAGACAACTACACATACTGATTAAAGAAATGAAAGATCTAAGTAAACAAGGAGACATACCATGTTCATGGATAAGAAGATTCAACAAGCTAATGATTACTCCTCCTGAAATTAATATATAGGTTTAATGCAATATCTACCAAAATTCCATGGATGAATATAATATGGATATATTATGCTAAGTGAAAAAAAATCCCCAAAGGTGTAATTCCATTTATGTAATATTCTTGAAATGATACAAGTATAGAAACAGATTAGTGATGGGAAGGAAGAGGAAATAAAACAAGGACAACATAAGGTATTCTTATGGGGATGGAACTGTTTTGTATGTTTCCGACATCAATGTTAATAATCCTAATTGTGATAGTGCACTACAGTTTTACAGAATGCTATGATTAGGTTAACTCAGTAAAGAGTTCATGGGATCTCTGTATGGTTTCTTACAACTGCACATGAGTTTAAAATTATCTCAAGATAAAAAGTTTCATTTTTTCAAATCCCTAAAAATCAAGGTAACCAAAGAGTTGATGATAGGTACTTCTTCTTATAAAAGTGTTCCAACTAATGAAGTAAGAAGATATGATAGAAATAGATCATAACCATTTTGCAGCCTTAAAATATTGGAATATTTTACCTTTGGGAGCCATTGGCCCCTCTGCTCGTCTGGGTGAAGAGTGTGCACCTCTTCTCAGGAAAATGAAATTTAATAAAATGTATAGGTTATAAACTATTGAAATATAGTTATCAAAATATTTTATAAAAAGCAAACCTGTGGCAGGTGCCTGGGTGGCTCAGTTGTTAATCATCTGCCTTTGGCTCAGGTCATGGTCCCAGGGTCCTGAGATCGAGCCCTGCATCGGGCTCCCTGCTCAGCAGGAAGCCTGCTTCTCCCTCTCCCACTCCCCCTGCTTGTGTTCCTGCTCTCGCTGTGTCTGTCTCTGTCGAATAAATAAAATCTTAAAAAAAAAAAAAGCAAACCTGTGGCATAATAGTATATGTGGATCTTCATTTACTTATTGAATAATAAAGTCTAGTGGCAGATTCGATCATTTCAAAGTGGAGATGAGCATAAGTTGTATTTTGAGACACAGATATCTGCAATAGCTATAATGCTATAATTTCTATGGGGGACAAAGTCACACGATATACAAGAGACACAGGAACATGTTAAGTGACATGAAAACAAAGCAATCAGCAAAATCAAGTAGAGGGGAAACGGTACAGCTCATCCACTTCCTTCAGTAAATTCCAAAGGGAAGAGAGAGAAAGGGTAAAAAAGGTGAAGTATGTCAACCAATCGCAATGGATTGACCTTATCTGATTCAAACAAAGAAACTGTTTCAAAGGAAAAGTCAGGCTCTGAGACAAGCAGGGGAAACTGACCATCGACTGAATATTTGACAATATGGAGGAATTTCGGTAATTTAAAGTGAGATAAAGTTATTATTATACTTTATGCTTTTTTGAGAAGTCCTTATCTTTTAGAGAGGCGTTCTGAATTATTGATAGGTGAAATAACATGGTATCTGGGATTTGCTTCAATAAATCAGTGGACAGGAAAACAGTATGGAGGTTCCTCAGAAAGTTGAAAATAGAGCTACCCTAAGACCCAGCAATTGCACTACTGGGTATTTACCCCAAAGACACAAATGTAGTGATCCGAAGGGGTACATGCACCCCAATGTTTATAGCAGCAATGTCCACAATGGCCAAACTATGGAAAGAGCCAAGATGTCCATCAACAGATGAATGCATAAAGAAGATGCGGTACATATACACAACGGAATATTATGCAGCCATCAAAAAAATGAAATCTTGCCATTTGCAATGACGTGGATAAACTAGAGGGTATTATGCTAAGGGAAATAAGTCAATCAGAGAAAGACATGTATCATATGACCTCACTTATAGGAGGAATTCTTAATCTCAGGAAACAAACTGAGGGTTGCTGGAGTGGTGGGGGGTGGAAGGGATGGGGTGGCTGGGTGATAGACATTGGGGAGGGTATGGGCTATGGTGAGCGCTGTGAATTGTGCAAGACTGTTGAATCACAGGCCTGTACCTCTGAAACAAATAATACAATATATGTTAAAAAAAAAAGAAGAAGAAGATAGTAGGAAGGGAAAAATGAAGGGGGGAGAAATCGGAGGGGGAGATGAACCATGAGAGACTATGGACTCCAAGAAACAAACTGAGGGGTTTAGAGGGAAGGAGCGTGGGGGGATGGGTTAGCCTGGTGGTGGGTATTAGGGAGGGCACGTTCTGCATGGAGCACTGGGTGTTATACACAAACAATGAATCATGGAACACTACATCACAAACTAATGATGTAATGTATGGTGATTAACATAACATAATAAAATAAAATTTTAAAAATAAATAAATAAAAAATAAATCAGGGGACAGGAAGGAGCCCGGGAGTTGGATCTGGGGAACAGGAAATGGGGTACTGTTTCTCTGGTCATGTTCCTTTTGTATATTTGTTATGTTTTCTATAGTAAAAAGTCAAAAATAAAGCTGCAGTAAATGCCGCCGTACATGATTCTTTGTTTCATCCAGGATTATTCCCTGCAGACAATTCCTAAAAGTGGAATTCAGGAGTTGAAGGGTGTGCACACTGTAAGGTTTTTGAAATGCTTTGCTGAAGTGAAGCAGTGGAACAGGAGGGAGGGAGCAGGGGGTCTGCTTCTCCCTCTGACCCTCTTCCTTCTCGTGCTCTCTATCTCTCATTCTCTCTCTCTCAATTAAATAAATAAAATCTTTAAAAAAATAAAATAAAAAATAAAAATGAAGAAATGAGTGAGTGGGTTCCTTAATAAATTCCTAAACAACTAGAACAAATAATACTAAAATGTGTATGGAAAGACAAAAGACCCCAAATAGCCAAAGCGGTCTTGAGAAAGAACAAAGCTGGAGGTATCACACTCCCAAATTTCAAGATACCCTATAAAGCTGTAGTAATCAAAAGAGTATGGTACTGGCACAGAAACAGACGCAGAGTTCAAAGGAACAGGATAGAGAACCCGAAATAAACCCATGCTTTTATGGTCAATCAATCTACAACAGAGGAGGCGTGAATATCCAATGGGGAAAGACAGTCTCTTCAACAAATGATGTTGGGAGAACTGGACAGCTACGTGCAAAAGAATGAAACTGGACCACTTTCTTACACCACACCCAAAAATAAACTCAAAATAGATTAAAGACCTAAATGTGAGACCTGAAACCATAAAACCCCTAGAAGAAAATATAGGCAGTAATTTCTCTGACATCGGCCATAGAAATATATTTCTAGATATGTCTCCTCAGGCAAGGGAAACAAAAGCAAAATTAAATGATTGGGACTATGTCAAAATAAAAAGCTTTTGTATAGCAAAGGAAACTATCAACAAAACCAAAAAGCAACCTACTGAATGGGAGAAGATATTTGCAAATGATATACCTGTTAAGGGGTTAATATCCCAAATATGTAAAGAATTTACATGCAACTCAACACCAAAAAAAAAAAAACCCCACAAATAATCCCATTTAAAAATGGGCAGAGGGGCGGAGCAAGATGGCGGAGGAGTAAGAGACCTAGATTTCGTCTGGTCTCAGGAATTCAGCTGGATAGGGATCAAACCATTCTGAACACCTACGAACTCAACAGGAGATCAAACAGGAGAGTAGCAACAAATCTCTGAACAGAGAAGCGACCACTTACTGGAAGGTAGGGCGTGCGGAGAAGTGAATCCGAGGCGATATTCGGGAGGATAGACGGCGGGGGAGGGGCCGCCGCCGGCCGCTTCTGGCAAGTGATAGAGCCGCGGAGCACAAAATCGGACCTTTTAGAAGTTGGCTCGGCGGAGGGACGTCGCTGCAGTGGCTAAGCGAGGGGTGGAATCCTCCCCCGACAGTGTGGTCTCAGGACCCTTGGGGTCACAGAGAGACCGGGGGTGCCTGAGTGCGCCAGAGCTCCCAGGTATCAGAGCGGGGAAGCCGGCTGCAGAGACGGAGCCGAGGCGCGGGCTCTCAGCTCAAGGTGGCCATAAACTGTGATCTGCGGCCCAGTCGGGGCACGGCTCCCCCAGCAGGGACCCAACAAGCAGCAGATCCGGGGAGACTCCCCTTCCTTCCCGGGGAGGAGCGGTGCGGGAACGCACTGCAGGGATCTGCTGGGTTTGGAGACTCCGTGCGGGGTCGGGAGCCAGAAATAGCAATGCTCGGTCACAGGCCGGGTGAGCACGGAGTGCGGCCGGAGACCGGGGACACGGGAGTGACTGCTTTTCTCTGGGGGCGCACTGAGGAGCGGGGCCCCAAGTTCTCAGCTCCTCCGGGTGGAGATTGGGAGGCCACCATTTCTGCCCTGGTCCTCCAAGGCTGTACCGAGAGCTTGCAGGGAACAAAAGCTCCTGAGAGCAAAACAGAGCAGCTTCCTTAGCCCGGACCGACAAGGGCGGGGCAGTTCCGCCTCCGGCAAAGACATTTGGAAACCGCAGCAACAGGCCCCTCCCCCAGAAGATCAGCACAAACAGCCAGCAAGCCAAGACCAAGTTGATCGATCAAGGAGAACAGGAGAACTCCAGCGCTAGGGGAATACTGCACATAGATTCATGGCTTTTTTTTTTTTTTAACATGATTCATTATTTCATCAAAGTTAATTTTTGTTGACTGTTTTTTTTTATTTTTCTTTTTCCCTTTTTCAACCAACATCTTATCAATCCCTTTAAAAAAAAAAAAACATTTTCTATTTTTCATTTTTAGAGTCATATTTTATCCCTTCATAGTAGTTACCCTTATTTTTGGCATATATATATAAGTTGTTCTCTCTTTAAAATTTTGAGGTACAGTTTCTTCTAAAAGATCAAAATATACCCTAAATCACTAGTGTATGGCTTTGTTCTAGTCTCCTGCCTGATCACATTCTCTCCCTTTTTCCTTTTTTTTTCTTTTTTTTCTTAAATCTTCTTTCTTTTTTCAAACAACTTATCTTACCAAGTCCTTTTATAAAATCTTTTATAATTTTCATCTTTACAGTCATCTTCCATCCCTTCATTGTATCAACCCTTATTTTGTACATATATGTCTTTCTTCCTTTAAAATTTTAGGAGGCACTTTTTTCTAACGGATCAAAATACGCCCAAAAACTAGTGTGTGGCACTGATCTATGCACTAGCCTGATCATATTTGATCATATTCTGCTTTTTTTGTATTGGTTTGTTTTTGTTTTTATCTTTTGTTTTCTTTTTTTTTTCTTTTTCTCTTTCTTTTTTCTTTCTTTCCCTTTCTTTTCCCCTGGTTTCAGGTCTTTTCTGATTTGTATACAGTATATTTGCTGGGGACGTTGTAAACCTGTTAGCATTTTGTTCTCTCATTCATCTATTCTCCTCTGGACAAAATGACAAGACGAAAGAAATCACCTCAGCAAAAAGAACAAGAGGTAGTACCGTCAGCCAGGGACCTACTCAATACAGACATTAGTACGATGTCAGACCTAGAGTTCAGAATCATGACTTTAAAGATACTAGCTGGGCTTGAAAAAAGCGTGGAAGTTATTAGAGAAACCCTTTCTGGAGAAATAAAAGAACTAAAATCTAACCAAATCGAAATCAAAAAGGCTATTGATGAGGTGCAATCAAAAATGGGGGAACTAAATGCTAGGATAAATGAGGCAGAAGAGAGAATCAGCAACATAGAAGACCAAATGATGGAAAATAAAGAGGCTGAGAAAAAGAGGGAGAAACAACTACAGGATCACGAGGGCAGAATTCGAGAGATAAGTGATACGATAAGATGAAACAATTTTAGAATAATTGGGATCCCAGAAGAAGAAGAGAGAAAGAGAGGGGCAGAAGGTATATTGGAGCAAATTATAGCAGAGAACTTCCCTAATGTGAGGAAGAAAACAGGCATTAAAATCCAGGAGGCACAGAGAACCCCTCTCAAAATCAATAATAATAGGTCAACACCCCGACATCTAATAGTAAAACTTACGAGTCTCAGAGACAAAGAGAAAATCCTGAAAGCAGCTCGGGAGAAGAGATATGTAACCTACAATGGTAGAAAGATTAGATTGGCAACAGACCTATCCACAGAGACCTGGCAGGCCAGAAAGGACTGGCAAGATATCTTCAGAGCACTAAACGAGAAAAATATGCAGCCAAGAATACTATATCCAGCTAGGCTATCACTGAAAATAGAAGGAGAGATAAAAAGCTTCCAGAACAAACAAAAACTAAAGGAATTTGCAAACACGAAACCAGCCCTCCAAGAAATATTGAGAGGGGTCCTCTAAGCAAAGAAAGAACCCAAAAGCAGTAAAGAGCAGAAACGAACACAGACAACAGACAGTTAACAGTCACCTTACAGGCAATACAATGGCACTAAATTCATACCTTTCAATAGTTACCCTGAATGTAAATGGGCTGAATGCCCCAATCAAAAGACACAGGCTATCAGATTGGATTAAAAAACAAGACCCATCAATATGCTGTCTGCAAGAGACTCATTTTAGACCCAAAGACACCCCCAGATTGAAAGGGAGGGGGTGGAAAACCATTTACCATGCTAATGGACACCAAAAGAAAGCTGGGGTGGCAACCCTTATATCAGACAAACTAGATTTTAAAACAAAGACTGTAATAAGAGATGAGGAAGGACACTATATCCTACTTAAAGGGTCTATCCAACAAGAAGATCTAACAATTGTGAATATCTATGCCCCGAACATGGGAGCAGCCAATTATATAAGGCAATTAATAACAAAAGCAAAGAAACACATTGACAACAATACAATAATACTGGGGGACTTTAACACCCCCCTAACTGAAATGGACAGATCATCTAAGCAAAAGATCAACAAGGAAATAAAGACTTTAAATGAAACACTGGACCAAATGGACTTCACAGACATATTCAGAACATTCCATCCCAAAGCAACGGAATACACATTCTTCTCTAGTGCCCATGGAACATTCTCCAGAATAGCTCACATCCTAGGTCACAAATCAGGTCTCAATCAGTACCAAAAGATTGGGATCATTCCCTGCATATTTTCAGACCACAATGCTTTGAAACTAGAACTCAATCCCAAGAGGAAAGTCGGAAAGACCTCAAATACATGGAGGCTAAAGAGCATCCTACTAAAGAATGAATGGGTCAACCAAGAAATTAAAGAAGAATTAAAAAAATTCATGGAAACCAATGAAAATGAAAACACAACTGTTCAAAATCTTTGGGATACAGCAAAGGCAGTCCTGAGAGGAAAGTATATAGCAATACAAGCCTTTCTCAAGAAACAAGAAAGGTCTCAACTACACAACCTAACCCTACACCTAAAGGAGCTGGAGAAAGAACAGCAAGTAAAGCCTAAACCCAGCAGGAGAAGAGAAATCATAAAGATCAGAGCAGAAATCAATGAACTAGAAACCAAAAGAACGGTAGAACAGATCAACGAAACTAGGAGCTGGTTCGTTGAAAGAATTAACAAGATTGATAAACCCCTGGCCAGACTGATCAAAAAGAAAAGAGAAATGACCCAAATCAACAAAATCATGAATGAAAGAGGAGAGATCACAACCAACACCAAAGAAATACAAACAATTATAAGAACATATTATGAGCAACTCTATGCCAGCAAATTAGATAACCTGGAAGAAATGGATGCATTCCTAGAGATGTATCAACTTCCCAAAATTGAACCAGGAAGAAATGGAAAACCTGAACAGACCTATAACCACTAAGGAAATTGAAACAGTCATCAAAAACCTCCCAAGAAACAAAAGCCCAGGGCCAGATGGCTTCCCAGGGGAATTCTATCAGACATTTCAAGAAGAATTAATACCTATTCTCCTGAAACTGTTCCAAAAAATAGAAATGGAAGGGAAACTTCCAAACTCATTTTATGAGGCCAGCATTACCTTGATCCCCAAACCAGACAAAGACCCCATCAAAAAAGAGAATTACAGACCAATATCCTTGATGAACATGGATGCAAAAATTCTCACCAAAATACTAGCCAATAGGATCCAACAGTACATTAAAAGGATTATTCACCATGACCAAGTGGGATTTATTCCTGGGCTGCAAGGCTGGTTCAACATCCGCAAATCAATCAACGTGATACAATACATTAACAAAAGAAAGAGCAGGAATCATATGATCCTCTCAATAGATGCAGAAAAAGCATTTGACAAAGTACAACATCCTTTCTTGATCAAAACTCTTCAGAGTATAGGGATAGAGGGTACATACCTCAATATCATAAAAGCCATCTATGAAAAACCTACAGCGAATATCATTCTCAATGGGGAAAGGCTGAGAGCTTTTCCCCTAAGGTCAGGAACGCGGCAGGGATGTCCACTCTCACCACTGCTATTCAACATAGTATTAGAAGTCCTAGCCACAGCAATCAGACAACAAAAAGAAATCAAAGGCATCCAAATCGGCAAAGAGGAAGTCAAACTCTCACTCTTTGCAGATGATATGATACTGTATTTGGAAAACCCAAAAGACTCCACCCCAAAACTGCTAGAACTCATACAGGAATTCAGTGAAGTAGCAGGATATAAAATCAATGCACAGAAATCAGTGGCATTCCTATACACCAACAACAAGACAGAAGAGAGACAAATCAAGGAGTCTATCCCATTTACAATTGCACCCAAAACCATTAGATACCTAGGAATAAATCTAACCAAAGAGGCAAAGGATCTGTACTCAGAAAACTATAAAATACTCAGGAAAGAAATTGAAGAAGACACAAAGAAATGGAAAAACGTTCCATGCTCATGGATTGGGAGAATCAACATTGTGAAGATGTCAATGCTACCTAGAGCAATCTACACATTCAATGCAATCCCCATCAAATTACCATCCACTTTTTTCAAAGAAATGGAACAAATAATCCTAAAATTGGTATGGAACCAGAAGAGACCCAGAATAGCCAGAGGAATACTGAAAAAGAAAAGCAAAGCTGGCGGCATCACAATTCCGGACTTCCGGCTCTATTACAAAGCTGTCATCATCAAGACAGTATGGTAGTGGCACAAAAACAGACCCATAGATCAATGGAACAGAATCGAGAGCCCAGAAATGGACCCTCAACTCTATGGTCAACTTATTTTTGACAAAGCAGGAAAGAATGTCCAATGGAAAAAAGACAGTCTCTTCAACAAATGGTGTTGGGAAAATTGGACAGCCACATGCAGAAGAATGAAACTGGACCATTTCCTTACACCACACACAAAAATAGACTCCAAATGGTTGAAAGACCTAAATGTGAGACAGGATTCCATCAAAATCCTAAAGGAGAACACAGGTAGCAACCTTTTCGACCTTAGCCGCAGCAACTTCTTCCTAGAAACATCGCCAAAGGCACGGGAAGCCAGGGCAAAAATGAACTATTGGGATTTCATCAAGATAAAAAGCTTTTGCACAGCAAAAGAAACAGTCCACAAAACCAAAAGACAACAGACAGAATGGGAGAAAATATTTGCAAACGACATATCAGATAAAGGGCTAGTATCCAAAATCTATAAAGAACTTATCAAACTCAACACCCAAAGAACAAATAATCCAATCAAGAAATGGGCAGAAGATATGAACAGACATTTCTCCAAAGAAGACATCCAAATGGCCAACAGGCACATGAAAAAGTGCTCAACATCGCTCGGCATCAGGGAAATCCAAATCAAAACCTCAATGAGATACCACCTCACACCCGTCAGAATGGCTAAAATTAACAAGTCAGGGAACGACAGATGTTGGTTGGGATGTGGAGAAAGGGGAACCCTCCTACACTGTTGGTGGGAATGCAAGCTGGTGCAACCCCTCTGGAAAACAGTATGGAGGTTCCTCAAACAGTTGAAATTAGAGCTACCGTTCGATCCAGCAATTGCACTACTGGGTATTTACCACAAAGATAAAAATGTAGGGACCCGAAGGGGTACGTGTACCTCAATGTTTATAGCAGCAATGTCCACAATAGCCAAACTGTGGAAAGAGCCAAGATGCCCATCGACAGATGAATGGATAAAGAAGGGGTGGTATATATACACAATGGAATATTATGCAGCCATCAAAAGGAATGAGATCTTGCCATTTGCAACGATGTGGATGGAACTGGAGGGTGTTATGCTGAGTGAAATAAGTCAATCAGAGAAAGACATGTATCACATGACCTCACTGATATGAGGAATTCTTAATCTCAGGAAACAAACTGAGTGTTACTGGAGTGGTTGGGGGTGGGCGGGATGGGGTGGCTGGGTGATAGACATTGGGGAGGGTATGTGCTACGGTGAGCGCTGTGAATTGTGCAAGACTGTTGAATCACAGATCTGTACTTCTGAAACAAATAACGCAACATATTTTAAGAAAAAAAAAGAAGAAGATAACAGGAGAGGAAGAAAAGGGGAGTATGTCAGAGGGGGAGACGAACCATGAGAGATGATGGACTCTGAAAAACAAACTGAGGGTTCTAGAGGGGAGGGGGTAGGGGGATGGGTTAGCCTGGTGATGGGTATTGAGGAGGGCACGTTCTGCATGGAGCACTGGGTGTTATGAACAAACAATGAATCATGGAACACTGCTCCAAAAACTAATGATGTAATATATGGTGATTAACATAACAATAAAAAAATTAAAAAAAAAAATGGGCAGAGGACCTGAATAGACATTTTTCCAAAGAAGACATACAGATGGCAAACAGACGTGTGAAAAGATGCTCAACATCTCTAATCATCCGGGAGATATAAACCAAAACCACAATAAGATATCTCCTTACACCTGTCAGAATGGCTAAAATCAAAAAGACAAGAAATAACAAGTGTTGGCAAGGATGTGGAGAAAAAGGGTCCCTCGTGCACCTTTGGTAGGAATGCAATTTGTGCAGCCACTGTGAAAAACAGTATGGTGTT
Organism: Eumetopias jubatus; assembly: GCF_037043125.1. Taxonomy (NCBI): domain Eukaryota; kingdom Metazoa; phylum Chordata; class Mammalia; order Carnivora; family Otariidae; genus Eumetopias; species Eumetopias jubatus. The sequence continues at coordinate 45,281,526 of NW_028274816.1, forward strand.
TCCTCAAAAAATTAAAAATAGAAATACCATAAGATCTAGTAATTCCACTATTAGGTATCTCCCCAAAGAAAATGAAAACACTAATTTGAAAAGATATATGCACCCCTATGTTTATTTAGTGTGTGTGTCTGTGTGTGTGCGCACACGCACACACACGCACACACAATGGAATATTACTCAGCCATAAAATAGAATGAAATCTTGCCATTTGCACCAACGTGAACAGACCTAGAGGGTATAATGCTAAGTGAAATAAGCCAGTCAGAGAAAGACAAATACCATATGATTTCATTCATATGTGGAATTAAAGAAACAAAACAAATGAACAAACCAAAAAAAAAAAGAGACAAAAAAAAATCAGACTCTTAAATACAGAGAACAAACTGGCAGTTGCCAGGGGAGACGTGGGGGGGGGTGCTAGAGATAAAGGAGATTAAGAGCACACTGAGGCGGAGGAGCACTGAGTCATGTATAGAAATGTTGAATCACTATACTGTGCATGGGAAACTAATATAACACTGTGTTAATTATACTTCAATAAAAAATGAATTTAAAAAGCATAAAAATAAATAAATATGTGTCTAAGAGAAGTAAGGGAGTGTTCGTCCCAAGCAGGGAGTCTGAGGATGCGGCAGACACGGAAGCCAACCAGGCTGCCCACCTCCTCCTGCTACACACACAGGTTGCAAGCAGCCTTCTGGAGGGAGCGACAGATCCCGTGCTCACGTTCCCTTGGTCGGCCCAGATGTGGGCTGGTGCACCCCAGGGACGGGAGCACTGAACGGCACCCATGATGCTTGCCGAACCAAAACAACAGAGTTTTATATTTTCTACACATTCTTCAAAGAATGTTTGTATGTGTCCTATACTACAAATCAAATAATTGTGTGTGGGGGGGTGCTCTCAACACCTGAAATAAAAAATATACAAACTGCCCAGTAAATGAGCACTTGTGTTCTGAGTAAGTGGAGTTTATTTTCCAAATTTCCATCAGTGAAAAGAAATCCTCATAGCAATTCTTAATCTCAGGAAACAAATTGAGGGTTGCTGGAGTGGGGGTGGGGTGGGAGGGATGGGCTGGCTGGGTGATAGACATTGGGGAGGGTACGTGCTATGGTGAGCACTGTGAATTGTGCAAGACTGTTGAATCACAGATCTGTACCTCTGAAACAAATAATGCAAGATATGTTAAGAAAAAAAAAAGAAGAAGATAGCAGGAGGGGAAGAATGAAGGGGAGTAAGTCAGAGGGGGAGACGAACCATGAGAGACGATGGACTCTGAAAAACAAACTGAGGGTTCTAGACGGGAGGGGGCGGGGGGATGGGTTAGCCTGGTGATGGGTATTAAAGAGGGCACGTTCTGCGTGGAGCACTGGGTGTTATGCACAAACAATGAATCATGGAACACTACATCAAAAACTAATGATGTAATGTATGGTGATTAACATAACAATAAAAAATTTAAAGAAAAAAAAAAAAGAAAGAAATCCTCATAGCTTAGGACGAAAAACCTCTTTTCTCCCTTTTTGCCTCCCCTGGCCTTCTCCTTCCACCTTTTCCTGTTTGTCCTCCTAAGAAGGGTTAGGTCGTGAGCTGCACTGGAGGAGAAGAAGGCCATTCACCACCACCACTGCCCCCACATCCCCAGGACCCGCCCACACAGTGTGGCCAATTCTCGTCCAGAGGTCAGAGGAACAAGCACCTGTCGGGGTCTCCGCACACCTGCACAAGGACCATGGTTTGGAGGTCTGTGCTGTCCAGCTTGTCAGGTATGCTCTAACCCTGTCCCTCAGCCTCATTCCACGGGCAGGTGGGGTTGGACAAGACCCCAGACTCAGGAGTCAGCACCCAGTTGTTGGAGAGAACGCATTTCCACAAGCTGAACATAAGCCACTGGCCACAGGCATGCAGGGGACACAAGGTAGCTCAGGAGTGGTGCTCCCTCTTGCTAGCAGGCCCTGGCTACAGAAACTTCTCTCCAGAGAAAACCCAGGAATTGCTCATTTGCATAACTCATTCCTTAAAAACATCCATGAAAACTAGGGACCCAGAACTTGTGCTGGTTTTCTCAAGGGGTTTCTTTAGCTCCTCTGCTCTGGCTGCCTTCTAGAATTCCCTTCCCATCCCACCAAAGCAGCCGGGGCCTCCGAACCCTGGCAAAGCAAAAAATGCTCAGCCAGTGCCTCATTTCTATTTTAATAGTCTCAATACCACCACCTTTGGGGTGCATCATTTTCTAATTCTGTGGCAAAGAGATTCCACCCCGGGGAGGTGAGCCAGGATGGCAAAGCTGAGGACCTCCCCCTCCGCCCCCAGGCTGCTCAATGTCATCAAGGTGAGTTACATCTGTGCCAACTTGCCGGTCCTGCTCCCTCACCTGTGGGGGACCCATCCAGGCACACTGCTCTTCACCAATGTGACTTCAACATCTCATCATAAAATGAAATGATTCTGCTGTTTACACTGTTAGCTACATTTATCTTTAAGAGCAAGATGTTGAGTTTAGTTTTAATGATGAAAAAAGCCTTTCAAAGGATAACTCATTGGAACTCATTATGTACTATAAAGGCCACTATTTAAAGATTCAGTAATTTCAGTGATGATCTTTTTAAAGCAGATTTATAGCAGAAAATAGTTAGATTCTTTGACTTCGGTTATAATTTTCCATTTTGTAATTTAATACTCCTTTAGTTTATATTTGCACATTAAAAATATAGCATCTAAAAGTCCATCATTAAATACTTTTAATAAGTGCAATAAATAAGTTTTACAGTGTGCATAAATCTAAAAACAAAACCCAACATAAATTGTTAATCTTACACTTTTTCTCATTAATTGCAATACATAAACATATGTTTTATACAAAGATATTTGCTACAAAATAAGTATAATAAATACAGTTTACCACATGTATTAATCTTAATAGTTACAAGCTGTTAATCTTATATATTAGGTAATAATTTGTAATAAATAATTATTTATTATCTTGATGTTTGCTTTTCTTGGGTTTTAGCAATATGCAATAAAGAAATGCAATTTTGAGTAATTTGATTGTAAGACTGCTGGGGAAATACTGTATGTTATAATTAGCTGAGAGAGGTTTCTGTTCACAAGAAGAACCATGGAGATGGGGAGAAATCACCAAACCATACGTTAGTGAGTCCATAAATAATTGTGAAAGTTAAGATCAGTTTCAAATAATACACATTTTTTAAAACTTAAATGCAAAAGCAATTAGTGCATTCTTGTCCCATTCTTGAGTGCTTTTATCATTACATAGTCAAGGGAGACAAAGGGAGCAAGGAAGCCCCATGGAAGCTGCCCAGTTCTCGAAGTGGCAAGATGACTGCCTTCTGTGGAAAGAGTGGATGGCTGGCCCCACGGGTGCAGGGCTTCCCACAACCCGTAAACACGCCCCCTCGAACAGCACCCTCCACACCTGACCTTCAGCAGGCACTCTGAAAACCGCATGCTATTTTTCAGGGAGGGGTTGTTACCTTGACTGAACTTAATAAAAACTGTTAATCTTATATGTAAAGGTAATAATTTGTCATAAATAATTGTTCATTATCTGGGTATTTGCTTGTCTTGGAGTTTAGCAATATGCAATAAAGCAGTGCAATTTTGAGTAATTTGATTGTAAGACTGCTGGGGAACTGCAGTGGATTGTAATGAGCTGAGGGAGGGTCCTGTGGGCGAGAGACACTGAGACAGAACCAGACCACCGTCTACCAGCAAATGTAAAGCCGGCATCCTCGCTGCTGATAACATGGGGTCTTTAAATATTCACTCCAAGACAGAAAGCAAACTAGCTCCCTTTCTTCTGTTCCTGACAGTGAAAACCTCACTGGGAGGAAACAGCTCTGGCTGAATTAGGACCAGATCCCTTAATGATGCTGAGGTTGTCCCCAGGGAAGCTCAGGTCCCATGGGGGCAAGGGGCCGGAAATGCAGCTGCAGGGGAGAGTCCTGGCCAAGACTCCACAAGGCCCTTGTGCTGGCCACTCAGCATCGAAGGCTCACCTGTGTGCCTGACACTTCTCACTGCAGCGGCCACACCCTGTCACATCCCTGCAGGTGCAGAGCTGGAGCAGTCCCAGCCAAATGAGACAGTGTAGTCAGGGAGTGAGCACCCTGTGGGCTTTGTGGGATCCCAAAGGCACCGTCACTTTAGGAAAACCTCCCCCACCCAAGAAAAGAAAGGAGGGAGGGAGAGGGAAAGAAAGAAGGGAGGGTGGAGGGAGGAAGAGAGGATGAGAGAAGGAAGAAAGGGAGGGAGGAAGAGAGAAAGAGAGAGAGAAGGAGGGAGGGAGGAAGGAAGGAAGGAAGGAAGGAAGGAAGGAAGGAAGGAAGGAAGGAAGGAAGGAAGGAAGGAAGAAAGAAAGAAAGAAAGAAAGAAAGAAAGAAAGAAAGAAAGAAAGAAAGAAAGAAAGAAAGAAAGAAAGAAAGAAAGAAAGAAAGAAAGAAAGAAGAAAGAAAGAGAAAGAAAGAAGAAAGAAAGAAAGAAAGAAAGAAAGAAAGAAAGAAAGAAAGAAAGAAAGAAAGAGAAAGAAAGAAAGAAAGGAAGAAAGAAAGAAAAAGAAAGAAAGAAAGGAAGGAAGGAAGAAAGGAAGAAAGAAAAGAAAGAGAAAAAGGAAACAAGAAAGGAAGAGAGGAAGGAAGGAAGGAAGGAAGGAAGGAAGGAAGGAAGGAAGGAAGGAAGGGAAGGAGGGAAGGAAGGAAGGAAGGAAGGAAGGAAGGAAGGAAGGAAGGAGGGAAGGAAGGAGGGAAGGAAGGAAGGAAGGAAGGAAGGAAGGAAGGAAGGGAAGGAGGGAGGGAGGAAGGGAGGGAGGGAGGAAGGAACCAGACAGAATCCCAGATGGATTATAACCCCAAACAACTTTTCTACTGTAGACGATATTAGCACCCCCGTAAAAACACACACATACTGACCTGCATCAAGTGGTAGAAAAGTCTCCCACATCAAAGCACACTAGCAATGTGTTCCTGTGGTTTTAACGTCTTCCGTGTTTCTGGTACTACAAGCCCCTGGTACCTCCAGCCTGGCTTCCCCCTTTTACACACAACCTCCAGCCTCACCTGAAGTGTGAACCCTTGGTGCCTCTCTGCCCAGGCTGAGTGTGTCTCAGTGCACAACCTGGGAGGGGGCTGTTCATGAGGGCAACAGAACAGCTCAGTGCATGGGCGCTCCCACCCAGGGCTGGGCTTCAGGTAGAGCTGGTTCCAGGTTCCCAGGAGCAAGTTCCAGGAGCCCAAGGTCCAAGAGGTCTGAAGACAACAAGGGCCCACTGATTTGTCCCCTCCTCAGTCAGAGTGAGCAGCTCCCCTCCCATCACCCTGCCCTCTGCCAGGCTGAGAGAGCCAGGCTGGCCAGGGATGGAAGCCATCACACACAGATAAACACACACACACACAGGCATGCATCCCCGACAAAGCCCTTGGCTCTCGGGTGTCCCTCTTCCCAGCTCACCAACCCCCCAGTGCTGGGTAGGAGACAATAGGACAATAGCTCTCAGGATGCTGGGCTAGACCCCCAGGAGGAGGGACCTGCCCACAAGCTCCCCCTTCACGCCCATCCCCCACCAAATCCGAAGATTGAAGAGGCCACCTGAAGTTCCTAAGGGGTCAGCAGAGCCCCACCCCCGCTCATTAAAGGGAAGAAATTTTAGGACCTCGCAAGATAGTCAGGAAACCCAGGCTAATCCAGACTCCTGGTGGAGGGCCCAACGTGAAATGGGGACCCCTCGAATGTGAGAGCCCCAAAGGGGGGACCGCGCGCTCTTCTCAAGCTCAAGGGGAAGGGAAAGATGGCTGGAAAAGTCTGCTGTTCAGAGGCCACCGCCACAGAAAGCCAGGAATGACGAACACTCAAGAGCCATTCGGGCAGATGGAAACGCGCCTTCCCCCTCGCCTGAAGATGCAAAAAGCAATCCAAGTCCCTGGGCGGCGTGGGGCAACTGCGGAAATCTCGCAGCCAGATGAAGCTCATAAATTTCCCCTATGAACAATTGTTTTCATTTCCCTCCCATGCCACTAGATATTATAAGTGGAAAGCAAAACACAAGTAAATATGTTCATTCCACTCTTGTGATCAGTGATAAACGAGAGACTGCAGAGGCTGACAAAGGTCAGCGGGCCGCGTGCGGCGGGTCTGCGAGCGGACACTGCCACCCTCCGGCCATGCGCGGGACTGCACCGGCCGGCACCGCCCGACTCGCCTGCCCGCCCCGGGAAGCGCGCGGGGCTCAGGCTCATTTTCCAGAGGTTCACTTCGTTTACTTCGCTCCACTCGGGACATCAATACATACAAGCTGCAGAAAAGTGAGGAAGTGCAGAAAACCTCAAATTAAAAATAACCATCACTCATTGCCCCTCTCCCGAATATAACCACTATTATTTACATTTTAGCCCATTTTCCTGGTCTCATGCTACGAGCATAGAAGATGGGTACAGAAGCTACACATGCAAAATATAAAAGCGTTCATGCAGTGTCCAATCATGACTTTCCGTGCAACATTTAAGCTAAACTAATTTCCATAAATATCTTTTTAAGGGCTGCATAATATTTCAACTTGTGACTATATCAAAAGTTATTTATCCATCCCCCGATCATTGTTCATTTAAAGTGCTTCTAATGTTGGAATCACTCTAGATAACGCTGTAACTAAAATCTTCATGCATGAACTTCTGTTCACATTGTTGAGATCACTAGAGGTGGAATTACTAAGAAGATAAACATTTTAAGGCTCTTAAATGACATTACTGTTTTCTAGATGCGCAATGCCTATATGCAGAATATTACGAGAAATGATGGGTGAACATCAAACTGGACTCAAATGAATAATAAAAGTAGATGCACTGGCTCTTGGGCAGGAAGGCTCTGTCTGTACTGTCACCATGTCGGTCTTCCCCCATCTAATCCTTCAACCAAACGCAAGTCCAAAAAAACTCCTTCAAAGCTTTTTTGATATTTTGTCACATTGATTTCAAATTTCACTTGAAAGTACAAATAAGTAAAAAATAGCCAAGAAATATTTTCGTAAAAAAGGAAAAGAGAGAGGGAGAAATGGGATTCGCTCAACCAGATCTTAAAACATATTGCAGAAAGCAACCGTAATTAACACAGTGGCACACAGGGGCACCTGAGCAGCTCAGTTGGTTAAACACGCAACTCTTGATCTCAGCTCAGGTCTTGATCTCAAGGTAGTAAGTTCAAGCCCCATGTTGGGTTCCATGCTAAGTGTAGCCTACATTTAAAAAAAAAAAACAAGTACAATAGAGAGTGCAGAAACACCCACATATGCATACATTTATATTTTTAACACTAAGGCATTTCATATCAATGAGGAAAGGATAACTAATCTGTAATAATGTAAGTACAATCTGCCACCCCTCCAGAAAATAAAATTAGTACCCTGCTTGATACCACACATTAAAGGAAATCTTATAGTAATTAAAAATTTAAAATTTTAAGTGAAATGAAAAAGTACCATCTACATAAATTGTCATGGGGAAGCTTTTTCTAAATCCAATTCCAAGGGCAGAAACTAGAAAGAAAAAAAGGTAGCTAAATTTGAATTGTACAAATTTAAAATAACCACATGTGAAAAATACAGTTTTGCAACTGAAAGGTAAACCAAAACCAGGGGGGGAAATTTAATACATATAACAGAAGGTTAATTCCCCTAATGTATAAAGCTTTCTTACAAACGAATAACGAAGAAATATTTTAACAGGAAAAACCATATTGAGGACATGAATAGCAATTCACAAAAGAATAAATACAAATGATAAATAAGCATATAAAAGATGCTCAACCTTATTAGTCATCAAAGACATGCAAATTCAAGCAAAAATGAGATCACAGGGGCTCCTGTATTGGTAAAGGTAGAAACAAATGATATAGAGTGTTGTCAAGGGCAAAGAAATGAACCCTTTCGACACCACTGGTTGATAGGATAGGTTGGGTAACCTTTATGAAGGGTAATTTGGTAATTTTATCAAAATCCTTAAAAACGCACTACCCAAAGTCTCTGCTTTCAAAGGAATCACTCATGGATGTGTATAGAGATTTAGCTCAAGCTGTTCATTGCTTTGGGGAGACAAATCATATGTCCAACAAGAGAAAAGTAAACAGACATGTACATAGATATGTATGTATATATATATAAATTCTCCATACAACAGAGTCCTCAAGAGTAATGTCCTAAAAATGTATTTATTAACCTTTAAGGATTTATCATAATATACCGTTAAGTAATAAAAGGTAAATTACAAACAACGTAACTGTGCTTTCTGCATGCACGGAAAAAAACTGTAAGGGTACACGTCCGAATAATAATAGTGTGTGAGGTTATAAGTAATTTTTAATATTCTTTTTGCTGATTGGTATTTTCTAACTTTCCACATTTAATGATTTCTTATCAATTGTTAATGAGAAAAATCGTTTTCAGTGGTTTCCTAGAAATGTACTGATTTACATTCCCACCAGTGGTGCATTTAGGTGTTTGTTCGTATATCCACGGAATATGCTCCGATGCATACTCAGACTAAGGCACTTTCTAGAATTTGAGCCACAGGCATAAACCCTGATGGAGTTACAGTTTCGAGAGATGGAGAACAAAGGGAGACAGCAGAGATGGGGTGCTGTGAAGGAAGCAGGGTGAGCGGAGAGGGAGAGCTGGGGAAGGGAGCTACCCCTGGGAGGGGCTCAGGGAGGGCCGCTCGAAGGAGGTGAGCAAAGAGAAGAAACCGGAGTGGGGTGAGGAGCGGGTCACCACACATCTGGGCATGCATTTCCCACAGAGACAGCAGCAGGTTGAAGGCCGGGAGATTGGCGAGCGGGTTGCGGGAACAGCAAGGAGGCAAGGAAAAAAGCAGAGGCAAGGAAAAAAGCAAATGCAGGATGGCAGAAGGTAGGGTCCGGCACATTGAGAGACGGCATGAGTTCTCACATCCTGGAGAACCTTCTGGGCCATAGTAGGAAGTTTGAATTTTCTTCTGGGTGTAATTGCAATAGGACCAGTGGAGGATTTTGTGCGGAAGGATGGGATCCAATTTCATTTCCGCAGACACCATGACTCCGGGTTGAGTCGGGAGGTCACTGCAGATGCTGGGCCTGAGCTGGGGTGTCCTTGCTTGTGCCAGGCCGGCAACCTTGGCCCCCACACTTGACAATTCCATAAGCAACTATGAGCACATCTTGGGGGTGGAATCTTGTATTTCTCCTCAGGGCCCCTGGTCAACAGTGATGCTCAGGCAGTTTGTCTCTCAGTAGATCTGGAATTTTTTTTTTTGAAAAAAGAGAACCAGGCCAAGAGCGTTGACTGAAGATACATCATCCACCATCCCTCCCCAGTCCCGAAATCATCCAACAAATTGGCCTTGGGTCCAACCAAAATGTTGACCAGTTAGTGGTGAAGCAAAGAGAGGAGAACATGAATTATTGACCCATTCAATCATCTACCCTGACTTTGTATCCGTCGCCACGTAGTCCAGCCTAGAAATCATACTTTCTCCAAAATCTGGATCGAAAGTTTTCCTACATCCAATGCCCCATGTGATGGGAGGAGGAATATATGGGATTTTACACCTTTTTTCAGGGTTAGGAGATCACTAATGGATTTCCATGACTTATTTCCTCCTGAGTTCCAAGGTGAGTCCACTGTATTTATATGGGGGTGGGAGGGGGCGGAATTCTATGTTTTCCCTACTAAATCTTTTAAAAATCATTGTCACCATTTGTATATAAAAATTAATCAAAATTTTTTCTTAAAATTATTCTTCTAAATTGAGGTGCCTGTTCTAGACCTCCACATCTGCATTCCCCAATTACAGGAGGTCTCTGCCTCTCCCTGGTACCATATTCCCATTTCTCTGTGCACTGCTTCCCCAGGATCTGAAGAGGTCTGTGTTACCTCGCTTGGGAAAGCTGTTCTTCTGTACCCAGTAAGCCCCCTTGGGGTGTTGGGGGATAGGGGACCCGGGAGCTGGGCCCTGGGGACAGTGTGAGGTTAGTCCTGTGCCTTCCTAGGGGTCAGACACTAGGATCCATCACCTCTGTGCAAATAGCTCAGAGATGAATTTGTGATTTCCATCATCCTCACCCAAATCCAGAGCTGGCTGGAGGACCCTGTGCTTGGGATGGGGGAGAAGGAGGTTCTTTTGTGCGAGACAGCTCAGGAGTTCAGTCAGTGTCCAAATGCCTGGCAACAAACTGGTTCAGTAGATGTGAAGGCACCAGAGGAGGTACCAGGGCGGTTACAGGTACTAAGATTCCAGGTTGGCGCCCTCTCGGCCACCCAAAAATCCATCCGTCCCAAGTAAGGTATGTGATTAAAAAAAAGGGGGGACATCCCCAAAAGAGTCCTCTGGGCACAGTGCCACCCAAAAAGCTAACCCTGGGACCCACGGTATTGGCATGGAAATATCTAGGAAGTGAATTGCAAAGCTGACCGTGGACATCTTAGCACCAGCAGACTCTGACAGAGCCTGGGCCCCGTGGGTCTCACAAAAGCCACAGCCCAGCCCAAGACCACATCACGGGACCGAGGCAGCCTGAGCATGCAGTGGGAAGGCCTGCCCCTTCCACCCTGCCTGCTTCAACAAAGGGAAGCAGGAGTGCACACGGGGTGGCCTGTGTGCACGAGCCTCTGTAAGCACCTCAACTCTGGACGTGGACTCCACGGCTCCGTCCTGGTGCTTGGTATGATGCCTGGCACGTGGCAGATACTATCAGTGTTTGCCACATAGGGAAAGCACAGAGGAGAGTGGGAGGGATACATAGACACACTCCAGTGGCTTGTTTCTCTACCCGCTTTGTATCCAAAGGCGGCAGGGATCCATTTCATACGAGCATCACTGCTGGGGAGAAGGCCATGCCCATGGTCCAGGGATGGAGGGGTTGGGGGGGCTTGGTACCTTCAGAACCAATCACCTTCCCCAAGCCCCCGGGGTGTCCACGTGCTGCTGAGGAAGGACACAGCAGAGTCAGACAAAGCTGGGTCTCTGTCTGCCCATCTGTGAGCTGGTGGCTTGTCCCAGGATTCTAATGACATAATGAGCATGAAAGTTCCTCACTAGCCAGGGGGCTAAAGTCACCACTGTTCCATGTTTAAGGGAAGCCGTGTTTGCTACTGGCCAGAGCAGGGAGGGGTTGGAGGGGTGGAAGTGAATATGCCTATCAGTGTCACACCTGAGGCCAGAACTTTAGCCCTGGGCATCCTGCCCCTCCCCATGGGGACCAGAACTGGGGACTGGATGAGTCCCTGCTGAGTGCAGAGCAAAGGAGCAGCTATGGACCTTCAGCAACGCACTGCCCCTGGCGGAAGGGGAGGGCTCGTGTTTGCAGGACAGCTCCATGTCTGAGTGTCTGTGCTCCAAGTGACTTCCTTTCCCCAGGGGGCACCTCCCCTCCTTCCTCAAAAATGGTTAAGGGATGAGAGGTGAGATAAATTAGGAAATAGATAAGCACATTTAATAAACATTGAGTTGTTTTTTTATCCCAACATTAGATTCCCAAACAGACACTCAGCCATGTTCCTTCCACAAGATTAGTGCAGAACGTACTAGAAACAAAAGGATTAGTTGTGCTGACCCTGCTCTTTTCCCACCAAGCCACATGCTCTGGGAATGGTCTATGTCACACTGTTTGCATGACTAGGAAAGGGTCCCAGGGCTGGAAAGGGAAGGATGAGACCCTGCACCAACACCAAACCCATCCTACGCAGAGCTCTGGGAATTTGGAGCCACCTCCTGCACCCCCTGACATGTTGGGGGGCTGACCCATCCCCTTCAGTGGCCTTCACCACCCTCAGGCTCACCGAAGATATACAATATATTTTAACCCAGCATGCTTTCCCTCGAGCTGTTCCACTAAGGGATCCAAGGACAAAACTCCCATTTGGAGATGCGCAGCGGTGTCCTGAGAGCCTACCCAATACTTAGGCCTAACGAGATCACCAGAAAAGGCAAAGGGGCAGCTCCAGCCCAGGGAGCTCATAGTGAGTGTGGAAAGAGAAGACCCAAGCTACAAGGGGATCCCGCAGGAGGCGGCAAGGGTGGACTGCCCTGGGCTACGTGGCCCCGGCCAACCCAACAGAGCAGGACTGGTGGCAGAGATCCATACAGGCTGGGCAGGCAGAGGATCATCCTGGGGGGAGTAGTATGCCTCTGAAAGCCAGGCCAGGGCGAGGGACAGGGTCAGCAGGCTGCTCACAGCAGGGTCGCAGACAGAAGTGACAGGGCATCCAGCTGGGGGGGAGGGGTCATGAGACCTGAAAGACTGGGGGCTCCCCCTGCCGCCATTCCACATGGCTCCTGCCTCACAGTGAACCCACCAAGCCCTCCTCCTCATCAGCTGAGTGTGTACTGTCCCTTCTCTCTGGAACTTTCTCCCTGATTAGCTGATAGGCATGCACTCGATTGCAAATCAGCAACCCCCTTCCTCAGGGGCATATTTTCCACCACCACCCCACACCCCAGACCTGACCTCGTCTCCCGACTCACAGTGACAGGTCTAGGGTGGGGATAGTGAGGCACTCACCTCAAACTGTGAGGAGGCACCAAAAAACTCGGCAATCAAGACAAGTGCAGTATTTTCAAAAATCACAATTGATGTGAAAAAAAAAATTCATAGGAGCAAAAATCTCAGAATTCTCAATAGAGACAGGGTCTGCTGCCGAAACCCCACCTCTTCACACCGTCATGGCACTGAGCCCTGTGTCCTCCTGGGGACATTCCATACTCCCTGTAATTCCATACTTGCTGGGGTGATGGCTGAATTAGTCTCTGTCCCCACAAGGGCAAGGGCAGCGTGCTTCATTAGCCCTGGTGTGCCTGGCCTCGGTGAAGAGGTGCCCAGGAACCCCACAATGAGCATCACAGGTGGGACACAGCCCCAAAGCCCTGGCCACTGCAGCCCAGTAAGTCCCCTCTTCTCAAAGGTAGGAGCCCAAGCTGGGCTCCAATGGAGCCCTTCGTTGTCATTTGCATGATAATACACTAAGTGCAGGGGTGGATGAAGTGAAGCCTCCGAAAACCAATCAGGCAGATCCAGAATAAATGTGTGACCGATGTCCTGTGGGTCCTGCGACTTTTCTCCACCTTTCCCGAGGACCACAGCCAAATGGCCGTGGGAGGAGGGTGTGTCCAGCTACTGGCGGGGCCTGGCCTCCTGGGCTCCTGCTACCGGGGAGCCAGGCTGGATCCATTCCAAGGCAGTCACTTTCTGTCCACTTCTTCACGGAGAACATTTCTATTTTGACAAAGTGCCATTTGAGGCTGGTCTGAAATCACAGTGTATAGGTTTGCCTGAAACATGCTAAAATTCAGACAACTGCTAAATAAAAATCCCCAAATAACTATGCTTCATTTTTGCATTTTTACAAGTTCTTTGAAAGGAAAAAGTGGGGGGGGGGGGAGAGAGAGATTAAGAAATACAGAATTTTTCCGTGTTCTTACCTGATGTCCCAGTTGCAAGAGAAATGGAAAGCTGGGGAGGGCGTGAGCAATGGGGGTTCCCACGCGGGGCTGGGCAGTACTTGAAGGGTCGGCGCCTCAGCCCCCTGACACGCTGCTCGGCAGGTGGCCATTGCCCCATTCATCTCTATGCACCTGCCTTTGCCTCTGGTCTGGAGAAGCGGCTGTGCTTTTTTGCCTGGGAGGATGGAAAAGGGAAGAAGTACCCCCAATTTTCACCATGCACACCCCTGGCTCCTGGAAGGATGCCCAGCTAGAGAGGTACCCGCGTGCAGCCCCTGATGCCAACAGCCCAGCCCTGCTGGCCTCTAGGGACCCAGGCCAAACCGGAAACCAGCCGGGTTCATTGTTGAGGGGGGATGGGTGCAGGAGAGGGAAGCAAGATGCTGTTGTGATTCTCTGTTAAAGACTCATACCCCTGCCAAAGGGTCAGTCTCCCTTTCAGAAAGGACATTAGGTGCCATTTTCCTCCTGGAAGCCCCATAAATCCCCACGTGTCCTCGATATACAATTCAAAAAAGGCCTCAAAATTGCCATCGCTGTCATGCTAAGCACTGGAAAGTTCTGCTTGACCTTTTATTAACATTTTTCTAAACCAATATGTTTTTTTTTTTTGCTACAAGCACCCTGAGGAATTATGAAAAATACTTTTTTCTGTAGTTTATCCCATATGCACTTAATAGGCTCACAAATATAATACCATTATAAAAAAGAAAAACTGCCAACTCTGCTAAAAAAATTGTCATAACACTAAATTATTATATAAATATAAAAGGAGTGTGTCTGTAAAATATTCACTCAATGAACATCCCAAGGTGATGGTTTTGCTATGTTGTTTTTATTCCTGAGAGATCCATAATGCATTTGGATATGCCACATGTCACCACATGAATCAGGCAGTTAATGCATGTGCTTTTTAGAAGCAGGGATGTCTTCCCAATAGAATGCACTATAAAAAAATGTCGAGATCTGGCTGCTTTGTCTGATAGGCATAATTTAATGTCTTGCTTATAATACTGCATCTTAAGGAAAAATACACACTGTCCTATGTAGTTATTTACAATATATTGCTAAGTCTATGCAAATATGTTTCCCCGAGCCTGGGATTATATAACAAAGGTCAACAATGTTTGAAATATTTTGAAGCATATTCCCAATATGCTTAGGGTATGGTGCTAATGTCCAATATATGCACATATATCTTAATATATTTCCAGATATTTCTGTTCATTGTTCTCTCCATAGCTTCCCACAGAATACTATTAGAGGAATGTTTTCTTCTGAAGAAAGCCAAACATTGCCTATCCATCTTGGAAAAATTTATTAAGGTGGCTAATTATGCGGTCCTTAATATTACATCAGTATGGAGGTTGCTCAGTGCCACTGCATAAGAGGGAAAGATAGAAGCCAGTTCGAAAATACTGAAACCAGAGATTCAACATATGCAAAAAACCAACGCGCACCTATGTGATCTTATTTTTCTGTCACAGATTTCCAAAGCAGGCAATTAAACTTAGGTATTACATGTGTGCATACACGCGCACACACGCACACACATGCGTTTGTGATTTGGCATACGTAAAAACAAAGATTAGGAGCCACACATTTTACTTCTCACTCCCAAATATTGCAAATGCTGTCCTTGTTTTTCTGAGGGGACTTTTGTGATCACATTCCATCCGGGTCGCTTTCTTAAGGAAAGAAGGTTTGGCTAGTTACACAGGATGAGGGAAAGGGTCGCAAAAACCAGACCTCCAGCATCCAAGCCGTGCCCAGAAGAGAATGTAAAGGAGAGACCGTTTGTATCAAAGGACTCTGAGATCGGAGTCCTCAACTTCATCTTTTATTCCAAACTGCTCTGGTCCCTTATGTTCTCTAGTCATTGGGTTTGACCAAATTAAAGAAGACTACACAGTCCACCCAGATGTCAAAACAAGCAGCTGATGCCATTAGGAAGCGGTCCCTTCTAGAAAAAGATGCTCATGCCCAGTATGTGGACCAAACTGGACTGGTCAGCCAGCTCTTCATTTCGGTGCTATCGTGATACTGTGTAGCCATCACCAGCTTTGGCCCATATCACTCCAGTGGTCACTCTGCCAGTTTCAGGTCCCCCTGGTCTTTAGGGTCCTCAAAAACCCCAAGGCAATATCCTTCCAACCAATCCACTTTTAAGACACTACAAATATCACTCACTTTCAAGGACTATGAAGTATGTCTAGATGTTTAGATCGGCACCTTTTTTTTAAGAGAAGGAGGTGACGGGAGGGGTAGATGGAGAGGGAGAGAGAGAATCTTAAGCAGGCTCAACACCCAACACAGAGCCCGACGCAGGGCTCGATCTCACAACCCTGAGATCATGACCTGAGCCGAAATCAAGAGTCAGCTGCTTGACCGAAGAGCTACACAGGCACCCCTAGATCAGCACCTTTTATTAGAATCCTGTTCTATATTATCAGTCCAGCCAATCACATGGCCCACCTGATGAGGCCTCCAGGGAAAAAAAGGGCCAAAGCTGTGAAATCAGCCTTTTTTTTTTTCAACTAATGCTTCACATCCCCATCACCAGAAGAAACAACTTACCCAGAACCACCCTGAACACAGACTCCCCTAGGAGAGCAATCACAGACACAGAGTGCAGGTCTCCTCATGCAAAGGCACACTCTCCTTTTTTCTCCAGAGCCTGATTCCAAATGACTTTCTTGCTTGACTGTCCATGGGCTCCCCTGAACCCCGGTAATGATCCCATATGTGTGAGGGGAGTCAGGAAGACAGGACACGCACACACGTGTGCACTGAAGGCAGCCCCTGTGTCCTGCTAACACCAACACTGGCTCTCATGGAGCATTCCAGAAAGTTTTAAGGAAGGGTTTTCACGAAGGAAGGCCCAGAAAGGCCATGCATATCTTTGTTCTCCCACTGGAAATTCGACTGTATATAAGGAAGAGCAAATGTTAAATCATTTAAAGAGAGTTATTTTTCATAGTTTCCAGTACATAAATGTGTTCCAGTACATGTTATTGTAAAATAGTGTTTCTACTTACATTCTTATACATCTGTTGTTGTGTTTACTCATCCTCTAGTTCTGACTTTTAGAAATAACAATAAATCTACTTTTTAATCCCCTCTCCTGATGACGGATTATTCATAGCTAAAAGGGATGGAGGGAAGCCCATGTGAGGAGTGACCCGCTCTCTAGAGCAAGCTCCACTCTCGCAAGATAAACAGGGTCCGGGGAGATTCCTCTTCTGTCCCGGGTAGTTTATGCAAACTAAATAAGAGTTGGTGGCAGCTCAAATAAATATAAACTACCCTCCAGTGAAAACTCCAACCACTTGTTACAGTCAATTTCAGCAAGGAGGAGACAATGGTGACATCTACACACACAATACAATTCATTTTTATACCACGTCCCTAATGTGAAGATCACAAATGGCTTCGTGGAGTCAGTCATCACTGAGCTAAACCCAAGAGGATGGGAAGTCAACCAGGTAGAAGGAGGAGGAGGAGCCTCCACGCCCGGAAAGAGGGGAGAAATTGCCAAAGCAAGTGTCTAGAGGGATGTGTAAAAGTCAGGATAGGATGGGTTTGTGCTGCCGTAACAAACAACCCCAGAATCTCAGTGGCTTAACACAGCAATGTCACTTTCCCCACTCTCACAAAACCCCCTGAAAATCTGGGTGGCTCATAGGACAGCTGTGCTACATCCCATGTGACTCAGTGGGCCAGGCTGTATCAATCTTGCCTATGCTCCTACATCTCAGCATAGGCCTCTATGAGCAGAGGCAGCCAGAGAGAGCCATGACGAGCCACACACAGGCTCTTCTGCGCTTTCACCGGGAAGCAGCCCTTTGGCCAAGCAGAAGACACACCCTCTGCGTTTGCAAGGAGGCTGGGAAATTTGGGAGAACAAACAGGAATGCTTGGGGGACATCTCTATCTCTACCACTGCTTAACAAATGATCTCACAGAGAATCGGTCATCGTAGAAGGAAGACATTTCCTAAGCAGAACATATAATGAAGGACATTCCAAGCACTTTTTCTAAAAAACTGTTTCCTCCCTTTGTCTCCAACTAAACTGTGCTTTGCTTAACTGGATTCCTTGGGCTAAGAGAGTAAGGCAAAGTCATTTCCTCATCTATAATATGGGGGTAACAATACCCATCTAACAGCCTACTGTAAAGATCTATGACTTCATGAATTTTACTTTTTTTAAGATTTTATTTATTTATTTGAGAGAGAGAGTATGAGCATAGGGAGGGGCAGAGGGACAACCAGACTCCCCGCTGAGCACGGAGTCTGCCACGGAGCTCGATCGCCGGACCCCGAGATCATGACCTGAACTGAAGTCAGATGGCTTAACTGACTGAGCCACCCAGTGCCCCTAACACTTCATGAATTTTAAACTGTGCACGGTGAGTGCACACATACAGGTTAGTAGAAATAACATCCGTAGCCATTTGGCCAGCGTTTTAGCAGGTTGGGACATGCCCTGTTTCAATGACTAGAACCATGGCATCCAGAGTAGTCACGAAATGGTTCTATCTGATGTTTAGCTGGTTGCTTTGGAAACCACATTGCTTTTAATGCCCTCCGTATTCCCATTTGCTTTAACATCTCCTCCCGCTATCTCCTGTATACAGGTTCTTACTAAGTTTCAGAAATTCCGGGTTCCATGTACTTGATCCCAAAGCAGAATGCCTCGACTATTGGCCAGAATTTTGTTTTTTAGATGAATTCCAACAAGATACCTTGCAGCTCGGATTCCCTATCAGGTTATCAGATTTGCACTTAGTACCCGGTTCATCTTGTTAGTTTTCCCACACTGGAAAGTTAATTCTAATGGATATGTGAGAAGGACACGGGATCCAGCTATTTTTCTGCTGGTCTAATGCTGATTTTCTCACTGGGTTTTGGGGGGGTTTTGTTTGCTTTTTGGTTATCCATGTATTACAAACTATCCTTCCTAAAAGCTTCTTGACAACTTATCATCTCGAGGTCACATTCGAAACGACCGATTGCAAACAAAACTACCCTGAGACTCGACAAAAGAAAAAAAATGAGGTAGAACCTCTCTCACTGGTTCAGTGGAGATGGTGTGGCATGGCAGAGTGGAAGAATCTTGACTTTGACCTTGGGTTCCAACCTGAACTCCGCCATTTGCTAACTTGGTCTTGAGCCAATGGCGCCCTTTCTTTGGCCCCTCCTGGCAGGGGAGGAGGACAGTATAGGGAGCGTTCCCCGGACAACATGCCAAAGACTGCGGCTTGGTGAGTATGGAGTGCTCAGTGAAATCCAGTTCTCCTACTCAAACCTCTGGTGACACATTCACCCCTGGGCATCCAAAGCGTGATAAGACTGTGTCCCCGTGTAAGTGTCACGGGCACACTAGTTCAGGGCATACCTGTGAATCGTCTCCTCTTTATACTTCCCTGTTGGTAAAAGGGAGTCACTTCCAGAAAGGTGCCCTTGTGGCTTGCCCTCCGACCCCAGAAGCACCCCAACAGGGTGGTCCCGTCCAACCATGGGTTTTCCTGCCGTTGCTGTTGCTGCCTCCTCCAACATCACAGATCAGAATTTTTATTAAAATCATGGGTCTGTTCTCAGAATATACCAGCCAGTGCCCAGTTCAGCTTGCTTAACCAGTCTATCAGCTATTTCAACCAAATTACAAAAAAAAAAAAAAAGACAAAGATAAAATAATTAGAAATGCTAATTTGTCACTGCAAATCTGGCAGGCAGGGCCCATGTTTTGCAAGCAGCTTAAATGTTATACTTTTGTGCTTTCCTAAACTAATTTAGCCTACTAATTTTCTATAATTACCTGAATGCTCTTAGCTTCCGCTGGTCAGATGAGTTCTGAGACACTTATATAACCAGCATTAAAAAGATGCATTTAGCAGCTCGGATTGTTAAAGTAACAAAGCCTATAGAATCCAGAGGTTATTGTATTCTCCCAAAAGTACTTAAATAATAGCCTAAAATCTGAAGAATTACTTTAATACTTCAATAAAAATAACCCAATTCAAAACATTTTCAAGGAAACAGAGTTCTTTGCTCTAGGCTACCGAGTAATGGCTGAGAGAAAGTATATAGCCTGTCACTTCTGATTAGAGAACTGTGCCTCTGTGCTTTGAATGAGGGGCATGTCTGGTAATAGGAAGTGCAGATATTAAAGTTAATAAAATAATGTGGAATACGATATATATGAAACTTGACCAAGTATAGCACAGAATATAACATACATTACCCTGTTCAGTCAACTCCTGTGGCCCGGCATCTAATGACAAGCTTAATTTCTGTTTCCAATGAGGGTACAGCTAAAAATACAATTTCCAGATTAGACAAATATTTTATCCGACTCCCTAACAAATGTAACCAGGAATGGCTGACATGTCTACACAGATGCCCAGCGACCATGAGAGGGAATTATTAGGATTGCAAACTGCTCAGCCTGAAAAGTCCATGAAACCTCATCATCTTTGAGGTCATTATAAATAATTAGTTGCAAACACGGCAATGTGGCAGCCTTACCACTGGAAAAGGACAGGGGCGCCTCCATTTCTCTCCCGCCCTGAGAGGCTCTCGGCTCCCTCTCGACAAAATTAGGTCTCCCCAAACAACTGGGCATCAAGGCCCCTGCACACCCATGATTGCATCTTTAATCTCAAACCCCAACGCCAACTATAATGGTTTTGTTTTTCGATACATTAACCTTCAACTTGTATTTTCACTATTAAATAACCAGCTCGAGAACCTCCTAGAATTTTTTTTCTTCCCAGTCACCTCCATGAAACCGTATGGTACCCATGATGTGACCCTCTTAAGGGATTTAAAAGCAATTCAATGAGCTAATCTCAGTAAACCCAGAATTAAAGTTCTTGTTTCCATATTTCACTTTCAAAATATTTAGAACTTTGACAGATATGACATTATGTTTTCATTAAAACAGCTGATTTCAAAATGCTGCACTGTGCAGAAACGCCATAAACAGTTTATGATGAACTGCCACGCTCTTAATTAAAACAATAAATCCAGCACACAATATTTGTGCAGCCTCCGGTCTGACCTTTGCCTCTTGCTATCCACCACCAAGCCGCGGCTGCGTTCCCAACGCCAGACGTAGAAGGTTTTAAAACATGATCTGAAAGGCACTAAAGATAAAATAAGAGAAAACGTACCATTAGTCTTCGCAGTTATGATTAATTCAGTTCATATTTTACAATCTGGTTATGGAGTAAAACTGCAGACTTTACATCAAGTATTTGCCATTCACTATACCTAATGTATAAAAATGCTTGATATTTTAGAAAATGGCACCGAGCTAATTCACCGCAACCCCACTGAAGGACAGGCATTGAAATCATAAACACGGAGAATGATGAGCTGTCCGTCTGAAGTGACGAACAGCACTCACTCGGGTGGATGGTCAGCCTCGGACGATAAATATGCCGGTTGCAGCCCGTCTCCCATGCCACTCTCGTCTCCGTGCTGCTAGATTTCAGATTAAAATATTCCCTTAAATCTCTCCCATCTGCTGCTGGAGCAGCCAGCAAGGGTGTTAATTACCAAGCAGGAATAACGGTAAATTTGTGGTACTGACCCGGAGTCACCAAGTCAACCTCAGACCCCAGCAGCTCCAAGGCTGGAAACTGTTCTGAACTGGGTCGCAGATCACCCCATATTGAGAGGGAAGCAGGGTGGCTGGGAGACCCCATTCCACAGCTCTGATTCAACGGACATAGAGCCAGCCAGCAACCTGGCTCCATAAGATAATAGCCCCAGCCACGGGAGGAGCAGAGACTTCCCGCAGGAAGGGGAGGGCGTGTCCAAGCTCCTCTGGGATTATAGGGACTAACCACATGGTGCCTGCTGCAGGCTGGTCCCCAAACACCTCCCATCATACGTGACCCAAGCATAGGTGTCCAGCCCTTTCCTCCAGACCTTCCTACCCCCACCCCACCCTGTGCATATTTACATATGACAAACTCATGCATGTGGCACATGGACACGTTCAGAGCTGGGTCCAACAAAGCCTGGGAGGCTGGGTGACAACCAAGAGGATGGCAATGGGCTGGACTCCCCCCACCCCGCCCCGCCCATGCAGGTCCTTGTTGGAGCCGTAGGTAGAGCCCACCAGAGCTCTAGAAAGATGGAGAAGGAAGCTGTGCTGGCCAGAGGAGGCCTTGCAGGCTCTCAATCCAGGACCTACACCTATTCTGTCCACATTGAAAGGAGTGGAATACCAGGTGAGCCACCTCCTATTGTGAGGGCAAGACCCCCACCCTACCTAGCTGGCTCTGGCTTTCACCCACCTCTGTAGCCTCATCTCGCCTGCCTTCTCCCCTCTCCAGACACCTGACTTCCCACCAAAGACCCCTTCCAGCCCACGCAGCATTGTGGACTCACAGCTCTAGCTGTGTCCCAGTGCTGGAGGGGACCAAAACTGCTTACCTCTGCTCATGGAGAGTCCAAAGGTAACCTCCAGGGACACATGCCTACCTACTCCCAGAGCCTTCTTCAGCCCTTCCTTGGTTGGGTAACTCTGTCCCAGGTGTCCTAGCAGGGAAAGGGCCCTACTTTCTGGGGCTGGGTCGTGAAAAGCTGGGCCGTGGCGTGGGGGGTGGGGGGTGGGTCTCTGAGTACAATGCAGGATTTCCATGCCCCACCCCCAAGCCCTGCCTCAGGACCAGCCTCGCCCTCTGCAGGAGCCATCACTCAATGCCTTTGCCCTTTGAGTCAAACATCATAGTTGGGGTGCCACCCCTCCTTTTTTACCAAAGAGGGTGCCCCAACAGGGCTGGGCCTCCAACACCCTCCAGCTGCCCACACACCCAGACCCCGGGACCAGGAAGATCAGCCCCAGACCCTGGGCACCTGCAGTCCCCTCCACCAGCACCATGCACCAACACCGTCCAGGTGGCCAGCCCACCCTGGCTGACAAAGTCACACAACTGGTGTCCTTATGGTCACATTTGGCTCCCACCACCATCTTGTGAATACCACCATTTTTCAGAAGACTGAGGCCGAGAGGAATGAAGTCTGTTTTAAAGTCCCCCAAGCCAGTGAATAGCACCACAGAATTAAAATCCACCTCCTCTGCCTTAGGGCTTGTGCTCCTTCAGGGAGCACTTCTGTCCTCCTTTGGACAGACTCTAAGACTCTCAAACTGAGGCCCGTGGATATATTCTCAGGGGGTCCACAACTGCTTTTAGTAATTTTTTAATTTTTTTGAGTATTTTTACATTGGTGGAAATCCATCCAAAAGACACAATGAGTATGAACATATCCCAGATCATGTAGGTGACCAACCACCGTGTGATTTCCATGCCAGGTCTCATGTTTTCCAACCCGTGGATATCAAAGCACACTTCTGTCATCATCAAAGACTAAAGGGGTGGAGGCTGAGTGTGCACTGGGGCTGAGGGAAGGCCAAATAAAATAGCAGAATTCTGCTCGTGGGAGTGTGAGCCCTGAGTGATTCCAACCTCGGTGTGGGGAAAGGGGGCATGTGCTGTGACAGACCTGGGACCCATCAGGAGAACGCAGGGGATAGCATATAACATGTCCCTGCTGTTCTCCACTGAGTCACCTCTCAGTCCCCATGGAGTCCACCAGCTGGACACCTGCTTTCTTCACTCTCTGGTTTCTCTTGTCTGCTATAGCTCTCATGATTTCTTTCCATCCTACGCCCTCCTTCTGGATCCACATCCCACGCTGGAGGGGCAGGGTCAGATCTTCCAGATGCTGTATTACTTTGAGATTTTAGATAGCTCAGATTCTTCAGACTGTCTCAATGAACCTTTCTTCTTATCTTGGCAGGTCTTAGAGCATAACTTTCATGTGTTGTTAGGCGAATCACGTATCTCCTCTTTATTGGTTCTTCAACAAGGAATGAGGGAGGTAAGGGAAGGGCTCCAGAAAAGAAGGAATCCCTGTCCTGTCACCAGTGATGGTTCAAACATGGTAGAAAAGTTGAGCCAGCCCTGCCCCCACCCCACCCCACCCCCAAGACATGTAATCTTGCCAATCTGGAGAGAACCTGGGTTATATTTGCCAGTTCCAGATTTACGTTGTAATTTGTGACTTAGTGTCAGCAAAACAACGTCATCCTTTCCGTTAAGTGAATGTTGTTATTTTGAATTGCATTGGTTTTATCGTTTTGTTTATATTTAATTTGTATATGAGGCCTGGTTTTATAGTTGTCTAAAAGCTATAAGCATACGGAGTTTAACCTACTTCTGTAAGATCTGTAGTCAAGAATATTACGAACTTTATCCGTTGCGTGGTCATAATAATCAAAGAAGAGCATGCAGGGAAAGCGCTTCACACGGTGCCTGGCACATGGGGAGAACTCAGTAAATGTCACTAAATCTTGTTATTTTATAATAAATATTGCAGCAAAAATAATTTACTTTTTACTTGTCACTATTGAGGGTCTGCAATGTTGTTGTATTGTTTTCTTAATAAGCTACACTAGTCAAACTTAAGGAGTACTGGGCTGAATTGTGTGCCCCGCAAATTCATATGTTGAAGTTCTAGCCCCCGGCACCTCCCAGTGTGACCATATTTGGAGATAGGGTCTTTAAAGAGGTAATTAAGTTATGATGAGTTATTTACGGTGGGCCCTAATCCAATGTAACGGCTGTCCTTATAAGAAGAGATTAGGACACAGACAGGCGTACAGGGAAGACCATATGAGGACAGCCACCTACAGACCAAAGAGAGAGGCCTCCGAAGAAGCCAACCCTGCCAACACCTTCATCCCGGACTTCTAGCCTCAAGGACTGGTGAAAAAGATTTCTGATGGCTAACCCCCCAAGTCTGCGGTATTTTGTTACAGCAACCTGAGCGAACCACTATACCTCTGAACCCCAAAAGTAGGAACCAACTTGCAATTTCCTGCATTCTGCTGCACCATCCCTTCCATGAAGTGAATCCCGCCCAGTTGGTTGGTCATTGGGAGGAAGGGGGAAGAAACAATGGGTAGAAAAGCTTCAGCCCACATCCGAGCCACCATCCCACCCACTGCACTTGCTCACCATGCCATGAGACCCCTGAACTGAGCCACGTCTTTCCACGTGGCTTTGCCCCTTGGTGCCAGCGTCAGCAGGACAGACCTGGTGAACAACTCTGTGCGTCTACACCAGGTTGGGCACTTCTCGGCATGGGCATCCATCTCCAGGAGTTGTGCCTCCAGGGTGGGAGGTGGGGCACGCAGAGCAATGCTGGGAGCTGGCCCCTGGGTGGGTGCTA
The DNA here is from genome assembly GCF_037043125.1 of Eumetopias jubatus. Lineage (NCBI taxonomy): Eukaryota > Metazoa > Chordata > Mammalia > Carnivora > Otariidae > Eumetopias > Eumetopias jubatus. The sequence continues at coordinate 45,306,258 of NW_028274816.1, forward strand.
ATTCCTGCAGAGTGCCCAGCCCAGTCTCCGGAGCCCCAGAGCAGCCTGGCATGTTCTTCACCACTGCACATCGATCCAAGGGGCACCCGTGCCCATGGCAGGTGCCCAGCTGCTGTGCCCAGCCCTCTGCTGGGCCACAGGACCAGAGGCACAGTCAGGATGACAGGGCATCCCAGGGCTCAGCTCGGCTTTACAAGGGGACAAATGGACCGTTTCATTTCCCAAAACAGCCTTCTAGGAACACTCCCAAACAGAGCCATTAAAGAAGGTTCAGAACCAAGAACTTTTACAAGGGTTTTTATCTCTGTGTCTATTGAGTTTTATACCCCTTCAGGGTATCCGGCGGCTGTGGGCAGAGTAGGAAAAGGCCTTTCATCAAATGCAGGAAACAGGAACAGCCCGAAATGAGTTGGACTCTTCACCCTCTGGTATCAAAGTAACTCTTTATAAACCCCCAAGTCCCCACCAGAAAGCTGCCAGCAGGGTGAAGCTATCTGGCAGTTGATGGCATTCTAAGTTCTAGCCTGAGATGCCACCGAGGCCTGAAGCCCCCAGCCATGGCCAAGGCCTCATGTGTAGGCCTCCTGAGAGCCACAGGGGTAGGGGCAATGAGGGACAGCTGACAGAACGGACACAGGTAGCCATGTCCACCGGGCTCCGGAGCAGAGGGGCCGCCAGCTACACAGTGTGCTGGGGAGACCCCAGGGTGCCCAGCATCTCACCACTCACCTCAGAACATCTCATCCTACCCTTGGAATCTTACCTGCAGAGGGTTAGCCTCTGTGCGAAAGACAGACTGCAGGCTCCAGGTTAGGGAGCAAGGCAAGGCTTAAAGGGGCAAGGGCAGGCCTAGGAGTCCCTGGGTCCTCAGGCCACCCACAGGCCCCTGTTAGAGTGCTGTGCGGTGAGTAGTGTGCTATCAGCAGCACGGGCTTGAGAGGTCTTACTCCTGCTCCGGCACTGCTGGCTTTCTGGATCGAAACCTGTACAATGGAGATAACCATAGAACTTGCTGGAAGGGACGAATGACACCCTGCACAGGAAGTGCTGAACGCCATGCCTGGCCTGGGGCATGGTGCAAAATGTAAACCATCTCTCTTACCATCAAGGCCATTACTTTCTTTTTTTTTTTTTTCCTTAGGGGTGGGTGCAGAGGGAGAGGGAGAAAGAGAATCTCAAGCAGACCCCACACCTAGCATGGAGCCCCACGCGGGGCTCGATCTCATGACCCTGAGATCATGACCTGAGCTGAAATCAAGAGGCAGACGCTCAACTGACTGAGCCCCCCAGGTGTCCCATGGCCATTAAAAAACTCACACTTACACTGCATATATCCTATCCAATATACACAACAACCCAGAGACCCACAAAGGGCCCAAACCTTCCCAGAGCCAAACAATCTACATTTTGCACCAACAAGCACAAACACTGGCCCAGGATTGCCTACATCTCCCCCCGCCCCCAGGACTCAGGCAGCATCAGACGCTGGCCCCGGCTGGCCCCCATCTGCCAGCGCGTCGTCCTGGGTTCTTTCCCACACTCTTCACAAAGCCTCTGCTGTGGAGCTTCACCGTCAGAGAACTGTGGAGGCCAAGGCAGCAGCTAGAGCTGAGCTCGAGGAATCATTCGGTGGTAACTAGGAAGGACACTGGCATCCCCAAGTCTATTTCCATCTCGAGACTCAAACATTCTGCAGACGCCCTTCCCTCTGCCGTGAAGGCGGGTCCCTGCCAGAAATGCACCCACACCTACTGCTCCCCAAACCCTACATCCAGAGCGCCCAGCAAACACGGGTTGTAGCTTGAAAGCAAAAAAAAAATCAGGAAGCGGAACACTGCTAATTCTCACGGCAGCATTAACTCATTCACTTGCACATATGGGGTATTTGGACCCCAGTGGGTCTTCTATATATATAACTTATCATACAGCAGGTGCAACTTGGGAGAATTAATGTTGCTATAGGAACATTCAGATCAAGGCTGGCTTCCAGAGTGAAGAGAGAAAAAATAAGTTCTCCTCCTCAGTGTACTTCTCTGTTTTGAGTTTCAAAGAAGAAGCAATGTAACCGAGTCAAATGAGGCAAGGAGGGGCTTCCCTTAGTGGTTTGGAGAAGGTGAGAATTCCTGGAAGCAGCTCCCTGGGGAGGGAGGAAGGAAGCTCAGAGCCTAAGCCTCATACCCATGTGGCCGAGAGGGCTGGAGACAGGAACCTCGGGGAGCCTGTCTGGGCCAGGAGCACCCTGTCTTGGGGTGCCAAAGCTGGAGGGTTGCCTTGGGGCACTTCCAGAATCTTCCCTGAGGACGGGTTGAAAGTCCCATAAACTCTAGAATATGATGTGCTCCCCTCCCCCAACCCCACATCCATGTGTCTTACTCCTACAACCTTCCATCCTTCCCAGGGGTAGCATCAAGAAAAAGGGGAGATCAAGGGTGGGTTTAGAGGTCTGCCTTGGTCCCTGGTAGACACACCGTGAGGACCCATCTCGGGCTGAGGGACTAGAGCAGGAGACATGTTGGAAGTTTGCTTCAACCCTGGTATTATAACTCAGCTCTCCTTGGGAGCAATGACTGTGCCCACCTATGAATCCCCTACCTAAACTATACTCTTCTGTTAAAGATCTAAGCATTTGGCTCACCCATTAGAGGTTTTCCTGACTAGTAAACCTGGATATACACTGGATCCCCCAAGAGTTTGGAAATCCAGAAGGCTACTGCCTCCTTTTGGGAGGGGCAGGGATCCTAAGCCTCCAGCCCACCACTTCTCCTTCCATATCTGGGGGGTTTAGCAGACCACACCTGCTGAGTGGCCACAGACAGCCAGACATCCCACCTGTGGTGAGGATACCCCAAAACACACCTGATTTCACCACATTACCTAGCCCCAGCATCTGGCAATGTGCTCAGAACGGGCTGGCTGAAGGAGTGGATGTTGAGTCCAAGACGATAGCAGAGCAAAGAGGGAAAGAAGTAAGGTCAGCATTCCTAATGCCATTTCCAACTCAGGGTCCACCAGGTACCCACTTGGTGCCAGGTGCTCTGTTTTGCCCAGGGGGTACATAGATAAATAAGACATTACCTGTGCCCTCAAGATGCTCACAGCCCACCTAGGGGAAGGGGAAGGAGAGTCAGGGAAATAAATAATTGAGAACTGTGTCTTACTTCTGGTCTACCTGGGAACCAAGGCTAGGTAGGTCCAGAATAGGCACCTATAAATGCCCATGGAACGAACGTGGATGGTAAAGTGACAGAGACCTGCCCAAGGAATAATGTCAGGTGTCAAAAGGAGCACAGGGTGGGGGAAATTTATTATGGACAAGAAGGTATGGTCCCATAGGCCGTGGCCCACACTCCCACCCAGCGGATAAAAGGAGCTCTCCAACTCCACTGGTGACTCAAGTCTCCCTTCCCATTAGGTATTTCAGACATGTCCCAAATACCATGACAGGGAAAGGGGCTGCCACTACCCAGAGCTGCTGTTTTGCATTTCATTTGAAGCTGTGTCTACTTTTAAAATATATATAATAGTAAAGTGGCATATCTAAATGCTTCCCAGTCCACTCTGCTTGGAGCTGCGTGCTGAACATCCTAACCACTGGCAGGGGCTGAGTCCTCGAGATACAGAGGTAAGAGAAACATGTCCCTCCTAGAGGAAGGCAGGCAGGGAGGGTATTAGCATGCTTCCCTTTTCCAGCCTCTCAGATCTTCTACACAGTTGAAATAAAGGTGGATCTGCAGCATCCTTGGGTCCACAATTTGCCCCATTTAACATGTCAGACCAGCAAGGAGAAAGATGACCCAAAGAGCCCATGGACACTGCTCATTCTAAGATGGTGGTGGGCGAATGGCGAAGGGTTACCTGTTTGTCTGACAGGCTTCCTGAATGTCGCCAAGTCAGACCCCCTTCTAGGGCTCCAGTGTCCCTCTTACCCACTGTCACTCTGCCCTGTGTCGAAAATTCCTCTCTTTGTTTCTTGAGCTTACTTTAACTCAAGTGTGGTGTTTTCAATTCTGCCTGTGGCGTGGCTTTGGAATTAAGCAGTTTGTATGCTGACAGCTGGTGTTACAACTGGCCCACTCCCTCCCACCCCCACAGAGAGCCAGCTCGGGGGGTGGACGGCCTCCGAGGAGCTCACGCACGTTCCAACAGTCATCTTCTCCTCAGGGAGGGGGCGGGGGCTGCAGAGGCTGGTGAGGATGCTGTGGCGGCCTCGCACAGCCCTGGGGACTTCCCATCCCTGAAACATTATCTCCCACTTTCCAGTACGCACCTTTGGGGACACTGTCAGGGTCCAAAACACACTCTATGCCAAGGAGATGCCTTCCTCAACTCACAGGTCAGGCCACAGGCCTGGGTTAAGGGCCAGTGCCCCTAAGGAGTAGTCCGCAGGGCACGTGTGTCCCACAAGCATTACAAATGAGAATTCTGGGCACACAGTATGCCTTGAGAGCTCTTTATTATTGTTATGTTTTTTTAAGATTTTATTTTTAAGTAATCTCTACACCCAACCTGGGCCTCGAACTTACAACCCTGAGATCAGGAGGCAGTGGGGTGACCCTTGAGAGCCCCTTATATTCTTTAATCTTGTCCTTTTGTCTCAACACAGCCCTAAGACTCCTACTCGCCCAGCCACCCAAGATGGGTAAAGGTGATCCATTTCCCAGGGAGTGAGCATTTCCAGAATTTTGCTGAGTCCAAGGTGTTAAGAAATGGTCCCTACATCCAGAAGCAAATACGAGGTGACCCCACAGAGACCCAGGAACCACGTACGCTTCCAAGCCTCATCCAAGCCAATCAGTCAGCCACAGCCAGGCCCCCACCCCCACTTCATGCCTAACGAACAGAAGCGGTCCAATCCCCAGTTCGTATGCCCAGTAAACCTCAGGCCTCTGGCAATTCTTGATGTCATCTAACTTATCGGAGGGTGGCAGAGTGTTGTCATTTTCCTTTGGGCAACTGTATCTCCCTCATAATTTACAGGCCAATTTGCATATCCTAGACATAAAATGGAAGTTTCTAAAGTGATTTTTTTTTTTAACTGCAGAGGATTCTAGACTTCAGGATCTGTAAATAAGTCAACAACTAATCTCAGGGTCTGTTTATTCACATGAATGCAGACTTGAGATTTCTGCAAAACAAAGACTATGACATCGCTCTTCCCGAAGTTCAGTAAATGGCTCACAAGGACCTTCAACCCAAGCAACTTTTCACTGGCTCCCATTGGTCTCAAGATAAAGTCCCAAATCCCCCCGAGGCCTATGGGGCACACCTGTTTGTTCTGCCTCCCAATGGCCATGTCTGCCAGGCCCTCCTCCCCTGGCCTTCCCGCACTCAAACACGTCAAGCTCCTGATACTCCAAGACTGGGCCCTGGGTCCGGCTCCTCTTTCTCCAACTGGCCAATAGCTCCTCATTCTCTTCATTCCACACACACAGCGCTTCTTCAGGGAAGCGGTCTTTGCCATCTACTTCACCCTTTAGAACACCTCCTCTTTCCCTTGAAGGCATTTTGCACCAATACAGTTAATATAATGACTATATATTAAATAATATGTACCATAAAAATATATTGTATATAATACCATACTGTAGTAATACTATAAATAATATACTATATATTAAATTCTATGTATTACTATATATCAAAAATTATGTTTTTACTACCTAACTCTATATGGGCAAGAACCATACCTTTTTCTCAGCATGGTATCTCCCACCCTAAACAAGTACTTGGGGCTTAGTGGGTCCTCGGGAAATACATATTCTTATTCTTATTATTAAGTTATGCATATAGTGAGGCCTAAGAGAAAAGTACAAGAAACTGACAAACTGGACCTCATCAAAATTAAATTTGGGGCCCTGCAAAAGCCACGGTGAAGGGGGATAAAAAGACATAGTCCACAACTGGAGAAAATAGTTGCAAACCACACATCCAACAAAGAACTAGTATCTAGAATATATAAGGGACCCTCAAACTCAACAGTTAACAGAACACAAACAGTCCAATTATAAAATGGGCAGGAAACATTAAAAGACACTTGACCAACAAGGATATGCAGATGTCAGATAATCACATGAAAAGAAAAGTGGACGTGTCAACACTTTGAAAGGCCCATATTTTTATGTCCAGAGAGGCTACTTCTAGGGATTTCACCAAAGGAAACAGAAATGTACAAAAAGGATGTCAGGATCCAGAATGTTGATTGCAGCATTATTTCCTTACAACAACAACAAAAAAATGGGAGCTTCTGTGTCTCCAACCACAAGGGATTGTTTGAGCAATTGCGTTCTGTCCACATGTACCTAGCATGTCAATTCCTGCAGGCTGGGGTCTTTGTTTGGCCGGTGTCTCCCCAGTGTCTAAAAGAGCTTCAATTAATAGTATCAGATTAATCTGAACTCAGTGATGAAACTCCAAGCACCACAGAAAATTGTGATAAGGGAAAACATTCACAATATCTTAAGCGGAAAAAAGAGAAACAGATTGCAAGACTGTATGTGCATTGTAACCAGAGCTCTGTTTAAAGGAGGGGGAAAAATGTATGTAGGCTTGCATATTAAGAGACTAAAGGAAAATAAACCAAGGCATTAGCAAGGGCTACCTCTCTGGTGAATGGGATCTTAGGGCATTGTTCCTTTCCTTCTTTTGCTTTTTTTTATGCCCTCTATATTTGTGTGCGTTCTCTATCTATTCCAAATTTTCTGCAAAGAACATCTATCCTTTTCAAACAGAAAAGAAGCCAGTGGTATTTTTAAAGTACTTTGGAATCTGTGCTGAGTTACTCTGATTTCTAGACTAGGATGGAGTCCTGCCTTCTTGTTTCTAGGGTCCCCCAGTGATGGGGAGGTCACCCGGACTGCAGCCCTAGTCACAGCACCTTCAGGGTTTTCCCCACAAACTAGAACCACTTGTACTCTTGTTTACTTAATATTATCCTTAAATTGACTCTTTTATTTAAAAAAAAAAATGTATTCAGAGGGAATCTGTATCACTACCATAAAGGGAAATCAGTAGCATTTGTCACAGATAAAATGTAACTACAAAATAAACATCATTTTTTAAAAGTGGCATTTTTTTTTTAGTTCTAGCTAGATACTGTCCCCTAAAGAAGGTCCTGAGTCCAAGGCCAGCTCTCCTGTTTTTAGTAAAGGGAGGTTACCGGATGTAAGAGAGGCAAGTGTTAAAGATATATTTGCACCAAATAGCCCTCTCTCTTAGGTATAATCAGAAGGCTTGAAAGTGGATTGAAGGAAGACTGATATTTGATTCAACGTCTTTTATTGCCATGCCCCTGCAGTACCCACGAGTATTTACATGCCACGGGCAGTACACGTCCCAAGCTCCAGAGCTCACTGGGTTTCACAGATGAGCCCCAAGGAAGCCCTGCATTAGACTAGCGCCTGCTACCCCCTTTGAGCTCCGAGCCAGCCCTCCGCAGGCATGGGACAGTACAGAAGGGGGCAGCAGGAGGACTAGAGAGTAAGGAGGGACCCTGACCTTCATCAGGCCCTGGGCAACTCAGCAGGTCACCCTTAGACCCCAGAGAGTTGTCTCTCCCATGTACAGAAGAGTCAAGGGCAAGGGAAATAGCACACCTGGCACCTCTCTCAAGCCCCGTAAAGGTGTGTGATGCACTCTTTGGGATGCTGGACAGGAAGAACTGGAGTGAATGATTTGTAGTCGTGTTTGCTAGTTACAGACCTGGGAAAAATGATCCTTTCCTGCCTAGAGCATTATCAAGGGGGCTGCACCAGCTCCATTAACGTTGGAAGCATCCATATGAGATTATGGAACGTGTGATGGCTTTGTCTGGGAAACCGTTCATTTCTGATCGGAAGTTCTATTACACATGAATTTAATTCTAAACAGTGTTACCAACAGATCCAAATGATTTACATTTTAAGCAATCTTTTTTCATTATCTCACACCTTGTCGGGGAGCAAAAGATGGATTTTTATGGCTTCTGTGGTGAGAAATGATTAATGCCCTTAAATGGGAGGCTCTCCCTACTCCAGCTGTTCCGGCATGGGGTTCCATCCCTCAGTATTGCTTTAGTGGGCACACTTGATTGCTGAGATCAGAGAAAGAGCACATGAAAAGAGCATTCCAAACTTCTTTTAAGTTGCGTCTGAACAGGGTAACTGTTTCCAGTTAGGACACTGAACACCATTTGGTATCAAACTTTCTCTTCCATCCAGAGAGAAAGAATGAGAGAGAAAGAGAGAGGGGGTTACCTACTCATGAAGCCCAAGACTGTTACAAAAGCATAAAAATGTGTGAGAGAAATGACCTGGTTTTCCCCTGACAAGACACAGTTATGCAAGTGGGGAAACTGGACATTGGTCCCCAAATGGAAACAAATCTAGAATTTTGAACCCCATTGGTGTTTTAAAGAGTCATCTCAACACTAGGGGTAAAGGAAGCTGGGCTGGGTCTCTCATTTGCTTTGCATTTGCTTTTGTGTTCATTCTTGCCAAGGGACACCATGAAGATACGGTTGTTGGTTCAACTGGTCAGGGGATACGTTTCTGGAAACCTCTGCCCACTCACCAAGTTCAGAAGAGACATTCCGTGATGGGCAGATCGTCCTCCCTAGTTTCCTGCAGTTAAGTCCTTCCCCACCTTTGGTCAAAGGAAGGGCTCTCTGGTTCAGAATGGCTTGAGGGAGCCCTTTGGATCGAAAAGTTGAGTGAGAGTCACCTGACACGTGTCCGGGCTGCCCCACAGATACCTGGCAACTTTCGACTTCACCTAGAACATAGCCCAAGTTCCCAACCCAGAAGTTAAAGAAAGTAAACAAAATAAAATGCAAGCAATTCAAGTGCTCTGATAGCTAAGTTTTTTTTTTAGAAATATGCAGATATAGCCTCAGAGAAATCATTTTCACGGCATTGGGAATCCTGCTGCCCTCCGGGGCTGTATGATCTGGATAGCTCTGGAGGGGCTACCCCAAAAGAACCAGCAACAAGCAAATGGACAGGAAAGTAAATTGCGCTGTCGAACGCCAACTGCCCTCCACTCGGGGAAGGGAGGTCGTGTCCTTGACGCAGGGCCCACGGTTACCCTAAGCCCCCTAGAAAGCCTCTCCCTCCCCCTACTGTTCATGGTATCTTTAGAATCAAGGCTACAAACTGCATGAATAGCGAGTAATTCAATTAACTCTATAGTCTGAGATGAAAAAAGGGCCATTTTGCTAGCTCTAGTGGAGCACTAGTTTAACCCTGGTGCTCAGGAAATTCCCAGGCCAGACAGCATATTAAACCAGCTCTTCAACTTAAGAACAATTACTGTCATTTATCAGCCTGAATAGCAATAATGCACAAATCGACAGCTTTCAGGAGGCAAAAAGCTAGCTAGGTGTAATGATATGCAAAGCCCCAGCTCTCTACATTTGGAACTGTCTCAATCCCATCAATACATCTCCCTCCACCTACAATTTATCAATACAAATGTGGTGCCCAATGAAGGCAAGACCGAGAAGATAAATATGAACAGGGTGAGGGGAAAAAAGGCTCAGGAATGTTTGAATTTTAAAATGATGAAGTGCAGATCACATTCTTAAAGCATTTTACATGCAATGACCCGATCACATCAAGTCCTATTCTGAAAGAGGAAACAGAATAAGGGGATTTTTCTACTCCAAGGTTGCAGGTAGATGCAGCTTTTATTTCTTTTTCTGTTCCCAGACCATGTCTTTCACAGAAGTATGTGATCATTCTGAGCCTGAATAAAAGTAATAACAATAATGCTAATCACAGTGATGGATTTGCATAGAGCCCTTTTCCTGATTACTTTCACACCTATGATTTCATTTTAACTTCATAATGTCTGCAAGAAGTAAAAAGATAAGTATTATTGTACCCATTTTGAAAGAAGGGGAAACTGAGGCACGGTGTGAGTTTGAGACACTCTCCACATCAGTCAGGGCTAGAAACAGGGTCTGGATTCTCTGCCCACACTTTCAAAGTCACAGCACACCCAGGACACGACCAGCCTGCCCAGAAGTGCCCAGGAGGGTTCAAGAACTCCAGTACACAAAGGGAGCAGGTACCAGTGGAAGTAGGAGTCATGGAGATGGGGCAGGATGGAGACACACAGAACTTCAAATTTCAAAACCAGACAAATGGAATTCTGGGGCTGCAGCACACAGTGACTGAGCCCCCTACGCAGTGTAAAGGCGCTGGAGGAGGTGGGGCAATGTCCCCACTGACCCAGGCCCTGCTTGTGGTCCCTGATGCCTGCGCGCCCACCACATACTGACATTTGGCTAAGCATCATCAGTTAGCCTGAACGAATACATTTACTGTATGTGGAGGGAAGCCTGGGAGGGTGGTGTCCAAGGTGGAAAACATTCCTACAAAGGCAATGGGGATGATATGGGGTGGGGTGGAAGTGAGTTGGGGGGACAGTTCCTGGTGCAAGTCAGTGCACACCAGTGTGTTGCCCAGTGCCGGGGGAATTCAGGGAGTGGTTTACACTATAGACATCTTTATTCTTCACCTTCCAGGTCCTTCTGCAGACACATCCCAGGGCTCCCAGCTTTTCCATCACAGGTGCTCACCACCTCGGCCCACATTTTGCAATGGCCCCAAACTCTGACATGCAAACTCTTGGCCTTTAGGTAATATTTTTAACCAACTTAAAAAGGAAAATAGTGGTTGGCGATACAATATGATTTAGGGAATTTGTTTGCTTGGTTGTTTGTAAGATTGGGGTTTTTTTTTATTCTGCTTATCTTTATTTCCTAATATAATGTGTACCTAATTTAAAATCACATATGCACAAATAAAATGATCAGATCTCATAAAACACTAAGATAACCATTTGGTGAAACGACATCCTATGTCTTAAATTTTTAAATGGATAGGGAAAAGCCTTGAACAGAGTCTTATTTTCTGACATCGCATAAGAAGGCCACTGCCTTTCCCTCCCTTCATAAGAAACTACACCTTGCTCTCACTATTAAATTAGAATATCCTCTCCTCTCTCTGAAATTTGGCTGCATTACAGTAAATACATAAATCGAAGAGGCATGGGATCCAGACGCCAATTGGCAGACGGCACTATGAAATAAGCACCGGGACACTGGCGTGCGGAAGTGTTACAACCTGTTCCAATCTGCTCTCTGTTCTCCCTCATAACAAAAGAGGAAGAGAGTCCAAAGCCTCCTACACACACACACACACACACACACACACACACACACACACAGACGCGCGCGCGCCCACACATGTGCACATGCACATGCATGCACACACGTGCGCGCACTTACACACACGCGCACACACGCCCACACATGCGCACGTGCACATGCATGCACACACGCACGCGCACACCCTCACATGCACACGTGCACATGCATGCACACGCGCGCACGTGCGCGCGCCCACGCATGTGTACATGCATGCACACACGCACACACACACACACACACACACAGACCAAAGTTTGGGAGGTTTCAGTAGAGCGAGAGCAGCTAAGAAGAGCCACCCAACTGCTCAAGACATGGGTTTCTCACTCTTACCGCCGAGCTGCAATATTTGCCACATCTTGCCCACAGAGGATGGTGTGAACTTGCCACGCAACTGCTGAGAAGTTTGGAAAAAAACTGGGATTTTTCCAGTATTGTTATCATTGCCATCGTTGTTGTCAAGCCAAAGAAATTTTCCAAGCGCTTGTGCTTAGGATTTTTCTCAACCGCCGTGAGAGGGTAGTCGTTGGAATTACCTCCATCAGAAAAGGAAGGAAAGGACGGAGGGAAGGAGGGAGGGAGGGAGGAAGAAAGGAACGGAACAGAACTACCTCCATCATTCATGTGAAAAAAAGATCCAGAGATACAGGTGAGGCAGAGAATAGGTGAGTATAGCGATTAGGTCACTTTGGGTTGCCAGTGACAGATAATCCAAGCCAAAAAGGCTGGAGGTGAAAGAGAAAGAGAGTATTTGGCTTACATAAATGAAGGTTCCAAAAGGTGAGCTGGTTTAGGGCAGAAATGAATCAGAGATGATGAATCAGATGCTTCTTTGCTGTCTTCCACAGCTCTGTGGGTGGGGTACTCTAGCAGCCTGAGGTTCATGTCTATAAAACACTTAGGCCAGAGGAAGATGAGTCCAAACCAAAGCTCAGAACTGAAACTGATTGGCCCACGCTGCATTTGACTTGGGTCAGGTGCATGTGCCTGTACCAATCAGTGCAGCCAGAGGGGCGGAGCACATTGATTGGCCGAAACTGGGTCTCATGTGTCTCCCTGAGCCAAAGCTTTGCCAAAGCATGCAGGCTCAGGGAAGTGCCGTGTGAGCCCCACCCAGTAAAATCAGGAGGAATGGATGTTAGGAGTAAAAATTCAACAAATGCCCTCTTCAGAGCATCACAAGACCCCATTTTTTGGTTGGACCCAAAATCTCCAATCTGTAGCATGCCCAGAGTTTATTCACAGTTTGAGTAGGAAATACAGTCACTAACTTGTGTGACTGTAGTCTAACTTGAATGCCCTGTAGTGGTCAGCATTCAGATTGCATAGGGCTCCTGCCATCTACCGAATCTGATGGGTTCACAAAAATGATACCTGGAGGTGAACTTTTCAATCACTAGTGTTCAAAATTTTAATAGCTGCCACTCTAGAGTTATAAAGATTAGAGCAGATGATTAAAAAGTCCCTCATCAAGAACTAGAGCAAGTTCTTTGGCTGCATTACAGTAAATACATATACCAAAGAGGCAGGGGATCCAGAATGCTAATACAGTTCACCTAAGGTGAACTGTAGAACCAAGTCACTTGTGCTTTATATATTTTCCAAATTTTTAATTAAGATTACAAGTCAGATTAAGTAATTGCTTTCTAGAAAATAGATAAACCCAGAAAGACAGCTACACCAAGACTTTTTTTAAAGAAACCACATAGTTTCAACTTCAATATCTTCTTTTTTGTGCTCATTAAACTTTATTTGTTGAAACACGATGTACACCGATGAACGAATGCACAAGTCATAAGTGTACATCTCAATTCATTATCCCAAAGTAAACACACCTAAGTAACTACTATTAAGGTTGCCAAGGCCTCAGAAGCCCTTTTTGGACCCCCTATACCAATCATTACCCTAACTTTTCCACCGAAAGTCAACTACTGTCTGATTTTCTAATAGATGAAGTTTGCCTATTTTTTGAACTTCACAAAAATGGAGTCATACAGTATATATTCTTTTGTGTAGGGACTCTTTCTTTCAAGAGATTCACCCAGTTGTTACACATAGTAGTAGTTCATTTGTGTTCATTGCTGCTTTAATAATCCATTACATGAATATCCAGCAATCTGTATGCAATGGACTGAAGTTTACATACCCTCAAAATTCACATGTTGAAATCATAAACCGCAGTGAGACGGTATTAGGAGTTGGGACCTCTGGGAGATAATTAGGTCGTGAGGGTGAAGCCCTCATGAATGAGATTAGTGACCTTATGTAAGGATCGTAGAGCACTCTCTCATCCTCTTTCACCACGTAAGGACACAAGAGAAGTTGGCAGTCTACAACCCCAAAGAGGGCCCACCAGCAGGCCCATGCTGGCACCCTGATCTCAGACTTCTAGCCTCCAGAGCTGTGAGAAATAAATTTCTGTTGTTTATAAGCCACCCAGTCTAGGGTAATTTGTTATAGCAGCCTGAACGAACTAAGACAGGATGTAACCAATCTATTGGTGATCGTCATCTTTGGTTACCATTGTGAACATTCTTATACACATGCAGACATGAGACCCTGTTGCGTTATGTGTTCATCTTTAGTAGATAAAGGCAAACAGTCTTCCAAAGGGGATGTACCAATTTATGCTCCCAGCAGCAGTAGTACTGCCCTTAACACCTTCAACCACTAGCTGTTATCACCTTGAGCAGTTCAGCTCTGTTCCTGAACATGACCCAACTAAAGGCAACCACGTGTAGAGCTTGCGAGGCAGCCGGAGCTCAGTTGAAATCCTGACTTCACCACTTACTAAGCTGCGAGTATTTCTTTGGAGAATTTCACATAGCCTCAGATTCCTGATCTGTGAAAGGACCATAATTATAATGTTCTTGGAAGAATCAAATTGGATTTTATAGACAAAAGTGCTTTGCAAACTGTTAAACTATATACCTATGTTAGGGATTAGGAAGAAACCGTGGATCCTTTTAGCCACTATAACAATTGCCTGGAGTTAAGATAGAAATCTCCCAGTATATTAGGAATACAGCGAACAGCACTGAGAAAAGCCTGAGTCAAAATCCTGTCCACAGCACTTACTACATGACCTTTGATTCACTAAATCTCCTTGATCCTCAGTTTTTTCATCTGTGAAATAAGAATAGTAAGACTTCTCTGATAGTTGTTGTAAGGGGGAAAAGGGCATAATGTATCAAAAAAGAGTGAGAGTGACAGCAAGATTGAGAGAAAGAGAGAATCTCTGTACCTGGAGCACAACAGGTGCTCAAGAAATGACTACCCTCATTAGTGCAGGTCTAGAAAATATGGTACACACCTGTTACATGAATCCTTTTCACTGATACTCTCATCTTTGGTAATGAAGCCTGGTTTATGCAAAATTGCCAATTGATAAAATTTGGTTTTTTGTGCCTCAAGATGCCCCTTTTTTGTTTTCTGCCTATTTCAACCATTCAGGGGCCCAACCTACCCAGGATCTTCACCATCCACCCATCTAAGGAAAGCTTGCTGTCAGCAAAGAGTGAAATGTCAAAATTCGGTATAACAATCCCAGAGTGTCAGAGCTAGAAGGGACCTGAGGGCATACAACGCATTAAATTCACTTTACATATAGTGAAGCTGAGGCCAGAAAAGCAGAAAAGGTGAGTGGCAGACCCAGGGCTAAGGCCCAGCTGTCCTAACAACCAGCCCAGGGTTCATTCTTTAGTAGCTTGCTATAAAAGTTAATCTGTATCTCCAATTATAAATAAATAGTTGGTTCTTTATTAAAGGCCTTTCAAATATCAGAGAAAGAGTCAAATCACAACTAATCCATCCATACATTAAACAGGCCCTGCTAAAATTTAAAGCACTGATATAGACAAAAACCAGCAGCATTTATATTTTAAATAACATACTCTCTTTTTAAAAAATTGGAGAGCTTCTGCTTCCAGCCATGACAAAATAACTGCTATTTTTTGCCCTCCTGCCAAAAACAACTATAAACTGGATGATTCTATAAGACAACTGTTTTCAGACATTGAACAATACAGTGCAGTACTGTAATTTTGAGAGAAGGCATAATGGAGTGGACCCCATTATTTCTATCCAAATCCAATAGTTGTACTAAGCTAAAGCGGCAGATATCGGAGTTCTAGGCTGTTGAAGTGGCTGAATTTTATGGAGCAAAATAACAAAAGAGAGAGAACTTCACAAAGAGAGGCCCTGTGCATCTAGTTAGGGGTTCACCGTGGTACCCTCGCCAAGGACTGGGATGTGCATCACAGGGTAAGATTCCATGAAGCCTTGTAGGTGCCTCCTGCTATGGACCTGAGAATGGAATCGTGATACCAAGGGTTGTGAACTGCTGAAAGATCTCGAAGTTTCAGCCAAGCTAAAGTAGAGAAACTTCATTGAAAGCTCAGACTCTCCAGTTGAGATCTCACAAGGCCATGCCTTCAGATTAAGAACAATAGTCCAGATTCTGAACACCTACGAACTCAACCGGAGACCGAAGAAGAGAGTAGCAACAACTCTCTGAACAGAGAAGCGACCACTTACTGGAAGGTAGGACGTGCAGAGAAGTGAATCCGAGGTGATATTCGGGAGGATACACGGCGGGGGAGGGGGCCTCCGAAGGCCGCTTCTGGCAAGTGATAGAGCCGCGGAGCACAAAATCGGAACTTTTAGAAGTCGGCTCCGCTGAGGGATGTCGCTCCAGTGGCTAAGCGGAGGGGGTGGGGGGGTGGAACCCTCACAGGACAGTGTGGTCTCAGGCCTCTCAGGGTCACAGAAAGACCAGGGGTCCCTGAGTGCAGCAGAGCTCCCAGGTATCAGAGCGGGGAAGCCGGCTGCGGGCCGGAGCCGAGGCACGGGCTCTCAGCTCGGGGTTGCCAAAAACCGTGATCCTGCTCCTCCAGCAGGCACCCAACAAGCGGCATATGAGGGGAGACTCCCCTTCCTCCCCGGAGAGGAAAAGTGCGGGAGCTCACCGCAGGGATCTGCAGGGTTTGGAGACTCCACACGTTTGGAGACGCCAGAGATAGAAATGCTCGGTCACAGGCCGGGTGAGCACGCACTGCGGCCGGAGACCAGGGAGACAGGAGTGACTGCTTTTCTCTGGGGGCGCACTGAGGAGCGGGACCCCGAGTTCTCAGCTCCTCCAGGTGGACATTGGGAGGCCACCATTTTCACTCTGTTCCTCCAAAGCTGTATCGAGAGCTTGCAGGAAACAAAAGCTCCTGAGAGCAAACCCGAGCAGATTGCTTAGCCCGGACCCACAAGGGCGGGGCAATTCCGCCTCCGGCAAAGACATTTGGGAACCACGGCAACAGGCCCCTCCCCCAGAAGATCAGCACAAACAGCCAGCAAAAGCCAAGACCAAGTTTACCGATCAAGGAGAACGGGAGAACTCCAGCGCTCGGGGAATACTGCACATAGAATTCATGGCTTTTTTTACCATGATTCATTATTTTTTCAAAGTTAATTTTTTTGACTTTTTTTTTAATTTTTCTTTTTCCTTTTTTCAACCAACATCTTATCAATCCCTTTTTTTAAAAAAACATTTTTTATTTTTCATTTTTAGAGTCATATTTTATCCCTTCATAGTAGTTACCCTTATTTTTGGCATATATATATATATGTTGTTCTCTCTTTAAAATTTTGAGATACAGTTTCTTCTAACAGATCAAAATATACCCTAAATCACTAGTGTATGGCTTTGATCTAGTCCCCTGCCTGATCACATTCTCTCCCTTTTTTTTTAAATCTTCTTTCTTTTTTCAAACAACTTCTTATGTATCAATTCCTTTTATAAAATCTTTTATAATTTTCATCTTTACAGTCATCTTCCATCCCTTCATTGTATCAACCCTTATTTTGTACATATATAAGTCTTTCTTCCTTTAAAATTTTAGGAGGCACTTTTTTCTAACAGACCAAAATACACCCAAAATCTAGTGTGTGGCACTGATCTATGCACTAGCCTGATCATATTTGATCATATTCGGTTTTTTTTGTATTGTTCTATGTTTGTTTTTATCTTTTTCTTTTTGTTTTTTTTCTTTCTTTTCTCTTTCTTTTCTCTTTCTTTCCCTTTCTTTTCCCCTGGTTTCAGGTCTTTTCTGATTTGTATACAGTATATTTGCTGGGGACGTTGTTAACCTGTTAGCATTTTGTTCTCTCATTCATCTATTCTCCTCTGGACAAAATGACAAGATGAAAAAAATCACCTCAGCAAAAAGAACAAGAGGTAGTACCGTCAGCCAGGGACCTACTCAATACGGACATTAGTACGATGTTGGACCTAGAGTTCAGAATCATGACTTTAAAGATACTAGCTGGGCTTGAAAAAAGCGTGGAAGATATTAGAGAAACCCTTTCTGGAGAAATAAAAGAACTAAAATCTAACCAAGTCGAAATCAAAAAGGCTATTAATGAGGTGCAATAAAAAATGGGGGCACTAACTGCTAGGATAAATGAGGCAGAAGAGAGAATCAGCAACATAGAAGACCAAATGATGGAAAATAAAGAGGCTGAGAAAAAGAGAGAGAAACAACTACAGGATCACGAGGGCAGAAATTGAGAGATAAGCGATATGATAAGACGAAACAACATTAGAATAATTGGGATCCCAGAAGAAGAAAAAAGAGAGAGGTGGCAGAAGGTATATTGGAGAAAATAATACCAGACAACTTCCCTAATGTGAGGAAGGAAACAGGCATCAAAATCCAGGAGGCACAGAGAACCCCTCTCAAAATCAATAAAAATAGGTCAACACTCCAACATCTAATAGTAAAACTTACGAGTCTCAGAGACAAAGAGAAAATCCTGAAAGCAGCTAGGGAGAAGAGATATGTAACCTACAATGGTAGAAATATTAGATTGGCAACAGACCTATCCACAGAGACCTGGCAGGCCAGAAAGGACTGGCATGATATCTTCAGAGCACTAAACGAGAAAAATATGCAGCCAAGAATACTATATCCACCTAGTCTCTCATTGAAAATTGAAGGAGAGATAAAAAGCTTCCAGGACAAACAAAAACTAAAGGAATTTGCAAACACGAAACCAGCCCTCCAAGAAATATTGAAAGGGGTCCTCTAAGCAAAGAGAGAGACTAAAAGCAGCACAGATCAGAAAGGAACAGAGACAATATACAGTAACAGTCACCTTACAGGCAATACAATGGCACTAAATTCATACCTTTCAATAGTTACCCTGAATGTAAATGGGCTAAATGCCCCAATCAAAAGACACAGGCTATCAGATTGGATTAAAAAACAAGACCCATCAATATGCTGTCTGCAAGAGACTCCTTTTAGACCCAAACACACCCCCAGATTGAAAGTGAGGGGGTGGAAAACAATTTACCATGCTAAAAGACACCAAAAGAAAGCTGGAGTGGCAATACTTATATCAGACAAATTAGATTTTAAACCAAAGACTGTAATAAGAGATGAAGAAGGACAGTATATCCTACTTAAAGGGTCTATACAACAAGAAGATCTAACAATTGTAAATATCTATGCCCCTAACATGGGAGCAGCCAATTATATAAGGCAATTAATAACAAAAGCGAAGAAATACATTGACCGCAATACAATAATAATGGGGGAATTTAACACCCCACTGACTGAAATGGACAGATCAACTAAGCAAAAGATCAACAAGGAAATAAAGACTTTAAATGACACACTGGACCAAATGGACTTCACAGACATATTCAGAACATTCCATCCCAAAGCAACAGAATACACATTCTTCTCTAGTGCCCATGGAACATTCTCCAGAACTGATCACATCCTAGGTCACAAATCAGGTCTCAACCAGTACCAAAAGATTGGGATTATTCTCCGCATATTTTCAGACCACAATGCTTTGAAACTAGAACTCAATCAAAGAGGAAAGTTGGAAAGAACTCAAATACATGGAGGCTAAAGAGCATCCTACTAAGGAATGAATGGGTCAACCAGGAAATTAAAGAAGAATTAAAAAAATTCATGGAAAGCAATGAAAATGAAAACACAACTGTTCAAAATCTTTGGGATACAGCAAAGGCAGTCCTGAGAGGAAAGTATATAGCAATACAAGCCTTTCTCAAGAAACAAGAAAGGTCTCAAATACACAACCTAACCCTACACCTAAAAATCCACAAATCAATCAACGTGATACAATCCATTAATAAAAGAAAGAACAAGAACCATATGATCCTCTCAATAGATGCAGAAAAAGCATTTGACAAAGTACAGCATCCTTTCTTGATCAAAACTCTTCAGAGTATAGGGATAGAGGGTACATACCTCAATATCATAAAAGCCATCTATGAAAAACCTACAGCGAATATCATTCTCAATGGGGAAAGGCTGAGAGCTTTTCCCCTAAGGTCAGGAACGCGGCAGGGATGTCCACTCTCACCAACTGCTATTCAACATAGTATTAGAAGTCCTAGCCACAGCAATCAGACAACAAAAAGAAATCAAACGCATCCAAATCGGCAAAGAGGAAGTCAAACTCTCACTCTTTGCAGAAGATATGATACTGTATGTGGAAAACCCAAAAGACTCCACCCCAAAACTGCTAGAACTCATACAGGAATTCAGTAAAGTGGCAGGATATAAAATCAATGCACAGAAATCAGTGGCATTCCTATACACTAACAACAAGACAGAAGAGAGAGAAATTAAGGAGTCGATCCCATTTACAATTGCACCCAAAACCATAAGATACCTAGGAATAAATCTAACCAAAGAGGCAAAGGATCTGTACTCAGAAAACTATAAAATACTCAGGAAAGAAATTGAGGAAGACACAAAGAAATGGAAAAACGTTCCATGCTCATGGATTGGAAGAACAAACATTGTGAAGATGTCAATGCTACCCAGAGCGATCTACACATTCAATACAATCTCCATCAAAATACCTTCCACTTTTTTCAAAGAAATGGAACAAATAATCCTAAAATTGGTATGGAACCAGAAGAGACCCCGAATAGCCAGAGGAATATTGAAAAAGCAAAGCAAAGCTGGCGGCATCACAATTCCAGACTTCCAGCTCTATTACAAGGCTGTCATCATCAAGACAGTATGGTACTGGCACAAAAACAGACACATAGATCAATGGAACAGAATCGAGAGCCCAGAAATGGACCCTCAACTCTATGGTCAACTCATCTTTGACAAAGCAGGAAAGAATGTCCAATGGCAAAAAGACAGGCTCTTCAACAAATGGCGTTGGGAAAATTGGACAGCCACATGCAGAAGAATGAAACTGGACCATTTCCTTACACCACACACAAAAATAGACTCCAAATGGTTGAAAAACCTAAACGTGAGACAGGAGTCCATCAAAATTCTAAAGGAATATGGTGATTAACATAACAATAAAAAATTTTAAAAAAAGGAAAAAAAAAATTCTAAAGGAGAACACAGGTAGCAACCTCTTCAACCTCAGCCGCAGCAACTTCTTCCTAGAAACATTGCCAAAGGCAAGGGAAGCAAGGGCAAAAATGAACTATTGGGATTTCATCAAGATAAAAAGCTTTTGCACAGCAAAAGAAACAGTCCACAAAACCAAAAGACAACCGACAGAATGGGAGAAGATATTTGCAAATGACATATCAGATAAAGGGCTAGTATCCAAAATCTATAAAGAACTTATCAAACTCAACACCCAAAAACAAATAATCCAATCAAGAAATGGGCAGAAGACATGAACAGACATTTTTCCAAAGAAGACATCCAAATGGCCAACAGACACATGAAAAAGTGCTCAACATCGCTCGGCATCAGGGAAATCCAAATCAAAACCTCAATGAGATACCGCCTCACACCAGTCAGAACGGCTAAAATTAACAAGTCAGGAAACGACAGATGTTGGCGGGGATGCAGAGAAAGGGGAACCCTCCTACACTGTTGGTGGGAATGCAAGCTGGTACAGCCACTCTGCAAAACACTATGGAGGTTCCTCAAACAGTTGAAAATAGAGCTACCATACGATCCAGCAATTGCACTACTGGGTATTTACCACAAATATACAAATGTAGGGATCCGAAGGGGTACATGCACCCCAATGTTTATAACAGCAATGTCCACAATAGCCAAACTGTGGAAAGAGCGAAGATGTCCATCGACAGATGAATGGATAAAGAAGAGGTGGTATATATACACGATGGACTATTATGCAGCCATCAAAAGGAATGAGATCTTGCCATTTGCAATGACATGGATGGAACTGGAGAGTGTTATGCTGAGTGAAATAAGTCAATCAGAGAAAGACATGTATCATATCATATGACCTCACTGATATGAGGAATTCTTAATCTCAGGAAACAAACTGAGGGTTGCTGAGTGGTGGGGGGTGGGAGGGATGGGGTGGCTGGGTGATAGTCATTGGGGAGGGTATGTGCTACGGTGAGTGCTGTGAATTGTGCAAGACTGTTGAATCACAGATCTGTACTTCTGAAACAAATAATGCAAGATATGTTAAGAAAAAAGAAGAAGAAGAAGATAGCAGGAGGGGAAGAATGAAGGGGAGTAAGTCGGAGGGGGAGACGAACCATGAGAGACGATGGACTCTGAAAAACAAACTGAGGTTTCTAGAGGGGAGGGGGTGGGGGGATGGGTTAGCCTGGTGATGGGTATTAAGGAGGGCACATTCTGCGTGGAGCACTGGGTGTTATGCACAAACAATGAATCATGGAATACTACATCAAGAACTAATGATGTGGGAGAGGCGGAGCAAGATGGCGGAGGAGTAGGAGACCTAGATTTCGTCTGGTCTCAGGAATTCAGCTGAATAGGGATCAAACCATTCTGAACACCTACGAACTCAACAGGAGATCGAACAGGAGAGTAGCAACAACTCTCTGAACAGAGAAGCGACCACTTACTGGAAGGTAGGACGTGCGGAGAAGTGAATCCGAGGCGATATTCGGGAGGATAGACGGCGGGAGAGGGGCCTCCGTCGGCCGCTTCTGGCAAGTGATAGAGCCGCGGAGCACAAAATCGGACCTTTTAGAAGTTGGCTCGGCGGAGGGACGTCGCTGCAGTGGCTAAGCGGGGGGTGGAATCCTCCCGGGACAGTGTGGTCTCAGGACCCTTGGGGTCACAGAGAGACCGGGGGTGCCTGAGTGCGCCAGAGCTCCCAGGTATCAGAGCAGGGAAGCCGGCTGCAGATACGGAGCAGAGTCGCGGGCTCTCAGCTCGGGGTTGCCATAAACTGTGATCTGCGGCCCAGTCGGGGCACGGCTCCCCCAGCGGGGACGCAACAAGCGGCAGATCCGGGGATACTCCCCTTCCTTCCCGGGGAGGAGTGGTGCGGGAACGCACTGCAGGGATCTGCTGGGTTTGGAGACTCCGCGCGGGGTCGGGTGCCAGAGATAGCAATTCTCAGTCACAGGCCGGGTGAGCACGGAGTGCGGCCGGAGACCGGGGACACGGAAGTGACTGCTTTTCTCTGGGG
Source organism: Eumetopias jubatus (assembly GCF_037043125.1). Taxonomy (NCBI): domain Eukaryota; kingdom Metazoa; phylum Chordata; class Mammalia; order Carnivora; family Otariidae; genus Eumetopias; species Eumetopias jubatus. The sequence goes on from NW_028274816.1 coordinate 45,328,882, forward strand.
GCACACTGAGGAGCGGGGCCCCGAGTTCTCAGCTCCTCCGAGTGGAGATTGGGAGGCCACCATTTTTACCCTGGTCCTCCAAGGCTGTACGGAGAGCTTGCAGGGAACAAAAGCTCCTGAGATCAAACCCGAGCAGCTTGCTTAGCCCGGACCGACAAGGGTGGGGCAATTCAGCCTCGAGCAAAGACATTTGGAAACCACAGCAACAGGCCCCTCCCCCAGAAGATCAACACAAACAGCCAGCAAGCCAAGACCAAGTTGATCGATCAAGGAGAATAGGAGAACTCCAACGCTAGGGGAATACTGCACATAGATTCATGGCTTTTTTTTTTTTTTTTTTACCATGATTCATTATTTCATCAAAGTTAATTTTTGTTGACTGTTTTTTTTTTATTTTTCTTTTTCCCTTTTTCAACCAACATCTTATAAATCCTTTTTTTAAAAAAAAAAAAACATTTTTTATTTTTCATTTTTAGAGTCATATTTTATCCCTTCATAGTAGTTACCTTTATTTTTGGCATATATATATAAGTTGTTCTCTCTTTAAAATTTTGAGGTACAGTTTCTTCTAACAGATCAAAATATACCCTAAATCACTAGTGTATGGCTTTGTTCTAGTCTCCTGCCTGATCACATTCTCTCCCTTTTTCCTTTTTTTTTTTCTTAAATCTTCTTTCTTTTTTCAAACAACTTATCTTACCAAGTCCTTTTATACAATCTTTTATAATTTTCATCTTTACAATCATCTTCCATCCCTTCATTGTATCAACCCTTATTTTGTACATATATGTCTTTCTTCCTTTAAAATTTTAGGAGGCACTTTTTTCTAACAGACCAAAATACGCCCAAAATCTAGTGTGTGGCACTGATCTATGCACTAGCCTGATCATATTTGATCATATTCTGCCTTTTTTGTATTGTTTTGTTTTTGTTTTTATCTTTTTTTTTCTTTTTCTCTTTCTTTTTTCTTTCTTTCCCTTTCTTTTCCCCTGGTTTCAGGTCTTTTCTGATTTGTATACAGTATATTTGCTGGGGACGTTGTAAACCTGTTAGCATTTTGTTCTCTCATTCATCTATTCTCCTCTGGACAAAATGACAAGACGAAAGAAATCACCTCAGCAAAAAGAACAAGAGGTAGTACCGTCAGCCAGGGACCTACTCAATACGGACATTAGTACGATGTCGGACCTAGAGTTCAGAATCATGACTTTAAAGATACTAGCTGGGCTTGAAAAAAGCGTGGAAGTTATTAGAGAAACCCTTTCTGGAGAAATAAAAGAACTAAAATCTAACCAAATCGAAATCAAAAAGGCTATTGATGAGGTGCAATCAAAAATGGGGGCACTAAATGCTAGGATAAATGAGGCAGAAGAGAGAATCAGCGATATAGAAGACCAAATGATGGAAAATAAAGAGGCTGAGAAAAAGAGAGAGAAACAACTACAGGATCACGAGGGCAGAATTCGAGAGATAAGTGATATGATAAGACGAAACAACATTAGAATAATTGGGATCCCAGAAGAAGAAGAGAGAGAGAGAGGGGCAGAAGGTATATTGGAGCAAATTATAGCAGAGAACTTCCCTAATGTGAGGAAGGAAACAGGCATTAAAATCCAGGAGGCACAGAGAACCCCTCTCAAAATCAATAATAATAGGTCAACACCCCGACATCTAATAGTAAAACTTATGAGTCTAAGAGACAAAGAGAAAATCCTGAAAGCAGCTCGGGAGAAGAGATATGTAACCTACAATGGTAGAAACATTAGATTGGCAACAGACCTATCCACAGAGACCTGGCAGGCCAGAAAGGACTGGCAAGATATCTTCAGAGCACTAAACGAGAAAAATATGCAGCCAAGAATACTATATCCAGCTAGGCTATCATTGAAAATAGAAGGAGAGATAAAAAGCTTCCAGAACAAACAAAAACTAAAGGAATTTGCAAACACGAAACCAGCCCTCCAAGAAATATTGAGAGGGGTCCTCTAAGCAAAGAGAGAACCTAAAAGCAGCAAAGAGCAGAAACGAACACAAACAACAGACAGTTAACAGTCACCTTACAGGCAATACAATGGCACTAAATTCATACCTTTCAATAGTTACCCTGAATGTAAATGGGCTAAATGCCCCAATCAAAAGACACAGGCTATCAGATTGGATTACAAAACAAGACCCATCAATATGCTGTCTGCAAGAGACTCATTTTAGACCCAAAGACACCCCCAGATTCAAAGTGAGGGGGTGGAAAACCATTTACCATGCTAATGGACACCAAAAGAAAGCTGGGGTGGCAATCCTTATATCAGACAAACTAGATTTTAAAACAAAGACTGTAATAAGAGATGAGGAAGGACACTATATCCTACTTAAAGGGTCTATCCAACAAGAAGATCTAACAATTGTAAATATCTATGCCTCGAACATGGGAGCAGCCAATTATATAAGGCAATTAATAACAAAAGCAAAGAAACACATTGACAACAATACAATAATAATGGGGGACTTTAACACCCCTCTGACTGAAATGGACAGATCCTCTAAGCAAAAGATCAACAAGGAAATAAAGACTTTAAATGACACACTGGACCAAATGGACTTCACAGACATATTCAGAACATTCCATCCCAAAGCAAAGGAATACACATTCTTCTCTAGTGCCCATGGAACATTCTCCAGAATTGATCACATCCTAGGTCACAAATCAGGTCTCAATCGGTACCAAAAGATTGGGATCATTCCCTGCATATTTTCAGACCACAATGCTTTGAAACTAGAACTCAACCACAAGAGGAAAGTCGGAAAGAACTCAAATACATGGAGGCTAAAGAGCATCCTACTAAAGAATGAATGGGTCAACCAAGAAATTAAAGAAGAATTAAAAAAATTCATGGAAACCAATGAAAATGAAAACACAACTGTTCAAAATCTTTGGGATACAGCAAAGGCAGTCCTGAGAGGAAAGTATATAGCAATACATGCCTTTCTCAAGAAACAAGAAAGGTCTCAAATACACAACCTAACCCTACACCTAAAGGAGCTGGAGAAAGAACAGCAAATAAAGCCTAAACCCAGCAGGAGAAGAGAAATCATAAAGATCAGAGCTGAAATCAATGAACTAGAAACCAAAAGAACAGTAGAACAGATCAACGAAACTAGGAGCTGGTTCTTTGAAAGAATTAACAAGATTGATAAACCCCTGGCCAGACTGATCAAAAAGAAAAGAGAAATGACCCAAATCAACAAAATCATGAATGAAAGAGGAGAGATCACAACCAACACCAAAGAAATACAAACAATTATAAGAACATATTATGAGCAACTCTATGCCAGCAAATTAGATAACCTGGAAGAAATGGGTGCATTCCTAGAGATGTATCAACTACCAAAATTGAACCAGGAAGAAATAGAAAACCTGAACAGACCTATAACCACTAAGGAAATTGAAACAGTCATCAAAAATCTCCCAAGAAACAAAAGCCCAGGGCCAGATGGCTTCCCAGGGGAATTCTATCAGACATTTCAAGAAGAATTAATACCTATTCTCCTGAAACTGTTCCAAAAAATAGAAATGGAAGGGAAACTTCCAAACTCATTTTATGAGGCCAGCATTACCTTGATCCCAAAACCAGACAAAGACCCCATCAAAAAAGAGAATTACAGACCAATATCCTTGATGAACATGGATGCAAAAATTCTCACCAAAATACTAGCCAATAGGATCCAACAGTACATTAAAAGGATTATTCACCATGACCAAGTGGGATTTATCCCTGGGCTGCAAGGCTGGTTCAACATCCGCAAATCAATCAACGTGATACAATACATTAACAAAAGAAAGAACAAGAATCATATGATCCTCTCAATAGATGCAGAAAAAGCATTTGACAAAGTACAGCATCCTTTCTTGATCAAAACTCTTCAGAGTATAGGGATAGAGGGTACCTACCTCAATATCATAAAAGCCATCTATGAAAAACCTACAGCGAATATCATTCTCAATGGGGAAAAGCTGAGAGCTTTTCCCCTAAGGTCAGGAATGCGGCAGGGATGTCCACTCTCACCACTGCTATTCAACACAGTATTAGAAGTCCTAGCCACAGCAATCAGACAACAAAAAGAAATCAAAGGCATCCAAATCGGCAAAGAGGAAGTCAAACTCTCACTCTTTGCAGATGATATGATACTGTATGTGGAAAACCCAAAAGACTCCACCCCAAAACTGCTAGAACTCATACAGGAATTCAGTCAAGTAGCAGGCTATAAAATCAATGCACAGAAATCAGTGGCATTCCTATACACCAACAACAAGACAGAAGAGAGACAAATCAAGGAGTCTATCCCATTTACAATTGCACCCAAAACCATTAGATACCTAGGAATAAATCTAACCAAAGAGGCAAAGGATCTGTACTCAGAAAACTATAAAATACTCATGAAAGAAATTGAAGAAGACACAAAGAAATGGAAAAACGTTCCATGCTCATGGATTGGGAGAATCAACATCGTGAAGATGTCAATGCTACCTAGAGCAATCTATACATTCAATGCAATCCCCATCAAAATACCATCCACTTTTTTCAAAGAAATGGAACAAATAATCCTAAAATTTGTATGGAACCAGAAGAGACCCAGAATAGCCAGAGGAATACTGAAAAAGAAAAGCAAAGCTGGCGGCATCACAATTCCGGACTTCCGGCTCTATTACAAAGCTGTCATCATCAAGACAGTATGGTACTGGCACAAAAACAGACACATAGATCAATGGAACAGAATCGAGAGCCCAGAAATGGACCCTCAACTCTATGGTCAACTTATCTTTGACAAAGCAGGAAAGAATGTCCAATGGAAAAGAGACAGTCTCTTCAACAAATGGTGTTGGGAAAATTGGACAGCCACATGCAGAAGAATGAAACTGGACCATTTCCTTACACCACACACAAAAATAGACTCCAAATGGTTGAAAGACCTAAACGTGAGACACGAGTCCATCAAAATCCTAAAGGAGAACACAGGTAGCAACCTTTTCGACCTTAGCCGCAGCAACTTCTTCCTAGAAACATCGCCAAAGGCACGGGAAGCCAGGGCAAAAATGAACTATTGGGATTTCATCAAGATAAAAAGCTTTTGCACAGCAAAAGAAACAGTCCACAAAACCAAAAGACAACCGACAGAATGGGAGAAAATATTTGCAAATGACATATCAGATAAAGGGCTAGTATCCAAAATCTATAAAGAACTTATCAAACTCAACACCCAAAGAACAAATAATCCAATCAAGAAATGGGCAGAAGACATGAACAGACATTTCTCCAAAGAAGACATCCAAATGGCCAACAGGCACATGAAAAAGTGCTCAACATCGCTCGGCATCAGGGAAATCCAAATCAAAACCTCAATGAGATACCACCTCACACCCGTCAGAATGGCTAAAATTAACAAGTCAGGGAACGACAGATGTTGGCGGGGATGTGGAGAAAGGGGAACCCTCCTACACTGTTGGTGGGAATGCAAGCTGGTGCAACCCCTCTGGAAAACAGTATGGAGGTTCCTCAAACAGTTGAAATTAGAGCTACCGTTCGATCCAGCAATTGCACTACTGGGTATTTACCACAAAGATACAACTGTAGGGACCCGAAGGGGTACGTGTACCCCAATGTTTATAGCAGCAATGTCCACCATAGCCAAACTGTGGAAAGAGCCAAGATGCCCATCAACAGATGAATGGATAAAGAAGAGGTGGTATATATACACAATGGAATATTATGCAGCCATCAAAAGGAATGAGATCTTGCCATTTGCAACGACGTGGATGGAACTGGAGGGTGTTATGCTGAGTGAAATAAGTCAATCAGAGAAAGACATGTATCACATGACCTCACTGATATGAGGAATTCTTAATCTCAGGAAAGAAACTGAGTGTTACTGGAGTGGTTGGGGGTGGGAGGGATGGGGTGGCTGGGTGATAGACATTGGGGAGGGTATGTGCTACGGTGAACGCTGTGAATTGTGCAAGACTGTTGAATCACAGTTCTGTACTTCTGAAACAAATAACGCAACATATTTTAAGAAAAAAGAAAAAGAAGAAGATAACAGGAGAGGAAGAAAAGGGGAGTATGTCAGAGGAGGAGACGAACCATGAGAGATGATGGACTCTGAAAAACAAACTGAGGGTTCTGGAGGGGAGGGGGGTGGGGGGATGGGTTAGCCTGGTGATGGGTATTGAGGAGGGCACGTTCTGCATGGAGCACTGGGTGTTATGAACAAACAATGAATCATGGAACACTGCACCAAAAACTAATGATGTAATATATGGTGATTAACATAACAATAAAAAATTTAAAAAAAAAAGAACTAATGATGTGATGTATGGTGATTAACATAACAATAAAAAATTTTAAAAAAAAGAGGACATACAAATGGACAACAGACACATGAAAAAATGTTTTACATCACTCAGCATCAGGGAAATACAAATCAAAACCACGGTGAGATACCACCTCACACCAGTCAGAATGGCTAAAATTAACAAGTCAGGAAACAACAAATGTTAGTGAGGACATGGAGAAAGGGGAACCATCTTACACTGTTGGTGGGAATGCAAGCTGGTACAGCCACTCTGGAAAAGAGTATGGAGTTTCCTTGAAATTAAAAATAGAGCTACCCTATGACCCAGCACTTGCACTACTAGGTATTTACCCCAAAAATACAAATGTAGTGATCCAAAGGGGCACCTGCACCCCAATGTTTATAGCAGCAATGTCCACAATAGCCAAACTATGGGAGAGCCCAGATGTCCATCAATAGATGACTGGATAAAGAAGATATGGTGTATATATATATATATATATATATATACAATGGAATATTACTCAGCCATCAAAAAGAATGAAATCTTCCCATTTGCAACAGTGTGGATGGAACTAGAGGGCATTATGCTAAGCAAAATAAGTTAATCAGAGAAAGACAATTATCATATGATTTCACTCATGTGAAATTTAAGAAACAAAACAGAGGCACTTAGGAGGAGGCAGGGAAAAATAAAACAAGATGAAATCAGAGAGGGAGACAAACCCTTTCATAGGGTTTTCTATGCTGGAAGAGAGGGGCATGGGGGATTGGGTAACTGGGTGACGGGCATTGGGGGGGCACATGATGTAATGAACACTGGGTGTTATATACAACTGATAAATCACTGAACTCTACCTCTGAAACTAATAATAGACTACATGTTAATTAATTGAATTTAAATAAAATAAAATTTTTAAAAAGGTATTAAAGTGGAATGCTAAAAGCACAATAATGCAAAAGTCTTCAGGAAAGGAAGAAAAAACAAAATCAGATGGAACAACTAGAAAATAAACTACACGGGTGCCTGGGTGGCTCAGTTGGTTGAGCGACTGCCTTCGGCTCAGGTCATGATCCTGGAGTCCCGGGATCGAGTCCCGCATCGGGCTTCCTGCTCAGCAGGGAGTCTGCTTCTCCCTCTGACCCTCTTTCCTCTCATGCTTTCTATCTCTCATTCTCTCTCTCTCTCAAATAAATAAATAAAAAAAAATCTTTAAAAAAAAAAAGAAAATAAACTACACATGGTAGGCTTGCCGACCACCAATTATTAAATATAATGGACTAAACTCTCCAATCAAAAAGGACCAATAGTCAGATGAGATTCAACTATATGCTATTACAAGAAACATTTTATTTGCTTTTTCATCCTGAGCTCTTTTTTATTTTTTTATTTTATTTTTATTTTATTATGTTAATCACCATACATTACATCATTAGTTTTTGATGTAGTGTTCCATGCTTCATTGTTTGCGTATAACACCCAGTGCTCCATTCAATGCCCTCTAAACATTTTAAATGTAGCTAGGTTAAATGTAAAAGAGTGGAAAAAAGACAATAAGTAAACAGGAAATCTAGTTTGATTATATTAGTACCAGTCAAATAGACTTTACAACAAAGATAACCATAGATAAAGAAGGACATTTCATAATGATAAAGAGACAATTTATCAGGAAGACATAACAATCCAAAATATGTGTGCATAGCTTCAAAATACATGAAGCAAAACTTAACTAAACTAAAAGGAGAGTAGATAAATCAACAATTGTTGAGGATTCTAACACCCATCTCTTGTTAATTGATGAAACAACTAGACAAGAAAATCGATAAATACATAGAATATTTCATGAACATTTTTCAGTGAATTTAACCTAGTTGACATTTTTAGAACACTATGCCCAACAAGGGCAAAAGGCACATTGTTTCCAAGTGCACCTGGAATGTCCACCAAGATAAATCTTATTTTGGGCCAAATTCAAGTGTCAATAAATTTCAAAACATTGAGAGTTTAAACAGTGTGTTTTCTGACCACAATGGAAAAACTGCAAATATTTGGAAATTCACATCACACATCTAAATAATCCATAGGTCAAAGATGAAATTACAAAGGAAATTGCAAAATATTTTAAACTGGGTGATAATAAAAACACAACATATCAAAATTTAGGGACTGCAACTAGAGCAGTAATTAGAGGAAATGTATAGCTTTTAATGGGCATGTTAGAAAAGAAGAGAGATCTAAAATCAATTACCAAATTTTCCATCTTAGCAAGCCGGAAAAAGTCAATCAAATTTAACCTAATATAAGTATAAGGAAGACAGTAATAAAGAGGAGAAATTAATGAAATAAAAAACAGACAAATAATTGAGAAAATAAACAAAACCAAAATTTGAATTTTAAAATATTAACAAAGTTGATGCAGAAAGACTAAGAAAGAAAAAAGTAAACATAATTTATTCATATCAGGAATGAAAAAAGGAACATCACTACAGATTCTACAGACAATAAAAGGTTAAAAAGACAATATTATGAACAACTTTATTGCCAGTAAATTTGACAGCTTATATAAAATGGACAAATCCCTTCAAGATCTCAATTTATCAAAACTGTTATTAGAAGAAATAGAAAATCTGAAAAGCATTAATTCCATTAAAGGAGTTGAATTTATAATCAAAAACAAACTTGAGGCCTAAATGGTTCTACTGTTGGATTCTATCAAATATTTAAGCAAAGAACTATACCAGTATTACACAAACTCTCACAGAAAACAGATGGTGAGGGGCACCTGGGTGGCTCAGTCGGTTAAGCATCCATCTTCAGCTCAGGTCATGATCCCAGAGTCCTGGGATTGAGCCCCGTGAAGGGCTCCCTGCTCAGCAGAGAGCCTCCTTCTCTCTCATCCTCTGCTGCTCCCTCTGCTTGTGCTCATGCACTCTCTCTCTCTCTCTCTCTCTCTCTCTCTTTCTGTCAAATAAATAAAATCTTAAAAAAAAAAAAGAAAACAGAGGGTGAGAAAGTATTCCTCAACCAGTTTTATAAAGCCAAGAGGACACTGATTCCAAACCTAACAAAGAAATTTCAAGGAAGGAAAATTACCAATAAACATTCCTTGTTCTCATAGGCACAAAAATGGCTTACAAAATATTAGCAAGTAAAATCTAATAATATATAAAAAATACTACATCATGACCAAGTAAAGTTTATCACAGAATGCAAATTGGTTTAACAAGCATAAGTTAATGTAATGAACTATATTAACAGAAAAAGGGAATAAAAAATCATCTGACTATATACAAAAAAATTTATTACGACTCAGAAGAAATTCAAACTAAGAAGAAAAAAAATTGCATCAATCTGATAAAAGGCTTCTATGATGAATCTACAGCCAACATCATACTTACTGATAAAATATTAAATGCTTTCCCTCTGAGATTGGAAATAAGGCAAAAAAAAGTCCTCTCATCATATCTATTCTACATTGTCCTGAGATCCTAGCCAATGCAATAGGGGGGAAAAAAGATAAGGGTTGAAAAAGAAGAAATAAAATTATATTCATCTACAGAGAGTGTAATGATTTATCCAGAAAATCCTAAGTTATCTACAGAGAAATTGCTAACCATAAGTAAATTTAGCACAGTTGCAAGATAAGTCAGTATGCAAAAGTGAATGGTACTCTATACAATGGCAGCAGCAAAAAAAAAAAAAAAAAAAGAATTTTAAAACAATGCCATTTACAATAGCATCAAAAACATGAAATACTTAGAAATACATTAACAAAGGACATGCAAGACCATCCTCTCAAAATATCAATAAGAGAAATGAAAGAAGACCTAAGTAAATGGAAAGGTGTATTGTGCTCATGGTTTGGAAGACACAACACTTATTGATATCCTAATTAGTCTTCTGATATTAGAAGCCTTGATATAAAAGAGTCAATAATGATCTATAGATTCAAAGCAATCTTCATCAATTTTGTGGGAACTGATAAATGAGTTCTAAAATTTTTATGGGAATGAAAAGAACTTATAAAAAGACAAAAACAGAATGAAAAAGTATAATTTGGTAGAAATATGTTACCTAATTAATTACTAAATTAGAGTCATCAAGACAATACAGTATTAGGATTAGAACAGTAAACACATCGGTGAAACAATGGAGAATCCAGAAATAGACCCATACATCCTGACTTTCAACAAGGTACCAAGGTAACTTTCCATGGGGGAAATAAAAGCCTTTTCAGCAAATGGCACTGGAAGAACTGAATAAATATAGGGGTGGGGGAATGAACCTCAATTCCTACCTCAGGCTATACACAAAATATTAATATAGATCATAGACTAACTAGAGAAGTCATTACTATGAATCTTCTAGACAAAAACACAGGAAAAAGGCATCTGGGTGGCTCTGTTGGTTAAGCATCCGACTCTTGATTTCAGCTCAGGTCATGATCTCAGGGTCGTGGGATCAAACCCCACATCAAGGTAGTCTGCTTGAGATTCTTTTCCTCTCCTTCTCCTTATGCCTCTCTCTCTATAAAATAAATAAGTAAATCTTAAAAAAAAAAAACACAAGAAAATACCTTAATGACCCCTGGTAGGTAAAAGTCTCTTAGAGAAGATACAAAAAGCACTCACTTTAAAAAAGAAAACTGATTGATAAATCATCAAGATTCACATTTTCCACTCATCAAAAGTCACTGTTAAGAAGACAAAAAAGCAAGCCACACATGGGGAGAAAATATTCACAATTCATGTATTTGGCAAAGTCCTTGTGTTCAAAATCCATAAAGAACTTACACAGATCAATAAGGAAAAGTTAAGCAATTCCATTTTTATAATGAACAAGAGACTTGAACAAACTTTTCACAAAAGATATACGAATGGCCAACGAGCACAGGAGAGGCGCTCAACATCATTAATCCTCTAGGAACTACAAATTAAAATCTCAATGAAACACCACTTTGAAAAAAAAAAGAAAGAAAGAAAGAAACACCACTTTACGACACCTAGAATGGCTAAAATTAAAAAGACTGACACCACCACATGTGGATGAGGTTGCAGAGCTAAAAAGGCACAAGCACTTCTGAAAAGTAGCAGTTTCTTAGGAATTTCAACAGACATGTATTATATGACCCAGCAATTCTACCTTTAGAGGTTTACCCAAGAGAAATGAAAATGGATGCCCGCAAAGAAATTGTCCACAAATGTTTTAAGAGCTTTATTCATAATAGGCAAGAACTAAGTACAATCCCAAATGTCTACCAACAGAAGAAGGGATCAACAAACTGTTATGTATTCATACAAGGGAATACAACTCAGCTGATTCATGCAATAACATGGATGCATCTCAAAAACATGTTGAATGAAAGGTGCCAGACAGGGAAGAATATACACTATATAATCTTATTAAAGTTGAAGGCAGATCGAACTATATATAGTGATAGAAATCAGAGCAGGAGTTGGCTATGGGTGGTAGGCATTCACTGGAATGGAGCACAGGGAACTTTCTGAGATGATGGAAATTTTCCATATCTTGGTTGTGGTGTTGGTTCTAGGTGTATATTGTAGTCAAAACGTATATCCTCTTAAGATGTGCATTTCACTGTATGTGCATTTCACTGTATGCAAATGTTACCCGATTTTTTAAAATGTAAACACATGTACCATTGTCACTGAATCTGGCTAATGTAGGACTCCAGAACCTTACTAAGTCTGCCCAGCAATTTCTGAAGTTACCCGGAGTAAACTGTCTGTGCTTCCTCGAAGCACCTGCTGACTGTCACTGTGGCTTCTGAAGGCACGCATCCCTGCCTTTCCTGGCTTTGCTGTCCTCCCCACCCCTGCAGGCTCCCACTGTGCTGGATGCCCACACATTGCCCTGGCCCCTCGAGCTTTAGAAGCTGCGTGGTTATCTGTGATGATGGGCCCCTACCGGGGAATGCCATTTCGGATCCTCGCCTTCTCTCACGTAGGCCTAGGGATGCCCAGGGATTGCAGACATGTTCTTCCCTGGTCCCTGGTGCCCTTCCCACGGACCACCGCCATAAGCTTCTCTCTTCTTACCTAAGAACATCTTATATTCCCTCCTTTTAGTAAAAGTTTATTAAATTCAGGTTTTTAGGGCTTCAGGAAGTGAGGGAGGGCTTGGAGTTCCCTCTTTTCCAGTCCACCTTGCCCTCTGTGTGAACTTTTAAAAAGGAAAAGGGACATTTTGACACCGGATACCACCAGCTCTCTTGATTCCACTGCCATACTTTCCTTGAGGGGCCCCTGGCTCCCAGACTGATGACTCACAGGACTACCAGGACCCTCTGGAACCCTCTCACTCCCATGGGCCCAGGTAGGTCCTCCCAGAGGCATCAGAAAATGATCGAAACAGAACAGAAACCAGTTAATGTCACAATGCCAATCCACTTAAGATGATTGGGAATGAAAGCAAATGATCTGAACTAGACTCTCAGAAACGTAGTTTCGTTTCTAGAACTGGTTTCCGCTTACTAGCTGGGTGACCTGGGGCAAGTTACCTCTCTATGCCTCCTTCTCCTCATCTGAAAACTAGAGATAATAATGGGACATACATCTGGGGTAGTGTGAGGATTAAATGAGTTACTCCATGGGAAGGGCTCAGGACAGTGCCTGGAACAGAATGAGTGCTATCTAAATGATTGTTAAATTAATTATAAACATTATATAAAATTGTCTTCATGCACTTCAAAAGGAAGACATTGCCTGGGGGTAGAAAATTAGTTAAAGAAGCCAAAACTCAGGCACTTCCGTTAACGTACACAGCAGTGGGCACATTTTTAATACAGTGTCGGGGGAAATTATATACATATACACACAAGGTTGCTTTCATCTTGGTCAACATGAGCAGGATCTTCAACATGCCAACATAAAATAAAATCAAAGACAACTTTGGAGGAAAGGTGAATGATGAAATTGGGGTCAAGCAGTCTTAAATTGAGGGCAATATCTTGGCTCTGGGCCCAGGAGCTGCCTGGGTGGTCTGAGCAAGGAGAGGCCAAGGCTGGCTTGTGGGAAGCTGCTCCGCACTCTGGACTGGGCAGGGCAGGGGAGGGACCTTCCTCAGCATCATCCTACGAGGCAGACGGGACCAGACTATCCATCAGAGAATCATAATGCTTAAGCAGCATGGAGTGGTAAAGCCAGCTGCCGATGCTAGCTTACCTCTCTCCACTTGCCCCAGTCCCTCCCCAGCCTGATGGCAGAGGCAGGAGTTGTGTCAATGGCAGGAGAAAGCTCCTGAGGATGGACTGTCTGTCTAGCCTGCTGGCAAGGCTACTAGGGCCTAGGGAAGGCAGTATTATCTATTCTTTCATTCATTCAGTAAATATTTATTGGTGCCTCCCATGTGCCAAGCCCTGCCCTAGGCACAGCAGACATAGAGAACCAAACCAGGAAAGATCTCTGCCATAGGGATGCTGATTTTCCAGGGAAGGGAGCCAGAAAACAACAGTAACATAATAAATAATTGCATGTGATAGTAGGCTAACTGATGCTGAGTGCTTTGGAAAACATAGAGAGGAAGGCGAGAGGGCTTGTTGGGTGGGAGAGAGTGGGCTGCAGAATTAAAAAGGGTGACAGCCGAGCAGGGCAGGGACTAGGGTGAGGAAAGTGTCACCTCACCTCACCTTACAGGGTGCAGCATGTGAGGAGATGCACCCTCTCAGGGTCATACAAGCACAGGGCCAGCACCGGACTGAATCCCTCCGTATGCTTTGTGCCCTGGGCAGCACCAGCACCTCCCCCTAGCTCAGGCCCTGGGGTATAGGCCTATTTGGGAAAGTGAAATTTAGGCCAAAACCACCTTTAAAAAGAACAAACTTGGATGTCTCATACCTCCTGATTTCAAGACTTACTACAAAATCTATAGTAAACAAGAGTGTGATAAAGACATAATGACAGTACCCTACAGACGGATGGACATACACACCAATGGAATAGAGAGCCCAGAAATAACCTGATCTGAACTAGACTCTCAGAAACGAGAGAGTCAAATGATTTTCAACAAGGATGTCGAGACCACTCAACGGGGAAAGGACAGTCTTTTCAGCAGATGCTATAGGAGAAACTGGATGCCCACATGCAGAAGAATGAAGCTAGACACTTACCTCACACCATATACAAAAATTAACTCAAATGGATCAAATAGTTAAACATAAGACCTAAAACTATTTTTAAAAAAAAAGCTTAGAAGAAAACAAAGCTTTGTGACATTAGATTTGGCAATGATTTATTGGATATTGAGAAAAAATAGACATATTGGACACCATCAGAATTTAAAACTTCAATTAATCAAAGGACACAATCAACAAAATGAAAAAGCAACCAATGGAATGGGAGAAAATATTTGCAAATCATACATCTGATAAGGGGTTAATATATAGAATACATAGAAAACTCCTGCAACCATAAGAGACTCTTAATGATAGAGAACAAACAGAGGGTTGATGGAGGGAGTTGAGTAGGGGATGGGCTAAATAGATGTTGGGGATGAAGGAGGGCACTTGTGATGAGCACTGGTGTTATATGTAGGTGATGAATCTCTAAATTCTACTCCTGAACTAATATCGCACAGTATGTTAACTAACTAGAATTTAAATAAAAATTTAAAAAAAAGAAATCTCCTGCAACTCAGCAACAACAACAACAACAAAATCCAATTTTAAAAGGGGCAAAGGATTTGAATAGGCATTTTTCCAAAGAAGATATACAAGGAAGATGTACAAATGGCCAGGAAGCACATGAAAAGATGCTCGACAACACTGACCATTAGGGAAATGCAAGTCAAAACCACAGTGAGATACCACCTCATACCCGTTAGGACAGCTACTGTAAAAAAAATAAAGTAAAATAAGATAAAATACAGAAAACAAGTTCTGGCAGGCATATGGAGAAAAGGAACTCTTTTGTGTGCTGTTGGTGAGAATGTATCATGGTGCAACCATTATAGAAAACAATATGGAGGTTCCTCAAAAAATTAAAAATAAAATTATCATATGATCCCCCAAGTCCACATGTGTGATTCCCATTTATGTGAAATACCTAGCATAGTCAGATGTTTGGTGGGGTTGAATCACAGCCTCTGCCCAAACGTCACGCCCATGGGTCATGGTGTATGTGGCTGACGTGTTCAGACCCTCAGTTCCTCGAAGACAGGCCTCAATTCACTGTCTACCTGCTTAAGTCCCCACCGGTCAGGGTTGGGGGATAAGCATCTTGTAAAGCACATTCTTCTAGGGAGCGCTTGTGTGTGTAGATGACATCCTAGATTAACAAGCCCCACTCCAGGGGCCCCAGGAGTGCCATGCTGGCCCTGAACTGAGGCACCCACAGCTGCTTGCCAAGGAGCACCATGCTAGAGACAAGAGTGCAAGGAGAGGGAGAGAGAATAGCACTTCATGCTCCACAAAGGAATAAGGTCCTTGAGATACAAGGCCCTGGAGGCTTCATGGGCTATGTTGATTCACCAGCTCTAGTGATAAATAAATTTCATCATTCCCCAGTCTGCTGATAATTAGCTCTCAGACAAATCAGTGATCAAACTTAAAAAGATGGTCTGTGAACCACTAATCTCACAGAAGAACAATTGCACAAAAGTTTACTGTAGCCATATGAAGGGAATTTTTATGAACCTTTTAAATCTGCTGATATACTTGGGGAGCAAGCGCATCAGTGGTGCATTTAAAAGTCTATGTGGAAGTAAACATTTTACTGCATGTTTGGGAAGAAGGGAAAAGTTAGCCAAGATTCATATTTTTCTAGGGCAAACGAGGTCATGCACTGGTTTGCGGCTGGTTTTCCCTCCCACGGGGTCCTGTAAAGATTTGCAAAGGCCCCCCAAACACTGCTGTTTTGTTACTCCTGGAGATTTATGGGGTTTCGGTGAAATGCAACAGTAAGCGTTCTCCCCAAGACAGACCAGGAGGCAACCGCTGCAAGATGGCGGCATAGCTCTGCAAGCAGAGACAACAGTGCCTGCCCACGCCCTCCCACAGCCAGAGGACTAGGGACCTAGGAAATGTGACAGGCCCATCCAGGACTAGCAGGAGGGCACTGCTTCTGCTCCCCAGGCCTGTCTGGAGCTCAGAGCAGGGGGCAGGGCCGTGATGGGGTATCCGGTTGGCTCTGTGCTCCTATGAGGTCTCAGCGGGGATGGGGCCCTTGTTTGAGGGCACCGTGGCATGGCCATCGTGGCTGCTCAGTATCTGGTTCCTGTTCTTCTCAGGTCCCAGTGCTCCAAGCCAAGAGGCAGCCTGTTGGCCTGTTGGCCAACCAGGCTGCTTAATTCAGGCCCTGGGTCCTGAGGGAAGTGACACAGGAAGGAAGGCCTTCACCCCAGCTCTGGTGCCTGGACTCACAGACGCCACCCCACCACCCAGGTTTCTTGGGCCCCCTCGCTTCTGCCCCTTTTCCAGCCTAGTTCTGGAGCTGTCTGGGGCCTTCCAGTAAATTCCTAATGTGCTGATATTTGCAAGATGGATTTCAACTGCTGATGGGTACAGATGGGCATGGTCCCCGGGCACGCTACCAAGACAAACAGAGGAAGCACTCACACCCCATCGCTCCAAGCAAACACTCACTTTGTCTCCAGGGACTCTATCTCAGCAGGACCAGTGTGCCTCTCTGGGGCTTCAGATTAAGGCCCAAGGAGCTATAATTTCATTATTTGAACAACCAGAAATAAGCCTTGGAATTAATCATCTTCATGGAGGCAGGGATAGATTCACCCTCTCAAGGACCCTTCCCGAAATAGGATCCTCAGGTTGGGAGAGTCAGGGGTCATCGCAAACCAAGATGCCACAATGAAGAATCCTGAGTTTACTTGTTTTTACTGTGCTAAAATATACACCACATAAAATGCACCATTTTCACCATTTCGGTTCAGTGGCATCAGGTGCTTTCGCCCCGTTGTGCGGCCACATCCATCATCAGAACCTTTTCATCTTCTCAAACTGAAACTCTAGCCCCAGTAAATCAGAACTCTCCATTCCCTCCTCCCTCCCCACACCCCCAGTCCTTGGAAACCACAATTCTAGTTTCTTCTCTATGAATTTCACTCCTCTAGGTATCTTATGTAAGTGGAATCACACAGCACTTGTCTTTTTGTGACTGGCTCATTTCACTTAGCATAAACATAATGTCCTCAAGGTTTATCCGTGTTGTAGCATCTGTCAGAATTTCCTTCCTTCTTAAGGCTGAATAATATTCCATCGTAAGTATAGACCACGTTTTGTTTATCTGTGCATCCACTGATGGACACTTGGGTTGTTTCCACCTTTTGACTATCGTGAACACTGCTGCTATGAACACAGGTGTACAAGTATCTGTTCAAGTCCCCGTTTTCCATTTTTTTTTTGGCTGAATGTACTTTTGAAGACTGCCAAATATGGGTTGCATGGCCTTGTCTTTTTATACAGGTGATTTACATGAATAATGTCTTTCTGAGCACTGTGCAAGATGCTATGCCAGATTCGAGGGATACAAAGATGGATAAGTTAGGGCCCTCCTCCGGCGCCCACCAGAAAGAGAAGCAGCTCCAGCACAGAAATGTCAGGAATAATGGCTACGTCGCTCCCATGAGGTCCGGACAGGAGTGTCCTGGTGGGGTGCTGGGGATGGGCCGTGAAGGGTGCCACCCTTCTTGTGCCCCATTGGACAAGACAAAGGCTCCTCACCTGGGGGTGGGGCAGGCAAGACCCCCACCCCACACTCACACGGCCAGGACTTGACATGAATTCTCCAAGGACGGCAGAGAGCCTCAAAGTGGATGCGATCTGTCTCAGCATAAGTTACCTGAACCTCTGTTACCTCACTGGGAAATGTGTCGAGCTCTCGTGAGCGTGCAGTGGACTCACCCGTGTCAACACTTGGCTCGGTCCCAGGCCATGGGAGCACACTCACCGTATCTGCCCTTTCTCCCTGACCTATCAGGACCACCTGAGCAAGACGTCTGTTTCGCTCGTCCTGGCAGCTGCAGGGCCTAGCAGAGAGCCTGACACTGAGTAGGTACACAGTAAATACTCACTGAATGTTCTCTTCTTCCCATTCTAAGCCACAAAGGGAATTGAGTCAGGCCCAGGTGAATGTGCAGCCTCATAGGGGCTGCCTCTCAACAAAAGTCACCCTTCTAGCACCCCTCCCCGGCACCGGGTCGGGGGTGGGGGGTGGGTGCCTGCAAGCTGCCACTTCCACACTCCTGTGCTGGCTGGCTGGCTGGCTCAGGCGAGGTTCCGCTGTCCGGAAGCACTGGGAGAAATGCGGGAGGCAGGAGGAAGGGAAAGCCATTTTCCCAGCTTCTGCGTCTCCTCCAGCACAAGGACCAGCAGGTGTGGAAGACGGCCAGCAGGTGGGGGACAGCATCCGAGCCAGTTACAGCGGCAGCAGCAAGAGAGGCCGGAAGGTGCAGGCCTGGCTTCCTGCTCCTTGTTCCCAGCCCCAGCAGGGGCACCAAACCCGGGGTGCTGACTGACACCGTTTTCCCCCATTGTTCCTCAAGTCCCAGAGGTGGAAGTAACTTCCGGCGGTGGTTAATCATTGCATAAGTTTTACCTCACCCTTTTCTCTGCTCCCACCCTTCCAACACCTTTGGGACCAAGTCCCTGTGCTAAATTCCCTGTTTTGAAATCCCCAGGAGCGTTTGACCAACTGGACACTCACTAACAGAGTTGACTTATTCTTGAAGGAACATCTAGGAGGCTTGAGGTGGCCCTTCCACAGGCCCCCTCAAGATGTGGTGCCACCTCTTCATCTCCGCACAGCAAAAGCTGCAATGAGGAAGCCCCATGGTCTTCCCAGTCCCACCTGAGACACGGGCCACTCTGTACAGTTGTGCTGGTTGTTCACTGCACAAAAGTGCCCCACTTCTTCTAAGTTATATGTGGGCTGGTGATAGTCCTGCTGAAATAGTTCCAGGCCCAAATCTGGGTGAGGCAGGCTCTTTCCCTAAAAGCTCAGAGCCAGTGGCTTCCTCCCAAGAAGCCCCCTGGGGTGACTGGGGAATTTCAGAAGGGAAGCATTTTGGTCAGGATTGACGGGCATTTCCAGTGAGGCAGAGACGAGGCGAGGCGAGGCCAGAACAGAACAGATTCAGAACTCAGCAGAACTTCTGAAACTACGCCGAATCCGGTCTCCCATTGCTCAACACATCCCCAGGCCTCCATCCCACTTTATGTGGCCCCGAGCTAGGTGCGGAGAGAAAACAACAAAGCTGACCCATCCCTGCCTTCATGGAGCCCCCGGATGTTGAGAACCCCAACAGCCACAAATCTTTTTCCGTGGCCCCTCTCACTATGGGAAGAACCCAGAGGGCAGCTTCAAGTCCTCCCCAAATTGCATGCTCCTCAGGCCAGACCTTGGCCACCCGGGGCCCCTGTGCCAACACGACATTTTGTGAAGGGCTTCAGGTACTCCGATGAATGCCGCTAAAGGAAGCAAGCCGCCCTCTTGGGGCTCCCTCAGGCTTGCAGAGTTCACGGCTCCCTTGTCTGTTGTTCAGGAGAAGCAGGCGAGTCTGGGAGACCATACCACCCACTGAGTTCACAGAAACCGAGGCATCCCTATTCCTGCAGGAGCGTGCGCATATATTCTTGAAACCCTTAAACAACCCCTCGCCATATGTGACGATTTAAATGGAAACCAAATGGGAAAGGATCCTGACGGCAGTCTGTCACTGACAGCATCCTTCCCCCGGTTAATTTATGTCTTCCGTAATCTAGTTGATGCTTTTTAAAAGTCTCCACCTGTGATGGCACTTTTTCGGCCATACGCTCCCATGGGAAGGTTCCCCAGCCTGTGAGCTAACAGTCATTTTAAGACACTGCACCCGGGTAGCACTTTATCTTCCTCGCTCTTTACCTGTATTAATTAATTAGTGCTATAAATACAGCCAGCACATGACTATTCCAGAGCTAATCAGTCACTGACTCAGCTCTGTACCTGGAGGGAAATGAGGAAAATTGAATCTTTCAGGAGTTGGGCCCATACAAGGTAACTTAGTCGATTCGGTCCTGAGGGTCAGGGAGGACTAGCTGATTTAGGCTCCGGCTGGGTAGGAAAGCAATTTCCTTAACAGCCGCCAGCAACCCTGGCGAAGGTGATACTGACCTGTTACACGTAAAACACAGACGATGTTTTCCCGCAGGTTGAATGCATGGGCATTTATTGAGGGGCTACTATATGCTTCATCCTGGGCTATGTGCTAAGTGTCAGGCCCTTTCTACTAAACTGTTTAGGTGGGGATAAGCAAAGCCAGGGTCAGACACATCAACCCCCAAAATCAAGCAAAGGAAATCAGGGGCCTTGGAGTTGATGTAAAATATTATAAATTCAGAATCCTTCAAAAAACTAGTAATTGAGCTTCTGCTGGGTTGCATGCCAGATGTACCAGGAATAAGACTTGGTCTCCACTCTTGAAGGGCTTACAGCCTCCATGGAAGACAGACATGAAAACTACAAAAAAAAAAGTACAGAGAAGTCCATGGTACCCACAGTCTGAGGCAGGGTGGGGGTGGGGACAGGGAAAGTAAAATGGAGGATTCTAAATCCACTGGGTCCTGGGGCGCCTGGGTGGCTCAGTTGGTTAAGCGACTGCCTTCGGCTCAGGTCATGACCCTGGAGTCCCGGGATCGAGTCCCACATCGGGCTCCCTACTTAGTGGGGAGTCTGCTTCTCCCTCTGACCCTCACCCCTCTCATTCTCTCTCTCTCTGTCATTCTCTCTCTCTCAAAAATAAATAAAATTTAAAAAATATTTAAAAATAAATAAATAAATAAATCCACTGGGTCCTGGACATGCCTAAAACGAAGGCTAAGAAAGGAAAGTCATGTTCATCCAATCATGGGCCTCAAGGACTGCCCTTACTGCTGATGCAAAGCTGCTTCTGTTTGGACCTTACCTCTGAGTTTCTAGGTCCAAATTTGCTTCTGACTGTGGGTTTTGGCACCACAGGTCCTGCACCCTGAGCCTTGGCCCCACCCTGGCCTGCACGCCTCTGCCCTGGGTTCGGCCTCCCTCTGGGTCACAGGCAAATAGGGCCACATGGGGTGAGGTGAGGGAGAGGCACACTGAATCTCCCTAGGGCTGGCCCAGAACATCACTTCTCCAGTTTAGTTTTCTTCTGTTAATCATAAAACAGAGAGCTCGTCCCATCCAGATCTTTCCCTGGGCCGGGAGCTGCCGGATGGTCCTCGAATTTGCTTTTGCCTCTTGCCCACATTGCCAATTAAACCCAGGAGTGATGTTACACACAGGTTCCAGCCCCGGGGTATTGGGGGATGAGGGATGCAAGAGCCCTGACGAAGGCGACAGGCTGCCTGGAGCTCGGGCTGGGAGCTCAGGCCTTGAGGGGACAAACAGCAGGGTCAAGTTCATGAGCAGCCCTGAAGGCGCAGGGTAGAAGAGTTGGACTCTGCTTGCTCCTCCTCTGGTGGGGAGTAGAGGAGGTTGGTAGGAGGCATTCTGGAAGAGGGCCCCTCCCAACAGGGAAGGTTATGCAGTGAGGGGCAGGTGGTGACTGGGATGGGGGTAGAAGCATTACACGGCAAGGCAGGGCATGCTGAGGAGTGATGCCGGGGAGCCCCCCTTAAACACACATGCTGAAAATGCCCTGGGACTTCTACACTTTGTAGATTTCATTTCCTCTTTCAGTGACCCAATCCCTCACCCCGCCCCCCACAGCAGGCATCCTCTGATAGCAGCAAAAGCAGCTGCTCCTGCAAACCCCATGGTCCAGCTAAACTTTGTGGAGGCAGCCTCTCTGCAGAGAAAGAGGTGTTTTTTTCCTCCTTGCTGCCTTGAAGCAACAAACCACCCCCAGATATTTTGCTTCCGCTCCTCTTTGAAGAGTCCAAAAGGTCCAAATGCAGATGCTTCACCTGCCCACAGAGAAAGGGGAAAGCCCTGTGACTGAGCAGCCGCTCGGAGCAGCTACAGGTCGAAGGCTGCGGAACTGACAAAGAAAAGTACCGATCCCCACCTTCTTAAGGTTTTCACGCAACGGTAACAATGAACTCTCAGGCTCTAGGGGGCCCTGGACACTCATGAGAGATTCCTACGGAGGCAGGTGCAGAAGCTACCACCTGCCATTGGACACTTCCTCAAATTTCTACCTGTGTGGTGGGAGCCCCAGTTTTGTTAGTGCTTGGCCAAGGCCACCTTTGCTCTCAGGAAGGTGACTCCCTGTGTCGGGGATCTTCAGGAGCACTAAGCCACTGCCCTATACCAGGCATGGAACCCCACATCTGCCAACAGATAGAAATCCTACTACCTCCTAGCCACATTCCCTTCCTCTCCAATGCCTTCCATGGGTGCCTCCCAAGACCACCCACTCATCCCATCAATGCCCTTCTCTGAGCTGCCCACAGCGGAGGGGCTTCCCCAAGATCAGCCATGCAACAGTGTTGCTCAACCTAGCTCTTGAAATGAATGAATGAGTGGATGAATGAATGGATGGACAGATGGATGGATGGATGGATGGATGAATGGATGAATCATCATACTACACCTCGCCCTGTACTCTCAGAACAGGAGACCTAGAGGGATAATAGAAACACAAGATTCAAGCCCCGGATCCTGTACCACTTCAGTAGCATTCAGATCCTCCAACTTAGGAAAGCTAATTATCCGCACCCACTCTTGCATGAAACAGCAACATTCAAAAAGAAGTGAGCAGCTCATCTCCAAAAATGTGTACGCAGAGGTGCGGGGACTATGTGTTCTGAACCAGAGATATTTTAGCCTTGTGCTACTACAGTGTGGTCCATGGACCAGCCATATCAGCCTCACCTCGGACCTGTTAAAAATGCAGAACCTTGTTAGAAACACCCACCCCAGATCTACTGGCTCAGACTCTGTAGTTCATCAAGATTCCCAAGTGATTCATGCACACATTAAAGTTTGGGAACTGTTGGTCCCCAGCCCCAGCTGCATATTAGAATCAATGGGACAAGTTTCATTTTTAAATGCCAATGCCCGCACCCATCTATAACCAACCATATCAGAATCTCTGGGGGTGGGGCCAAGACACCCGCATTTTTTAAAGTTCTGCAAGGGATTCTCAAGTGGCATGAGTGAGAACTGCAGCCGTAGAAGGCTCCTGCATTTTATATCCAGCTGAACCTGAGATATTTTCTTTCTCTTCCCTATTCTTATTTTGTAAATAGGTAATACGTGCACACCGCTTTTTAAAAGTCAAAGAATACAAGCAAGCATACAGTGAAAAGCAAGTCTCTCTCCATCCCTAACATCCTGTGTCCCAATTTTCCCCTCCAAATGCAATCACTATTACCAGAATTTTATGTCCTTCCAGAGCTTTTCTGTGCATGGCCAAACACATCCACATCCATACACCCTCTTTATATGCGGTGGTTTAAACTACACATCTGTCCTCCATCTTGCTCTTTTCACTTAACAGTATATCTTGGAGATTGTTCCATCGCAGTAAACATAATTCTGTCTCGTTCCTTTTGACAGCTACATAGTATTCTATTGCAAGAACATAGCGTAGTTTATTAACCAGTCTCCAACTGATGGACATTCAGGTTGTTTCCAGTTTTTTGCTACTACAAACTATCTGCAATGAATAATACATACAACAGCACCCACTTCCATCACTCTTGTCCTGTTTCTACTTTTTTTCTCGTAGCACCTATCAGCACCACGTCAGGATGACCAGATAATTTATCATGCAGACCGGGACAGTTCTGAGAGCAGAAGGGGGCGCTATTAACAGTTATAACTAGGACATAAATGTAACTGTCCCAGGCAACCAAGATGCATGACCACCCCACCTGAACTTGGTACATACGTATTCGTTGTCTGTATTTGTTTATTGCCTGCCTCCCCTCTCGAATATAAGCTCGTGAAGGATAAGAACCAGTCTGTTTTATTCACTACTGCTTCTCCAGTACCTAGAACAGTGCCTGGAATGCACCAGCAGCTCTTTAAATATTTGATAAACGCATTAATAATGAATAGCCCTGAGTATTCATCATTGGCACACGTGTGAGTATAGCTTTAGGATAAATTCCTAGAAGCTGAATGGCTGCATCAAAGGGTGTGTGTATCTTATAATTTCATAGATGTAACTGTACTATACTGCATGGAGTATAATTAATTAACTCCCAGCAACCGTTAGAGTGGAATTTCTGCTCCCTCTTTTTTTTTAAGATTTATTTATTTTAGGGAGGGGAGAGAGAGAGAGAAGCAGACTCCGTGCTGAGCATGGAGCCTGACACCCTGAGATCATGACATGAGCTGAAATCAAGAGTTGGAGACAACCGACTGAGCCACACAGGCACCCCTCTGGCCCCTCCTAACCCTCATGGCTGTGTATTTGTGTGCACACATTCATACTCAACATGCCCTCCACACAGAGACCCACTGCCATGACCAAATACTGAACCTTCTGGCTTCCCAGGGGTAGGTGTTGTAGTGCAGGTGTTGGTAAGGAAAAGGCCTTCCTTTACACGGCAGACTAGGGTGTCCAGTGCATCCTCTCCCCTCCCCAGGCACCCTCCCAGGCAGGATCAACATTTGCCAATTACCTTCCAGGCCCCTGAATATCAGACACAGCATGGCAGCAGCTAGTGGGGGCCTGGCTCAGTAAGTGTTTAATTAATTAATCAATCAAGCCAAATCAAAGATTAGGTTGATTATCTAGATCGTTTTATCCATACAACACTAGGCAACTGGTTAATTGTTTTTTCTTTTTTTAAGTTTTATACTGAAATGACAATATGGTTTAGAATTACATAGATATACCCTCAGAGGTCAAAAACCTGTTAAGTATGAAATATTCCCAGGTGTCCTTAAGAGCAGATTGCTACAGAAGCAATAGTCATTATCCTAGAAGTCAATGCCTTAATGTGACCATAATGCTGAGGTATATAATACCCTGGCTTATGATAGGATAACTAAAATCCCCAAATATGGTCCACAAAAATAAAAAGCTAAACGCAGAGAACCTACATCAGCACTATTTTCCCCACTGTGGATGTCCATACATATGCTGATCATAAGGACAAAAGAATATGTTATTGTATAAGATTCTTAATTGTGCCTCTCCCTGTGGGATTCTGTCAGAATCTCGGCATGGCATAGCTCTGTAAGAAAAATATTATGTTGGGTAAAATGTAAAAAAGTGAAAACCTGGTAACCAAATAACCACAGTGAGGAGAAATGTTATGTGGCTCCTGTGTTTGATAAACTTCCCAAGGATAGTAGAGATTTCCAAGAAACCCCATCCAAGAGGCTCATGGAGCCCCATGTTGGGTTCATCTATTCCCTTAACGGTCATAAATTACCTGCCTCAGTCTCACTCACAGATCACAAGATGCTGAGATTTTTGTGCTATTTATTTTTAGCTATACATATTAGACGAGGCCTTTCTGGATATTAGTCTGATTGGAATTGTGGTATATTCGGGCAGAAAAAGGTCATGGCATCCCGAGGGCCCTCTCTGTGCCTTCGACAATCAGGCACCCAGGGCAGACACATCCGGAACCTGCCGCTTGTCTGTCATCAGCAGCAGCTTGGCCCGAACAGGCCTAGGACCTCGGGAAGGTGCACTCAGTACACGGTAACTTCCAAGAGCTGAACACAATGACTCACAGACGCATCTTCCCCTTACTTTCTAAAGATTTGCCTTTGATTTTTTTAAAAAGCTCTTTTGGGTTGAGTTAGAGCACTCACTCACACATCCGTCTGGGAGCCGTGATCTGGCAGCAGCCCACGCCTCAGAGACTGCCAGGAGGACTC
This sequence comes from Eumetopias jubatus, assembly GCF_037043125.1. Taxonomy (NCBI): domain Eukaryota; kingdom Metazoa; phylum Chordata; class Mammalia; order Carnivora; family Otariidae; genus Eumetopias; species Eumetopias jubatus. The sequence goes on from NW_028274816.1 coordinate 45,355,003, forward strand.
CAGGGGCTCGTTGAGGGCTCTGATTCCTAGCAGTCTGAGCCTGAGCTCAGAGACGCGTGATCCCGACCGTAAGCGCTGCCTTCGCAGGCTGTCGGGGAGTGTGAACCCGGGACAGCAGAGCTGGCTGGCGGCACCGCAGTGGCCTCTTCTCTTCCTTCTCCCTCGACAGCGAGGCAAACACTCAGAAAGATCAATAGCTGTTGCTTCAAATTCTCCCCCTTCTCAACGTTCTTAACACATATTCAGCCGCACAACAGCATCGATGTGATTCCACAGCAACACATGCGTCGGTCACGTGTTGATCTTCCTGGTCAACTCAACACCTGTAAATTGCACAACACGCTTCCCCAGGAGTGGCAAACACGGCGCCTGGCTGAAGACTGATGCCCACTGACCCCCTCAAGGGATCCGAGGTCTAGTCAAGGTCCACCAAGGCTTTGGGCACTATGCAACCATGTGGGGATATCTGTGCCTCCCTCGGGCCTGGCTTGCCTGTGAAGGGACATGTGCCCAGGGTCTGAATAATAGATCGTGTATCAGAAAGGACAGACCTGGTGCCCAGAGGGGCAGCACCTTGAGATGTGAACCCCAGAGCAGACACTGCTCCCCCAAGGGGACCCACATTTTCACCCAGAATCCATCTTCCAACAAGTGCCATGGTATGACCTCTTAACAGACAGCAGCTCTGGGACAACTCAGTTTCAAATTGCCTGTGTCTGTCTGTTTTCAAAAGGAGAGAAAGATCTATCTTTCCTGGGACTTTTACTGGGACCCATGCAAGGTGCTGCAGAAAGAATGCAACTTTGGCAACCAACACACAGGCTTGGGTTCAACCTCTGCCTCCACCACCAGGGGTTGGGTGACCTCAAGCAGGTTTCAGAACCTCTCGGACCTTTGATTTCTTAATCTTTAAATTGGGAACGATACCATCTGTTTCCTTGAGTTTGTTGTGAGGATTAAAGACGGTGTACATAACACACTTAGTATCCAATAGGAGTGTAACACATGGAAGGAGAGGAGGAAATTGATGGTCACCCATTGAGTAGGAAAACGAACTACCTGTGGTCTTTCTTCTGTTTCAGGGTAACCTTCCCCAGGATCCTCCAGGAAGCAGAGGTCAGACCAGGGTGTTTCTCTCAAGGATCATAGGACCATGGGATTGGCCATGGAAAAGAGTCAGGGACATCAGAAGCGGGATCAGGTGATAAAGCGGTATGGAGCAGTGAGCAGAGACCTGGGTTGAGGGGAAAAGGAAGAAAACCCTGTGCTACCCTGTCCCACAGGCCCAGCTAGAAGAGAGAGGAATTAATGGTGACCGAAATGTGAGGGACACTAAGGAGGCTCACCAGCAGTTCTCCACCCTTCAATCTTCACATGGTGGGCCTTCAGCAGCTGACCCCACACATATGCCCAGTCACCAAGAGGGTGGGTGATGCAAGTCACCAGCCAGCTCCCCCTAAAGAACAACTCCCTGCAGTATCTTCTAGGACTACTATAAAACCAAAGAGGACCCCTGGGCACCTACTACGGTCATGGGGAGGAGCCCCACCTCTCAGTAGGGATGAGATGAGAGGGCACAGGTGGGGCACTCACACAGGCACTGGAAATATTGACTATCATTATCAACAGTTCTGGTCTAGGAGGTCGGATTGAACACACAATGGGGAGGTTGCCAGTAAGGAGAGGAGGAGAAAAGAGAGATTGAAAGAGGCCTCTGGAAGCCAGTTTAGTAATCTACATGATGTGATGGGAATATAGGACAAGGGGGAAAGTTTTCACTTCAGACTTCCTCCTGGAGAAAATCTGTATCTATTTAGAGGAAGTACTTCGATAAGCTGCCTGTGGTTTGGGGGTGAAACTCCAGGACCATGCTCAAGTAATAAAGATGGCAAGCAAACTGCCTTCTAAAGAGTATCCTTTAAGTGTGGATGCTTTGTGTCAGTGGATTTGGGTTAGTGAGTTTGAGGGTAGGACTGAGGAAAGAGGGACTGACATTAAGCGACTACCTTCTGCTCAGGTCATGATCTCAGGGTCCTGGGATAGAGCCCCTCGTGGGGTTCTCTGCTCAGCAGGGAGTCTGCTTCTCCCTCTCCCTCTTTCCTTCTCCCTGGTTCATGCTTCTCTCTCTCTCTCTCAAAGAAATAAAATCTTAAAAAAAAAAAAAAAAAGAACTGAGGAAAGAGCTGTTTGGCATAGAGAGGAGAGAGATTTTTGCATCCTGACACAATGAAGAACCAGGTGGCTGGGCACTGCTGGGAATTACCAGTAGTGGTCATTAGTAAGCAGAAATTCCTATTGAGGATGCTATAGGGTCTTTGTGCAATGACCCTCTCTGCCATCAGTGCTCATGAGTGCCTTTGTGGCTAAAGACTTTTGTTGGAGTATAAAGGCAATGCATACAGCATGCCTAGATACAGGAGCCAGGGATGAAGGCAGAACTGGCATCTGGATGGGAGAAAGAGCACAAAGTAGGAGACTGAGGCTTGAGTGCAGGCCCAGCTCTGCAGCCAACGATTTTTGAGACCCTGGATAAACTCCTCATTCTGGGCTTTATTTACTAAACCCTAAAATGGGCTCATAGCCTTTCAAGCCTAACATTCTATGACTCTGATTTTAGTTCAACACTTTTCACAACACAACATGGAATATTGGTGGTTATTAGCAGAGCATTCTGCATCTGTATGGAATGTGTTTGCTGCCACAACAACATAATGAATTTTCTCACAAATTACATGTGCAAAGAACTGCTTAGATTGAACTGTAAGATCACTGCAGATGCACTATTGATTTTCATTATTTTAGTTTTCTCCATCCCTGAATTCCCTGCAACCATCCCCCAATTTGATTTTACCCAGCAGAATCATCTGCCTCTTCTTCCTAGTAAGCAGTTCATAAAATCTCAGAACTTCGGAGTCTGAGGAAGTAGACTGTTTTGGATAGATTGTTTTTTTTCCTTCCAGAAAGATGATGGTTTCTGACCTCCCAGAGCCAACAGAAATTTCTCCAGCCAGAGCACTAGGTGTCCTTCAATGGCAATGTAGAGAACCAGTCATGCATGCATACTCACTGGTCTTACATAGTAAAGAAAGCAACTTCTGTTATGAAAAATTATCCTGCTAAATTACCAATGTTTTTTGCCTCTACCATGGCTGTCCACTGGGGAGTGCTGAGCAGCCCTTCTCTATGGACACTCTTCCAGGACCCACTTTCCCACCAATTTTGCCCTTTTAACCGTGTTTCTTTGCAGTAACTGGGCTGTGCAGCTTCTAAGTAACACCAGTTCCCCAGAAGGGTAGACAAGCTGGTTTTCCAACAAAGGAGGCCTCTCTTGACTTTGCAAGGGCTGTCCAGGTGACTGAGATCCCTTTTCAGCATTTTGCCTCTGATTCATTATCATCCTAGAACAAATTAGCTCAGCATACAAACACTAGGAAATTAACATTGGACACCACTCTGCCTCTGACCATTGGGTAACAGTTGCTGAAGGATTTGCATGGAATGACTTCCATGACAGAGCAACAAGATGGCTATTTTTTTACAAAGAATAAAAAGTAAAACTGGAAGAACTAGCTCACCTAAAAACTTTCAAGAGAGCAGGAAATAAGTCCAGGGACCATAGTGGGGAAAAAAAAAAAAACACAGAGAGGATTCAACTGCTTAATGTGTTGGCCTGGGGGATTTGGGGTGACTCAGGCATTTGCTGGCGGTACAAAGGCCTGGGTGCTGTCCTAGGTGCTGAATCCCTACACAGCAGGAATAGGCCAACAAGGTCCCTGCTCCTCTGGTACTTTCTGGTAAGGGGAGACCAGCAATTAAGTTGTAAACATATCACAGACATGATGAGTCAGGAAACTTTAAACGCTATGAAGGAAACAAAACAGAACTGAAAGACATTGGTAGGGTCGGAGAGGCCTCTAGAATAGCCTGGATGGTCAGGAAAGGGCTCTCTTAAGGAGGTGACATTTAAATGGATACATGCAGGCTGGGATAAAGCCAGCCACGCAAAGATCAAGGAAAGAGCTTTCCAAGCATCTGTAACAGCCCATGCAAAGGCCCATCTGTGACTTCCAGCACAGAAAGAATGTCTATGCAGCTAAAGCACAGGGGAGAAGGGTACCAGATGAGATTAGTAAGAGGCAGGAGGGTTGGCAAAAAGTTTGGATTTTATTCTAAGGGCATCAGGAAACCCTGAGGGTTTTCAAGCACAGTAGTGACATGACCTGACTTTATGCTTTTTAAAGATGGCTCTGGCCACTGTCTGCCTTGTTTGCAGGGGGCAGGTGTGGCAGCAGGGAGACCAGGGAGGAGGTTGTTGGGTGGGTGTTGGGTAAATGATGATGCTTACCTGAGATAATGGATGTGGAGGTAAGCAGCTGGACTTGGGTTTTGTTTTTTTTTTTTTAGATGGAGCCAACAAGTCCTGCTAATGGTTGAAGTGGGATATGAAGAAAGAAACTCAGGGTGACTCCTGGAGTTTTTTTTTGGCTGGAACAACTCTTCGATAGAAATGAGTTATCAGTCTGTCAGGATTAATGATAAACCCTTTCCCATATCCTTGGGAGGGAGACAAGGGGTTTGTTCGTTTGTTTTTGTTGTTTTAGGAGGTTAGAAGCTAACTCATAAGAAATAGAAGTGCTAGTAACACTCAACTCTACAACATGAGAAATGTTTTAGCTTTTGTTTGCATATGATGATTTTTCCCTTACTTCTTCAGAAAAACAAATGTTGATTAGAGGTTAGGAACAAATCTTGGCATAAATGTAAACATCCACTCTGTGGAGACTCAACCAAAGGCAGGTCCTTTCTCTGCCAGAAATGTGTTTGTTTCTAATCTGCAAAGTGCAGGAGAGGCCTTAAGTCAACTTGGGGGAGGGAGAGATCCAGACTTACACTTATCCTAGTGGGTCTGGAAGCTAACTTAATGGAATGTCTTTGTGGAGGATGTTAGTGTGTTTGGTGGAGGCGAGTGGGTAAAAGGAAACTGAGGGTGCAGGGGAGGGATGAGATCTTAGAAGAGGCAGACTATCAAAGAAGAGAAACTGCAAACAGATTTAAGGGAATCGATTGGCTGCCCAGCAGCAAATATCACTTCTGTGGTTCCCGTGAAGGAATCACATGACTATTTCCAAGTGCATTTGCTTGCGCGTGGATGGCCTCTAATGAGACACAGTTTCTAGCTAGTTGGATTTCACATTGCTCAGTGCCAGGTTGGTGATTTGTTTTGCATTAAGCACTGCAGTCTGTTAACCTGGTGAGTTATGGTTCTGGGTGGACAGCCAGAAATCCTCATAGCACTTGAAACAATTTTTGCTTAAAATAAAAAGAAGAAGGTGAAGGTGATGGTGATGGTGATGATGATGATAAAGAAAATGAGTTCAATCAGGTTACCATCTTGAAATCTTGAACTCATCAAACTAAAATGACCCAGATAATGGGCCTTTTTAAAATCTTTTCTGGATCATTCCAGGCAAGAGCTCAATCCATTTTTCAACCTTTCTCTGCCCTCTGTTCTTGTTGGGAGAACTAGACCTCTTCATCTCTTCCCTTTCAGGCTCAAAATAATTTAGAGCCCAGGAGTAAGCAGGACACTTGGGAGTTTGGCTTGGGGCAGACTGAGCCAGAGGGGGTGGAGCAAAGAGTAAGGAGTCAGAATTCAGGAACAAAGGCATTTGACTTCAGTAATCCTGATTATAGATGAAAAGTCATCCTGTATAAAAGCACTAAGAAAGTAGGAATTTTCTTCTGCAGGAGATAGAGAAAGCGTCATCTCCAGAAGAAGTAGTCTGTCCATGGACTCTCCCTTGTTTGTCCAAATCTTAAAACCAAGCCAAAGTGATCCTGAGCTTGCTCACTGAAGATCCATTAAAGCCTACCACTTACCTTGAAAAGTCTGTGGCTTTCCTCCCCACATTCCTCCTACCTTTTTCCCGAAAACTGCACATTAGCTTTGATACCAACAAGTGTTCAGTCATGTGTGTCACTGCTCCTTTTGCAATGGGACACTTGCTGGGTAAAATAGCTCACCTTCAAACCTCCTTGCCACAAAGTCAAGGCAAGGAAACTGGTGATCACAGTCTCTGTGGAAGATGAATCTTGGTGCTCTGAGTTTCGGTGAGAACTGCACAGAGCTAATCAGAACCACCGGGCTCCTCAGAGGGAAATGATAAAAGCTATACTCCATCAATGTACAAAACTTCAGCGACAATCATAAAAGGGTTGGGTGGCAATTATAACTAGTGTTTTTGACTTACAATGAAAATTAAAGGCCTTCTTAGCTTGGAGAAGAAGACAGGAAAGAATGTGTGTGCACACATATACATATGTGTTTGTGTTATGTGCATACGTGTACAAGAGCGTGTGGGGGGGGCACCTCCAAAGTACCAGAAGCCAAACCAGCCATTGATTTTCTGACAAGCTGCATGGTCGCTTTAAATTACCAAAAACAGAAAGATGACCATGAGCCGGAAAATATTGTCAGGAAGCTCAAGAAGTGCACACCCAGCCTCCCTGAGCACCTGATTCAACTCGCATTGGCAATTGATCACAGTGAAATTTCTGATCCCAGCACAGCAAAACAATCCTCCCAAGCACCGTGGCCCCTTAGGCCAAGCCCAGAAGTTGCAGAGCTCATTGGTTTTACACCAACATGTGCACATTGAAAAGCTGTTCCCCGAAGAGCCATGAATTGTTTTTACGTGTTTTGTGATCTAATATCTGTGGTCTAACATTTCAGGCAAATAGAGTCACTTTCCAAAAGAGGATATTTCCCCAATGTCTCTCTCAAAGAACCCAGTATTAGCAAGCCATTTGGGACTTATCTTTTGTTTGGTGATGTGTTTGTGAGATGATTCCATAACATATAAAATAAGCTTTATCAAGGCAATATGTGGCATTGTGAAAATTGACAGACAAGAGCTGCCCTAGAGTCCAATACAGAGGACTGGGTTACAGCCAGACTCCCAGCTCCAAGAGTATCCAGGGGGCAGGTCAATTCTGAAATTTATAAATACATACAACTGTCCATGTAATTCAAAGAACTCGTCTTGTTAGACCACTTCACACAAATATTGTCCAACATACTCAGTCAGCCCCCTCAAATTGATGCTGTCACCAAAATTAAATCAATACTTCTTGTGAAAGATGAATAAGTATCTAATAATCAACTTATTTGAGATTCACAATGCTGGTTGCTCTTACCAAAAGGCATTTTTCAATTATTTATATTTAACTATACATTACTTTGATCTTTGTATCAGTTGCATTTGGATAAAATTTGAGCTTCTAATTTAATTTTGTTTCAGATTTCCTATGACATATCCATTTATGCCAATTGCCCAAGAGGAAAAGACCATCTGTAATAACAACAGTTATGGAAAACACTTATTGAATACTTCTAACACGGCAGACTCTGGGCTCAAGCCATCACTGGGATTGTCTACTTTAATCTTCAGACAAGTCTACAAGGAAGCCATGATTGGTATCCCCATTGTAGGGATGATGAACTGGTTCTGAGACACTAAGTGACTTACCCCAGGATTTGACCCAGCCCGTCTGAATTGAGAGCCCTGCTTCCAACCTCTACTTGGCTCCGCTTCTTAGCAGCATGAGTAATTCCAAGCGGAGATGTCTTTAAGATTCTTTTCTACTCTGAGTTAGCCAGTAATCAGAGCGTCATACTAGAATGGACCTAACAGATGACCCAGTCCCCAAATAAGGTCAAAGTCACTTCTCTTTACTGTTTGCGGTGCTTCAGTTTCCCTCTGTCTAGGATGTTTGCCCCTTCTCTAGGAGTGTTGTGTAAGAAATGACGCAGCAGTCCATCTTACTCTTTAGACAAAGGGTATTTTCTGAGTGAGAATAAAGGGGGAGGAAAGGAACACATGTGTGTGGTATGGCATGCAGATGAGAAGTGCCTGTAGAGAACTCCCAGCTCATCATCTATTAACTATGTGTCCGTGGTAAGGGTCAAGCCTCTGCACCTCAGTTTTTTTATCTGTAAGTTGGGGATGGTCATAATTCCTCTGTAACATGGGCAAGGGGGAGGGTTATAAGAAATAACACATGGAAAGCACTCACCAAGCACGCGGTATAGAGGAAGTGCTCAGTTCTGTTATATGAGCCATGATCACCCACTGAGACCCCCCCCACCACCACACCCTGCATGATGCCTGCTGTGAGGCTTTGTTCATACACTTTCCTTCTCCACCAGCCTGGGTTGTGTCTCGTTCATCTCAGGATCTCCAGCCCCCAATACAGTTCCCAATCCACCACTGGTCTGTTGAGCGAGTGAATGGTTACATATATGCACTTATTCCAATACCTGCTCACCATAGAGAAGAAGTAATTGAGGTTCAGAGAGGCCAAGCCTCTAATTGTGGCAGAGCTGAAAGGGGGGATCCGAGCCTCTTGACTTCCAGCCCAGTGCCTGCCCACTACAGAAGAATGCCTCAACTTGGCCTTTTTTAAAAAAAGGTTTAATCAAGGGGCACCTGGGTGGCTCAGTCGGTTGAGTGCCAGTCTCTGTTTTGGCTCAGGTCATGATCTCAGGTTGAAGGAGATCCAGCCCTGCATTGGGCTCCGTGCTCATCGGAGAGTCTGCTTGGGATTCCCCCTCTCCCTCTGCCCTTCTGCCCCACCTCTTGCATGCGTGCCCTTGCATTCTCACTCTAAAAAATAAACAACTAAATCTTTAAAAAAAAAGTTTAATCAAAGACCAAGACCAAAGCTATAACTAGAACATCATTAATGTTATCAACTAGGGACACATTCAGAATCTACTTCTCCAACTTCGTATAACTTATATGTCAGTTATATAATCCACGGCATAAAAATGAAAAAAAAAAGTTGCAAAAACACAGGCCCAAACATTCTTAGTGTCTTGCATCTTAAGTAATTACACAGTAATACTATGATAATCTAATAGCAATTGACAAGACTAAAATGCATAGTAATCATGTATTGTACCTGATACAAGCAATAGTATATCACCTAATATCCTGCCTTTTACACAACTATTTCATTATTTGGAAGCTCCCTGGTAATGAATATGCTATTTAGCAGCTTTTTTTAATTTGCATGTTTCTCTTATAGTGATTCTTCAATAAATTTTTCTGACTTCCTTCATAAACAAGTTTCACTATTCCTCATTATTTAAAAAAACAACCACATTCTCCTTTCCCGAAAGGATACCATATATTAGATGACCTTCCTATATAAAATCATAAATGAAAAAGAGCCAGACACCTGCAGGAAAATAAGTAATCAGACAATAGGGACCTAAATACAGTTGGGTAGACTTAAGGCATTACAGTATAGTTCAAGTCTAAAAAAGAATACTTGACAATTCAAGGAATCAAAAGAGAATTTAGTTTTACCAGAGCAGGAGACAAATCCCAGCTTGTGCACAATTTATCACCGATTTCTTCATTTTGTTGTTTTAAACATGCTTTTAAGACATACTGGATAACTAGTAAAAATTGTATACAATGCAAATGACATTTCAGATAAGTTTTATTGACTTAATGCTCCAATAATAAAATTATAACAATCAGTATTATTCTGATTTATTGCAATTTTTACTTTCACTTTGTAATGGACTTGGTGCATCGCAGAATTGAATGTAATGTTGCTGCCACCTCAAGGTCACTCACTGAAAATGAGGTGGCTCACTTCAGTCCAATGCACTAAAGCAAGCAAGTAACTGAGGGCTTTACGGATGAAAATATCACATTGTGGTCATGTCACAGTAAATCTAAACTTTTATTTGCAATGAAACAATGGGTTTTATATGCCATTTGCAATGGAAACAGCTCCAGGAACGGGAGGATGCCATTGTGAGTACCAGGTCTGCAAGAGGAGAGTCTCCTCTATCACAGTCCAGGGGAAGAAATGTCAATTCATCAAACTGTAGAGGCATCTGTGCAAAACTGGCATATTGACAGGGCATAATCCAGACACAGTGGTTCCTTTAGAAAAAGAAATAGTCCTTGAGTTTATTTTTCTTCCATAAAGCTCACTTGGCTCTTTTCCTCTCCTTCTTAAATCTTTCCCAGCTGGTGACCTCTATGAACCTGAGTCTCTTCCAAATGGATTTATCAAAACTACCCTTAGCATGAACAAACAGTTTACAGAGAAGGAAATGCCAATGAGCCGACTCACTCAGAGAGATACATGTTTTGCCTAACAGATTGTCAAAGATCAACTTTTGATCACACTGGTTTGGCAAGGTGGTATGTAAATTAGAAGAGAGGGAAATGTGGTGATATTTTTCAAATCTTAAACTGCATGTACCCTCTGACCAGCAATCCCCTTTCTAAAAATTTATTTTTCAGATATATACATACATGGACACAAAGATGTCCATACAAGGAAATTTATTACAGCAAAAGATCGGAAACAAACTAAATGTCCATCAACAGAAGACTTGTAAAGTAAATTATAGTAAATCCATAAAATAGAACATTGTGCAGTCTTTAAGATCAACAAGGCAGCTCTATACATACCAATATGGCATGATTTCCAACATCATATGGTTGAGTAGAGGGGAAAAAAAGCAATGTGCAAAATAGTGTGTATCGTATGCTTTGTGTGTATTTGCCTAGAATCTCTTTGTAAAAAATACAATAAACCATTAACAATGATTCCCTCGTGGAAGAGTTGGGGGGCTAGTAACAGGAGCAGGGGAGACGATTTTCACTGTATACCCATTTTGTCTTGAATTTTATACTGTATATATGTATTAACTACTTGAAACGTGTAAATAAAAATAAAATGTTTTAAAAGCTGCTTTAGATTGCCTTTCAAAGGGAAAATCAAAACCAGGGAGAAAAAGACAAAGGAGGCCCCCAGGGTAGGAGGGAGGGAAGAAGGGAGCCCGGAGGGAAGGGCAGTTAAGGGAAGGGGCCAGGAAATGCGCTGGGGCCAGGGGCTTGCTAGTTTCCCTGCTTTGATCCAGCCCAAACCTGCATTTCTTCTCTGCTCTCCTGTACCTTTCAGTCTCCTCTGACCCTTTAGATAATTCTCATTTCAATTTCTCTGTGATTCCTTGGGTTCTGTCTGTCTCTTTCTAGGGATCCTCTGCCCCCATAGTCCCCAACTTGAGGAGGATAAGAGCCAGCCCTCCTGTTCCCGGTGCCAGCACGTGGCTGGGCTTGCCAGGTCCACGCTGTGTGCACTCGAGGTACACAGCGTGAAGAAGCAGCATTGCGGTGAACAGCCCCGGCGGCCATCTGCCCTCTACTGAAACTCAAAGTTCAGCAGAGAATTGTGGGCATTCAGCTCCTTCCCTATGCCCAGGTACCACAACGATGAACTCTCTATCTGCCCACTAAACAGCACTGGCCAGGATGCAGAAGAAACACATTTGGGATGGAGTCTGGAAACCTGAAGATATTCCACAGTCTGGGAGAAGGCAATGGGGTGGGGAGTCCACCTGCTTGATCTCGGATATGGACTGGGGTCTCCCAGTACCAACTGGCTGGCTGCATTGAAGCTCAGTAGAGGTAGTGTGGAGGGCCTAGCTTAGAAAGAGGGAGGCAAAGAAAGGAAGTGGGTGTCTCCAGCTGTTGAGCTTCATGCCTTTATTGGATTTAATTTGCCTTTCCCTTTTCCTTCTTTTATGACAACAAACCTCTTACTATTTTTAAAACTCCTTTCAATGACACATCATTAATAGGGAAGCCAGAATTCTATTTGACATTGTTTAATCATTCAAATTTCATCAAACATCCATCAAAACACTAAGCCACGGAGCGGCAGCATTTTAAAAGCATGCCCGTTTCCCATCCAGACCCACATGTTGGCTGGTTAGCTTTCTTTTGGTGATAATTTGAAATGCTACAGTTCAAAACGTCGGGAGTGTTCCTGCACTGACCCAGTGAATTTTACAAAATTTACCCATTTTGAAAAGACACCGTCAGTTTTTTTTTTTTTTTTTTTTTATTCAGAGGTTATGGAAAAGTTAGAGGTGAAACGATAAACAGGGGTTATATAAAAAGGGATGCCGTATGGAAATCCCCCTCCCCTGTCCTCACAGAAACACATGGAGAAAAGAGGAACACGCTTAACCCTGCTGCACCGCATGAGAGGGACCCTCCAGGAAGGAAGGTGGTGCAGGACCTGAGCTCACGTCTACTCTGTGAGCCCCACAGTGGCCCCACCTCACTGTCCTTCACATGCTTGAGGTCCTTCGGCTTCAAAAGCCTCCAGCATTCATTCTGAGATAAACGGTGAAGGCAGGGAAGGAAGTGAAAATGGAAAGAAATGGAAACAAGAGTTTGGAAAGCTTAAGTCAAGCCTGGGTCCTGCCAGAGTCAGGAAAGAAGCTTCCATTGTCTTCCCTCCCTCCCTCCCTCCCCTTCCGGGGGTTCTACACAGATAGGAATTAAGCGAGGCCATTTTACTGAGTATTTTTGTTTCCAGATCCCTTCTTCCATCTTCTGTGTAATTACCTGCAATCAACTCAAATATATAAATAGATACATTTAAAAATACCCCCACCTCATTAGGTGTTCCCAACTTGGTTTCAAGATGGCATTCTAGAAATCCAAGATCTCCTGAGGACACGAGACCTGTCATAAGTTGAGGAGGAAAGGGAGCAGATCTGGTCTCAGGAAGCTGAGCCCTTAACCAAGTAAGCCAGCGTGGTGACTGCAGAATTAGGGTCCCTGGGAGAAGGGAAACGCTCCTGAAGACAGAACTTGGGGTTGAGGGACAGAATTCTCTAGAAGGGAGGAACTGAAGTCAAGGACTCCTTGGTGAGGCACTGACCCCATCAGCCAGGAAATCCAGGGTGAGTCCTGTCATAAATAACACTGCGGATCACAGATCTGACGTGTGGGCCCCCTGCTGACTACATCCCAGCCTTGTACAAAAGTGGATTGGACAAGACTAATTACTGCAACTGTTGACGTTGTGGGGTTTTGAAGACTTTTATTCAGCATTTAAGAGACTTACAGGAAATCTCCAGGCAGTTAAGGCGAGGGGCTGAGCATGTCTTTCAGCTGGCTCAAAGCCAATCATTTGGAGGGTAACTTTAATTCCTGGGATATGGAGTCATACAGTCAGGAAGTAGGCCTGACCCCAGGAAGGTCAGTGTCGTGGCCAACTACCCTGGGCTCAATTTAGAGACATAACTATGGCAACGACTGTGCCCATTCGGTTATTAGAGGAGATTTATTGACGGATATGCTTGAATAGCAGAGCCATTAATTGCAATTACCAGACAAGACACTTTGTTCATCTTGGGGAACTGTATGCCAAAACACCCTAACAACTTTAAAATCCCATTTGCTCTTGGGCTCTCAACTGGCATCACCTGCTTCAGCCTCCCAATACCAAAAGGGAGAGGAGAAGGGGTTTAGCTTGATATAGCACCAGCTGCAGAAACTGGCAAGTGGTGGGCGCCAGGGCCTGAGCTGTAGGCACCTCTTGCAGCCCCCACAACACCCTTCACAAAAGTGAGGGTGGACTGCAGGAGCAGACATGCCTGTAATTTCCTTCAAGACTCGCTGGGTTGCCTCTCGGCCTTCCTGAGCTGGGTGCAGCTCAGCCTGGGCTCTTCCACTTTGCAGTCCCCCAATTCCTGGATTTCATCCTTCTGGTCTTCCTCCGGGCAGCCCCTCATGAACACCCCATTTCTCAAAAACAGTGACTGACTCCCACTCCCCGTGCCTTCTACCCTCCCACTGCTCTCTCTCCTTCCTCGCGCTACGGCCATGCTACTTACTGGTCTACCTGATTACCTGTCTGCTTCCATCTCCCTCACTCAATTCCAAGGTCCACAAGAGTAGAGATTTGGTCTGCCCTTCCCACCGCCATGTTCCTAGTGCCTAGCACAGCCCCTGGCACACAGTGGATTTGCCCAAGAAGTTTTCGTTGAATGAATAAATGGAGTCAGTATATTCTGCTTAGAGGTTGTGCTGAGAGGGTCCTCCTCTCTTCAACTAGGTAATGTCCCTGAAAGCAGGGATGCTCCCCTTAGCATCTTACTCAGTACCGCATACACCTTAGATGCTTTAGAACTTACACAAGTGAATGAGAGAGCTTGCAAACCACAAATCTAATCCATGCATCGGAATAGGCAAAAGCACATCTCCTACCACTTCTCAAGGAATAATCATAGCCAACATGGAAATAGTGCTTTCTGCAGGGGCACTGTTCAAAGGTAAGGAATTGGGCACAGAGAAGTAAAGTGATGTGCCCAAGGTCACACAGCTAAGTAAGGGAGGAGTCAGGGAGGAGATGTAGGCAGTCCAACCCAGACTCTGAGCTCCCTGTTATGCCATTTCTCTTGACTTTAAAATCTAGGATAAATACAAAAAAAAAAATTAGAAAGATACCCCAAGGGAAGTCTCTGGGCTCTAATACTATGTCTCCTTGAGTTGATTCCTATTTTTCATTCAAACTAGATTACAAATTACAAACCTCTGCTCCAAATCAAGATGTCACTTGATAATCTTTCCCTTATAGATTAAACATCAAGACTATACCTAACCTGAGGATACCAAGGCAAATGATTCAGAAAATTCTTTCCATGAGGGAGTGGAATGCAGTTCTTCCCTAGAGCTGAGAAGGCAAGCCCACTCTGGGGCTCTGCCTGGGTTTGGATTACAAGAATGCTCAGCTAACCCAAATGAATCTCCCCATCGATGCAAAACTGGCCATACCAGGGGCCCTCTTCTTCTACATCATTTCAGCGTTAATGTGCAGGAGGACCTTTGATTAATGAGACTACTGAAAGAACTGGAACCTTCTATACTCAACACTGAGCCTTGGTAACATAATGTGAAGTGTTCATTTAAATCAAAGTGGGCTGAGGAACCCAAAGAACCACAAGAATCTCAGTCACCTAAGACAGGCTGCACTACACTCATCATTCATTCACTTATTCATTCATTCATTCATTGTTTCTTCATTGGCATCTACGAGCACCAGGCACCACACTGACATGTCAGATGACCTCACAGAATTTGCCATTTATGGAAGGGGGTTGACGTGAACGCAATATCCATGCAGATCAACTATAGCTATGGTAAGAGCTGCAGTCAAAAGGCACAAGGCAACAAAGAGAGGGCAAATGCATTTCACCTGGTCACAGAGGTCAGGGAAGGCTTGCCTGAGACACTAGCTCTTTGCCAAGACCAGGAGAGGACAGGGAAGAGGTAGGAGGACACCAGGCTTGGTGCAGCTGGGAAACCAAAAAACACCCCTGAGAATGGGGGGCTGTGAGGGACTGAGGCTGGGGCAGTGGCCCGGAACATCGGGTCAGACCCCCAAGGCTGGATAAAGGTCTGGATCTTTGTTAGAAGCCGTTGGAGATCTAGGGCACCGCTGGAAAGGAAAAGATCCAAGGACTGTCAGAAAGTGACACTGACAGCCCAGGGAAGGCATCACTTCTGTTTGCTCTGCTCACTTAAGGCAGGAAACAGGGTGGAGACACTAAGGGAGAAAAGAAAAGATCAACAGCAAGGGTTGAAACAAAGAGGGTTTTCTGGCCCATCTTCACATCATCAGAAAGTTAAATGGTGGGTGGGGCGTTGTATCCCCAGAGGGGGACAGTTAGGTCTCACTACCCTCAGGCCACCCTGTACAGTTCTGCAAACCAGAAACAACCCTCACAGCTTGGTAACATTGAGGGTCAACTCATACTCAACCATGGAGATGGGTTCTATCTGGCATTACTTTCACTAGAACATAAAAAAAAACCTATAATTCTTGTGCTGACACCAACATTACCATGCATCAGTATAACAGGGTACTAATTTTAATCTGCACAAAAATCACAGAAATTTCATGCTGAAAAGAACTTTAAATATCATCTGAATATTTGTGAATTTTTCCAGTATGTTCATAGATGTTTTCATGTATAATTTATTTCCTATCAACATGTATGTTTGGTGTCCCTTAAATAAATTGTTTTTCATAGGCTTAACCTATGTATATTGCCTTGTAGGTCCCTCTCATTCCCAACTGAACCCCAGTGGGACACATGCAAACTACACACACACACACACACACACACACACACACACGCACACGGACAAGAGTGTACCTAGAAGGTGCTCAATCAATACTGTTAGTTGATTGACTAACTGACAACAGACCAAAGGCTGCAAAAACCTGACAATTAAAGCTATAACATTGAGAGAATGATCCAGCCCTCACTCAAAAGAATCTGGTAAATGGGGCACCTGGGTGGCACAGTCGGTTAAGCATCCAAATCTTGATTTTAGCTCAGGTCATGATGCCAGAGTCATGAGATTGAGCCCTGCATCAGCTCCATGCTCAGCCCAGAGTCTGATTGAGATTCTCTCTACCTCTCCCTCTGCCCCTCCCACTTATGCACGCACTCTCTCTCTCTAAAATAAATAAATAAATCTTTAAAAAATATATTAAAAGAATCTGGTAAAAACATAGGGTAGAGATGAGGTGAACTGTCAAAGACTCCTTCCAATGGCTCATCAAAGAATGGGAACAGAAAAAGCTGGAAGGAGCTAAAACCTGGGGCCCCAGCCCCTCCCCATGCAGGGAAGGCAATTCTGTCTTCCACAGGGAAAAGTGGAACATGGCGTATTTCTGGTTAAAAGGTCAGGGAGGGGAATGAATATATAAACGAGTATATTAAGCAAAATGAGAGGTTTTGCAATTTAGAAGAAAAGTAGGTTTCTTAGATGACAGCAGAAACCACTTCCAGATTTTTCTTTTCTCTGATCCATCAATGTTGCCCTAGCCATCAGCCAAGTTCACACAGTCCAGACATTTTGGATTGAATCAACATCATTTTGGATTGAATCAACATGTTAGCACCCTCATTCTTCAAAATGCAGAGGCTATATATCTAAGATTAAACCTGTAGAAACCAACCCCTAGATGTCATTGTTGCTGCTGAAATATCAAATCTTTGAGTCTTTGAAATTTTAAATCTGAAGAGATAGCAGTGTTAATCTGAATAAGCCACTTAAATAATGCAAATTCAATTCACTTTCAATTTTTCAAAGCCAAGTCCAAAGTCTTCTGGACTTCTTAACCAAAATGTAACTAAATCTTAGGGTGTTAGCACGCATTCCGTTGCCAAGAAAATCCGCGTTTAGGAAAAATAGGCTTAAAACCCACGTAGTCATATGTGACATGACTAACTGGGCTCACATCAACTTCTACAACTGATGAGCTGATTTTAGAGTAGCTGGATGATTCTGGCCTCTTCTTTTCCGTGTGTCCCCCGACTTCTGTGCTTGACTCTGTTATTGGTGCTGGAGCCAAGAGCTGTCTGTGCTTCCCACTGAGGGTGCACTGAGTGAACAGAGATGCTCACTGGCCCTCCACTTCACACCCTGTTTCCAATTTGCCTTGAATGTGACATGTTCTTCATTCAGTGTCCCTTGTCTCCGTCTCTCCCTTCCCATTTAGTATCATGCCAATCTGAACCTTTGCAACAATAATACTTATTGTTTACTAATCATTTACTAGGGGTCAGGTGTATCAGGTTTCCTATGCATTCTGTCCTTTAAACTTTTCCACAGCCCTGTGAAATAGGTGTCACTATCCCCATTTTACAGATGAAGTAACAGAGGCACAGAGAGGTTAAGTAACTTGCCCTAGCTCACACAGCTAGTGAACACATAATAGGTTTTGAAGTTCAGGGTGAAACCCAGGGTACAGCCTGGATTCTTAGGGCTTCTCTGAGGCCAGCTCTCGGGTCCCTAACTGGATGCTGTCTTTCTTCTCTTTCCCAAGCCCTTGGTTCTCAATCTCATGTGGGATCTTCCCAAAAGATGGCTCTCAAGTAGCTCCTCAAATAAAGTCCACACCTAGGAGTGTGTCTGCTGAATGAAGTCACTTTTTTTCATTCAGTCAAGGAATGGGTATTGAGTGTACCTATATTCCAAGCCCTATTCTAAGCTGGGGGGGGGGGGGGCGGGGAATATCAATGAACAAGACTAACAAGCTCCCCGGGCTCTTGGAACTCATTCTCCACCAGGGTGGACAGATGGTAAAGCAGGGATTACATATGTAATTAATGACCACAGAGCTCAGTCCACAAAGATGTGTGAATTAAGACAAACGGAGTCCCTAACACAGGGCCCTGGCCCAGGAAGGCCCTCGACAGATGCTCGATGCCTGCCTGTGCCTGGGCCAGCCCCAGCCCCAGTGTGCCTTTCTAGCCAAAGCTCTCCCTGCTCCCCACTGCAAGCCCCCCATACCAGGCAGAGCTGTCTCCATGACCCAGACAGATGCCCTGCATCCACTCCCACTTCACACCTCCATTCGCGTTGGTCCATTTCCTTCCACACACTAAGCAGATCCATTCAGAAACTTAGATCAGCCAGCTTTTTCCCTCCCATCAGCTGGTCATGGGGATCTCCTTCCGTGTGGCCCGGATGCAAGAGAGGCGGATGACGTGAGAGTCTTGCTACCTGCTCAGGAAGCTCACTCCGCTCGTGCCTGACTCTGGAGGTGCCACTTCCAACTCACAACAGATTGCAACTGGGCCTTCCCAACCTTACGACTTGCTGGAGCTTCATGGCCAGAAAGGGCATAAAAACCACAGCGTGGATGATCTCTGGGAGCCACGCACATTTTCCCTTTCCTTTCTCGCTCCTGTTTCTTTGTCAATGAAAGAAGCCTCCCGGAAGGTCAAAAACTAAGCAATGTTTTTTATGCTTGGTTTTCCATGGTATGTGAGGAGCTTGAAGCTGGAAGACCCTCAAAGGGGGACGACTTGCTATCTGTGGGTGTCCATTTACTGATGTCTTCAGGAAGCAAGAAGAGGAGCTCTCAGCCAGCTAATGATCATGCCAGTGGCCTCTCCTAGTCTATCACCTCAAAAGGATCTGTCAAAATAACAAAGGACACACTTTTCGGTCACAGGATTACCCCTTAGCCCGGCCCTCTTGGTTTGATTAGCAGTTACTTTTCCTCTTAGTGTCCTTCTTCATCTTCTTCTCCTTCTTTTCATTTTCTTCCTCTGCCCCGCTCATCAATAAAGGTCACTGCGTTAAGGAAACCGCTTCTCTGAGAAGAATTTAACAGTATCCTATTATAATCACGTTGTCCTGCTCAGAAGCAGGTGGTATTACCTGTCATCGGGGTCTTGGACATTGCAAATAGCTGCCACCCACCTCAGCTGAGGCTCCCGGGCAGATAAAGTGACCAAAGGAGACAGCCCTCCGGAGGCCTCAGAATCTCATTTTCATTCCCCTTGTGGAAAAGAGACTGACTTTATTGACAAAGACGACTGAAAATTGCTTGAGCGTTCCAATAACCAGTCTGCGTTGAAGCAGAGAGACAGTCTGGCGGAGGCGAGCTCCCTGCTCCGCGGCAGCTCCACTGAGCCACGCTGTGCCGCCGCACCAGCCTGTGCATATGCAGACCAGACTGGAAGGAGCCTCCCGACGTCCTCAAAAGCAGCCCCTCTTCACCTCCACTCCCAGCCTGCTGTTGCCTTTCCTGGATCCCAACCATAAATCAACATGAATTCAGGGAATCTCTGCCAGAAACCAAATTCGTAGGCTGATTCGGGGCCCAGAGGTCAGACCTGGGTGAGCTGGACAAGGCTAATGTCCCACTTCCCACGGGAGTGCTCTGTGGCTTGACTGCACCTTCCAGGTAAGCCACTAGATGTCCCCACCATGGATTCCTGTCCTTATTCCCAGGTCCTGCATATAAGCCAGTCCCAGGGGCTGAGGGAAGTCTACACAGAATTCCATCACCACCTGGACCGCGGGGCTGCCTTAGTTGCTAGGACGGTCTGAGCTCCTCACGGGCCTCTTCTAAACCAGTCGGTGGCTCAGACCCCAAACAGCTGAGCTGAAAGTAAGTATGAGCAATGTTAGCTGGAGTAGCCCCTAACTCTCACAACAGGTGCCCCCTCCAATCCGTCCTAGCCATCACTGGCCATTGGGTATCCTTCTGGCTTTATTCAGGTCCTCGGTAAGAAATATATTAATATGTGTGCCTCGTAGCACCAGAGATTTTAGATGTCAATGTGCTGCAGAAATAATGTAGGTCTGTGGCTTTTAGCAGAGAATGAATGACAGATAGATAATTTATGATGATTCCCGAGATCTGGACTGTAATTATGA
The DNA here is from genome assembly GCF_037043125.1 of Eumetopias jubatus. Lineage (NCBI taxonomy): Eukaryota > Metazoa > Chordata > Mammalia > Carnivora > Otariidae > Eumetopias > Eumetopias jubatus. Next base: position 45,375,084 of record NW_028274816.1, read on the forward strand.
AGTATTTCTAGGTGTATATTCAGGATGCAAAGTGTAAGGAACCTAGAGCTAATGTTAATTTATTACTGACAGCTGTATGTATAATAATATATCATGTCTTTTAATCTTACATTCCTTCTGACTTACATCAAGCAATCCTTTCATTCATTAATAAAATCAAGCCTTGCCGTTATTCTTAATGATAAAGTCCCATTTTGAATCTGGAGGACTCCTATAATTAAACTCTGTACTTCCATATACCAGACATCTGAAGCTCAAAAAAAAAGATAAATTGAACTTCTTGTTTTACAGGCAGGATGAAAAAACATCAGAAAGATGGAGCCCACCTGCTCACAGTCCCACTGGAGCTAAATAGAAAGTCAGGGGAAACGTTTGTGTTTATCTTCTCAGTTCACACCACTACTCTTCTTTTTTTCTCTCCTTTTAGTCCCCCCCCCACCACCTCCTGCCACCCCTCCACCATCTTTCCCTTTTTGAGGCAGTATATTCAAAGGATATTTTTTTAAAGGTCAAGATAAAAATTACAACTAAAAGAAATGCAGGCTAACATGTCTCCTCCAATTTTCCGTGCTGTGCCAAAGACTTACATGATTAATCCTGTCAAAAGAAATCTAATCTAATCTTATTACACCAAAGACAAGGTGTCCTTTATAAGTATCGTGGCTGGGAACAAGTTGGTCTTCTCAAGTTTCAACTGGTTCAGTGTCTCCTTCAGTTTACAACCAGTCATCACCTTGGCGACTTACTCACTGCACTGCCCTTAGCGTTCCCAAAATTTAAACAGTGTTCTTGTTGAAGTCGTCAAGCACACACCACATATTATCAGACTCCCTGGTCATTTTAGAAGATACAGACCCATGATACTTGTAGAAGCAAAACTTTTAACCTCATCCAGTAATTAATGATCACAAAGTGGAATAATGAGATACGTGGAGATAGGGATCCAGCCATCTCTCATCTGGAGACAGAAACAGATTCCAGTGAGTAGGTGCAAGAGAACTGAGTAAGCAAATTTCCTATCTGTAACACTAAATCTTACTATGATCAGTTAATTAAATCATGATAAATAACATTCTGTGGCAAGGGGAAGGTGCTCAGAAGAGTTCGGTGGGATGACCACAAGTTCAGTGGTTCAAAGACATTCACCACATCTGAGTGTCTCTGCATTCCTCTGACTTAAAAATATTTACTGTAATTCTCTGGAGAACTCTCATACAGGAAAGAAAAATACTGAGGGTTTGCTCCACCAGCTTTTTGAACTTGCTAACGTCTTCCTATTGGTTCTGGGTCTTCTACCTTCTCTGTCTTCAGGAATGAAGGTTCTAATTCATTAACATCACTATCTGACTGGTTTCTTTCTATTGATTCTACCTCTTCCTGTTACATCAGTGTAGGGAAGAGGAATGTCAGTCAGCAGGGGCCATGCCATGCTGCAGTAACAAACAGCTCCAAAGATCAGTGACTTCCTCACCCTTCGTATCCATGGTGGGACAGCGGGGGGCTCGGCTCATCGTTGCTACTCTAAGATGGAGGCTGACAGGATGGCCACCATTTTGAACATTGTCAGTCATCAAGTCAGCAGGAAAACAGTACTCTGGAAGCAACATCACTGGCGATCAAGAGCTCCAGGATGGAGATGACACCTCCACCCCACACAATTCATGAGCCAGGACCAGTCACAGGCCACACCTCTGAGCCAGGAGGAGGGCCAGGAAGTTTTATCTAATGTTGTCCTGCAAGAGGGACATTGGAAAATAATGGTGCATTCCACAGAATTCTTCAGAATTCCACAGAATCTTCAGACAGATAAACTTATCTTCTTTCTCTTGTTGAGAAGTCCCTTATTTTCCCTAGATCACAATTTCTCCACTTTGTTTTTGCCCTCTTTCCTGATCAAATAATTCTCTGACTTCTATCCACTTTCAGATACATGTAATGTACTCATGTACATTACAGTTATTACTAAATCTTCTCTTGAGATAGCTATAAACTAGGATTATTTGTATAGCACAAAAAAAAGGAAAGAAATTTGCACATTGTTTGTTCTCGCTTTCTCCTTTTCATGTATTTCTGGTTTTCCTTATTTTTTTTTCCTTCCCCTCTTCCAGGGTCATCTCCTGCTCAATCTCTTTTCTTGAAAAAAACTGTTCAACACTTTATTTTTCCTTCTTCTTAGCTATTTGGTCCAACTGGCAAAGGAGTCTGTAGATTAGCAGAACTCTAACTTTCCTGGTTTCCCAAACCCCCAATTCAGGTGAATTTGTATCCTGAGATACAGTCCGGAGAATTACTGACCTGTCTGAAAGGTTCCTAAGTTTTGCTAGATATTTCTCCCACTTGATAATTGAGAGCCCAGCCTGTGGCAAAGACTCCTAAATATATCTGGAAGTCCCCAAGGGCTAGCTCAATGAACAAGTCCAATCCATTACTGTGCAGGGAATCTTAGGTTTGCTCCCTTCCTACTTCTCCTGGCCCACTTACTGAGTCCAGACCCAAACACCCTGCTGTGTAGTTCCTAATGTACCAAAACCGTCCAGCATTCTCTGTGAAGTTGGATGAAATGCTTCACTCCCTTTGTATTTTACTCTGTTCGCAGGGGAACAAAACAAGGCTGCTTATAACACTGGTGTATACGTCATGAATAAAAACAGAGCCAAATGACAAACACCATGGTGCCCTCAGAAGGACTGAGGTTGAGTTACTGTGTGGAGCTCCCAAGTCAGGCCATAACCCCTACGATGAGTTCTTTCCCTGAAAATCTGTCTTTCAAGCAAATAGATGACCCAGGGCTAGCCCGGCCCCTCACCAGTCACACCTCAAGTCCAGCCACAAACCTAGCTGGGACCTCTCCATTTTAGCCAAGAATACCACAAACATAGTCCAATAAGCGCAGGTACAAATTCATAAGCATAGGGCTGAAAAGAGTGCCAGTGCTCATGGTGAAAAGCCAATGAGGGAGGAGATGGAGTGAAGCTAGCCCACAGCAGACAGGGGCGACGTGGGGAGACACACCGACTTCTAGGCCTACGCGACCACTGAGAGGACAACGTACACGCCTTGGGAGGCCGACGACCCAGACCCGAACCCACCCAGGACCGGGGCTACCCCGACCCGCCAGGGTACCTTCCTCGCGCCCGCCCAGCCTGAGCGCCCCGGGACGCCCGTGGGCGGGGCCTGAGCATCGCCCCGCCCCGCCGCCCGCCACTCGGGTCACCTGACCTGCCCGCGGCTCACGTGATCCGTCCCCAGCGCCGCCATTTTGGAGCTCCGGATGAGGAGGGGAAAAGCGGGGGAAAAGAGGGAAAAGAGCCGGGAGAGAGGTGGGCGAGGACGAGGGCGAGGGCACGGCCGGGCTCCTGGCCGGCCAAAGGAGGCTCGCGGAAGCAGCAGCCGCCGCCCGACCGCAGGTACCGCGCCCCGGGGCCGCCCCTCCGCCCGCAGGCAGCGCCGCCGCCGGCCATGTGCGTCCTCCCCTCAGGCCTCTACCGGCGCCCGCTTCCTCTTCAGCGGGCCGACACCTCCCGGTGCTCGCCACATGCCCCAAGTTCCGCGTCCTCTTCCAGCGCTCTGCGCCGCCCACAGCAAAGCCTGCGGAGACCCCGGGCTTGCCCTGCCGCGGGGGGTGGGGGGGGACCTGCCGCTCTCCGCATACTGTCACCGGCCTGGTCTGCAGGTGGGCCTGCGAGGCGTTGGTTGCTTCCTTCCCCTCTGCGGATGTGAAACTGCTTAGGCCAGTCGGGATAAAGCTCACGACGGTGTCCTCACCGCATCTCCTGATTACTTTTTTCACGCCCCATCTCCCCAGCCCTTTAGCCAATTCTTGGTGTAGAAAAAGCCAGTACAGGAAAGCCTAGCCTTCTGCCCCTATTGCGTACCTTTTCGGTGAACTGGTGTCCCCAGAGATCACTGAGATCAGTGGGAAAAGCTCCCACCTTTTAAGACCTGCGGGCATCCGGAGTGAATGGTTTGGGTGGAAGGCCTGGATGATTAATTAGGCGGAGGCCATCATCCCAACCCGTAGGCGATCTTTTTAGTTACTGCGGTGGGTTGTAATTTACTATCAGTCTGCATCTCTTTTATCAGGCAGTTACTGGATTTATCACCTCCTTGAGCTTGTACTTTCTTCAGTACTCTGCTTTGAGCGTATGGGTTGCGTTATTGATTAAAAGAGAAAGCCTGGCCTTTCATTTCTTTACCTCACTAACTCGTTTAAAATTAACTTCAGGGGAGGACCAAAGACGTGCTTTCTGCCCTGGCAACGAACTATTTACTTAAACATAATCGATAAGGTAGCTGCGTTCTAGGAGAAACGAATAGGCATTATTTGATTTTTGAGATTCAGCCTAGCTAGTATAAGAAACCGTAGCAAAGAAATGTAAGACCAGGGCAGGAAACTACATTAGAAGATAGGTCAATTTGTGTCTTCTCTTTTCATGCCCACTGTGCTTGCAGAACTGTTTGAAGTTTGCAGAATCATCCTTTAGATTGTATTTTTGGTTAAGATTAAAATAGTATATACAATTTATTGTTCCTTATTCATTAGAAAGTGGTATCAGTAAAACCAATAGTATTTTGAGTCAGTTAGTTAAATTCTGAGCTAAAACAAAATACACAATTATTGGGAGAAGTTTCCAGAGCATTTTTTTTCTAACTTGTGCAAAATCATAGTCTACTTGTTAGAGAAATTATGTAAATTTGCATCACATGATTGGGTTGCATGAACATTCCTCCGAATTTCTTTTTGACATAGAATATTGGGAAATTTTTTACTGCCAAAAGAAATCATTACTTTGTTTCACCAAAAAAGAGAAATGTTTGATACTATATACTTTCATTCTTGGCCACAGCTGAATTCTGAAGATTGATCCAAGGGACTGTGTTAATTTCAGGAATTGATTTGAAAGACATTGGCTCTGCCACTTAACAGCCATGTAACCTTGGGTAAGTCGCTTAAACCACACTGAGTGTTTCCTTATTTGTAAAATTGTGTAACACCCACCTGGCCTGTTCCAAAGCGTTATGAAGATCAAACACGCTAACATGTTTGATACAACCTAGCTGTAAGGGGCTATTCTTTTCAGTATTGATTTCTTTATACATAGTTGTTCTTGCTGAGATGTAAGAGGGAAATTGGTGTATTAAGAATCAGATAGGCCTGGATTCCAGTTCTTAAGCCAGTTATTGCTTTACATCTGTGAGCCTCAGATTCCTTACCTGCAAAAAAGAAGCTACTATTACCAGAAATAACATGAATAATACACTAAGTCTATATAGCACTGCCCCCCTGGATGGTGAGCACTTCAAGGGCAAGGATTTCTTCTTACTTATTTTTGTAGTCTCCAGCACTGTGCTTGGCACATTATAGGTGCCCAGTAAATGTTAAATCTTAATATTGGTTAATGTTAGTTAGACCTTATGTCTTCACCATGGCTGCCAAATTAGAATATTCTCTCAGGCTAGATGCCAGCTAAGAAATTTTAGATTATGAAATTCATGTACTTGTGATGTTTATACTGTTTTTTCTTAGTGGCAATTAATCAAATTAAGCTAAGGAGATTTTGATTCAAATAAATTATAGCTGGCAGTAATATAAATCTCTAAATAATGTGTAAGCAATCTCAAGGTAATTTTTTATAGACAGTTTACAATTCAGGGACATGAAAGCTCATCCGGTACCAGTCTCTTGTTTTACATCTGAGGAACCTGAATAAAACCCCCAGAAACAGTGACTTCCCTAAGGTCACACAACTAACTGAGGGTATTCCAGATGAGAAACTTCTGCCATTTGGCTGGAGCAAAATGTTTTGTATTTTAGAATTGGGATAATCTAGAAGAATGGGAAATTGGCCATTCTTCACAGCATCTTCGTCTAGTTGGAAAAGAACAAGCTCTTCATTTGAAAGAAAAGTTTCTTTATAAATAGCAAACTCCCTTTGCACACACAGAAAATGACAGCCTTTCTCCAGTCCCCCTCAGGCCCACAGGAATTGTTCAGCTCGATTTTACTTATGCTAACCCTACTCTAGAACTGAAAGGAACTAATTCGGTGTACAAAGAAACCCAGTAGTAAATTATAAGAAAAGAAAGACAACTGAAATAATTTGGTGCTTTTCTTGGGAAGGACATTCATGATAAGCTTTTGCCTGTGGAGTACAGGTCTCCCCCACTTTTCAGTTTGCTTTCTGCCACTTTGCTTTTATGAAAGACCTACAATAGTACCTACTTTCTCTAATTGAAAGAAAGTACTGAAAGAAACCGGAAGATTTCACTTATACAAAAAAAGACAAAAAGCGAAAGTAGTTTTCAATCTTTGTTTTGCAGTGGGCCATTAATAGAGGCAGCACATACCCCAAGCGGCAAGAGTGGCCCCGCCACGCTCCTTCCCTGCCCAGGAACTGCACTCAGCATCAAAGCGCCACAGCTTCGAACTGTGTCTGTGAGCATCTGTGCTTTATCTTGATTTATTTTGTGCATTCATTAGCAAGATGTGTCCTGAGGTATCAGAAAAGCCTAAGAGGGGTTATTTTTTGGTTTGGGGAACACGCAAAACGTCTTCCATATAAATTAATGGTAATTCCGTCTTCACTTTACATCATTTCAGCTTCTAAAAGATTTCATAGGAAGGTTCTACTTTCAGATAGCCAGGGAAACCTCTGCTGTTGTCTAGATTTGAGCCTGGGTGGGAAGGATTGTTGAACTTTTCTGGTTGGGGATGCAACTTACATTTATTTATTTGTAACAATTTGATATATTTTGTCCAATGTTGTTATGTCTAAAGATTCCAAACAAGAAGCTCCCTACTTTGGTGATGCCTCTAGTCTTTCCTCTTTCTGTAAACCTTTCCCGTTCAGCCATATTGATCTTTTCTCTAACCACTAGATAGCAGGTTTATTCTCATTTATGAAAATACAATAATGTTATGGCTGTTTTCCTTGTCGGTCTTACCCTTGTGTTAACAGAATTCCAAAAGAGCAACTGAAGCACTCTAATTAGGATAATTCAAGGAGGATGTATTTACAAAGTTACTCTTAATAAAGATGTAGGACCTGTATCGGCAAACCACAGGGACAATGCAGTTACTTGAAGCTAGCTAGCAACATCAGGAGAAGGAAGAGGTACCACAACCAGGAGAGTCTTGTAGAGCCCCCTGCCTAGAGAGAATGACCTTCCATTGAGGAACGTGGCCAATCCCGGGTGACCTGGAGGGAGGGAATCAAGGACATGAATATCCTGATCTCACTCTGCTACCTCCCTCTGATCACCTGTCATGGCTCCCCATTGGCAACCAGAAGAGGGCACGGGAGTCTAATGATGTAATACCTCCTGGGGCAGAGAGCAGAGTGGAGAAAAGGAGACAGTGATCTCAGAGGGGCAAACGGTTGACATCTGGCATAGTCATCTTTTGGAATACAGTGTACCTCTTACCTCTTCAAAAAGTCTTTTCTTACCTTCCTAGACCAAAATTAGCTCTTCAGTTCTTATTAGGATTTGGTCGTTGACTGTTGGCCTTCTGACTATTTTACCTTGTGTACTGTTTCATTATTTAAAAGCTGTTAATTCTTTTTAACTTCTAAGTATGTTTGTCCTATCCAGTCAACTCAGTTTTAAACCATGAGTACTGTGATTTTTTTTTCCATACTGTATTTTGCTTAAAGCCTTGTGCGTAGCAATTTTTAGTATAACTTGTTATTATGAAAAGTTTTAAACATGTACACAGTAGAAGGAATAGTATAAGGAATTCCTAGGTACTCATCACTCAACTTCAATTACAAAATTTGCCATTCCTGCTCTATCCCCCCTTCCCTCCCCCACCTCCTTGACCATAGTCAGTTTTTAAAGTTGCATTTACATTGATCTCTTGAAGGCCATGGATAGTATGCAGATGTTCATAATCCATGTTGTCATCGTTACTGAGTCACTGGGATTGTATTTGTACTCCTTATTTTCATCTCTCTTTTTTTTTCCCCAAATTTTACTTCAGTTGACATGGAAACCCATATATATGTACACATGGGTGGCCTAAGTGAAATTTTTGTGAAAATTTAAAAGGTTGGTCTTAAGGTCAGCTTAACTCCCTCCCTGTGTATACTCCATTATGAGCTGTTTATCTAACCTTTCTAACAGAGACTTTTAATGAGACTTAACTTGTATATTGATTCTACCATGTGGACTCACTGGTTTTTCAGGTGTTTCTTAATGTATTTTATGTTGTCATATCTGTTTTATAGCTGCCATTTCTGTACTTATCCCCAAATGTATACAGCCTCTAAAATGAGGTACTTACATAAATGTTCAGGGAAAATTGGAGCATCTGCTGCAAATTTCCATTAGCTCTTAATGCCTGAGCAAACACAGCTTTTTAAAATCTGAATGTTTTGTCAGTTTCTTTTGTATTAGTCTTTTTCTTCAAATAAGATGAACTCCTCCTCTTCATTTCACTTTCTTTTTAAGGTTACACACTGAAATATCCACAGGGAGCAATTTGCACGGCTCTCTTTCCTATTCTATCATTAAGTAGAAGAGGGATAACATGAATCAACTTCGTAACCCTGTGGGTATGCAGTCTGTTGAGCAAATATTCACTTGTTAACCTGCAGACTATCAATCAGCCTACATGGATGTCACATTTCATGGAGAAGGAGACCTTAGATCTGAGACCACCAGATCTTGTGCAAGAAATTAAATGTCCAAGGATTCCTGTTATTAACAATTACTTAACCAATTTGCATTTGACAATTGTTCTGAAAGAAATAAAGCCTTAAGTGAGTGACCTTAAAGGGAAATCAGTAGTCACAGAAAGAGCCACAGCGCCCTTTGGCCTAAAAATGTGAAACTCTCAGGCAGTAAAGTGACTTAGGAAGTCACAAAGGATTTTCCTAAAGAAACAAATTGTTCCCGTACTGGTCCCTTCTTTAGTGACTTAAAATTGAGTGTAGAGGTTTAAAAATACTGCTCTTCCTACTTGACAAAGATGGAAAGGAACTCCATAGTCTTTTGAGAGGTAATGCCCTCAGGTTGTTTAAGGGAGAGAGTGGCTAAAGGGCCAGTGGTCTGTGGGCGCTGGGGTAACAGTCACTGTTGTAATGGCTATAGAATGCATTCCTTGCCATGAGTGCAGTTGGACATGGAAAAGAAAAGAAAGCTGATCACACTGGACAGAATATGGGGGAAGGAGGGAAGAAGTAGTACTAAAGAAACCGAGAATAAAATGTTTGCATTTTTGCCTGATGTGGACCTAGATATAGAAAGTTTGTGTGCCAGAAAGAGCAGAAAATCAGAGAGGAAAAGCCATCACTGTTGCCAAGAGTAGATATGGGAGGACTGGCACTGCAGCTGGTCAGAGTGCTGGTAGGGTCTAGCAGGAGTTAGGTTTGATCTTGGCAGGGGCTGAAGGGCCCTTCCATGTTGATTCAGCCACCTGGGAGGAGAGAAGCCATTATTCACCTCCTAAAATAAGAATTCAGAGCCTGCAACTGAAGTTTAAGAATAGTATGGTCTTTGGTCTATAGCTGGTGCCACTAAAAATTTTGCTGGCATTTATTGAATGTTGTGAGTAAGACTCCAGAATGCACCTAAAATGTGGAAAAACAAAACTTGTTGCTGGAAAAAAGCCTAAACTGAAAAATGTGATCCAAGTCAACAAATTAATCTCATTTTGAGCCAAAGGAAATGTTTGAAATGAAAGTACTGCCAGGAAATAGAGGATTCAAGATTTAGGCGGAAAGATATTGTGAGTATTTTTTGTTTTGTAACTTCCTTGGCTGTAATGCATTGCTAGAACTTACAGAGAACCCCTTTTAAGGACTTTGAATATTTAGACCTGAAACACAACTAGGATATCAGTTGTTTTCCTTCTCTGATGCCCCTTTCCCTTTCGGGGGGGAAAAAAAAATACATGTGTATGAGTAGTAGTTGACCACTAATATGGCCTCTAGGAAAAAACCACAGCATAGTTTGTGGTTTATCTTCAGGAAGAAATATCGAAGGAAGTAAAAGAAGGAACTAGATCATTGCTTTTATGTAGTTTCGTTTGCATAGTACTTCTCAAAATTCACTCTGCCCTTTACAAGAGGTTCACGACTATGTTTTCATAATTCCAAAGATTTGGGGAGAAAAAAAATTTATTATTTTAATAATAAAACTATAATTATATTTGGTATAAGAAGTTGTCTCCCAAGAGTTGTGTCAACCATGTATTGGCTTTACAGAGTGGTATTTTGTAGTAACTTGAGGTGGTTCCACATGCCCCTGGGAATGCCTGTGTTCCTTCAGTCAAAGAATAGGAGTCCTGTTTTTTGGCATTGGGCAAAAGAGAGGGCATATTGATTGGGCCCAGTTAGATGTCTAGGGGAAAGAAAGTGAAGAAAAAGGAGATGCAAATTGTTAAAGTCATTTCCAAAGAAAGAAGTGGATGGAAAGATCATCATCAGTCTTGATATAGGGGATGGCACTCCAAAGAGAAGTTGTGAACAATTTAAGTCTCTGTTGGGGATAGCCAGGTGTACGGATAATGGAGCTCCCAGGTTAGAGAATACAGAGATTGGCTTAAACTCTTAAGATTAGCTTCAATTTCCTGTAATTACATACCTGGGATACCTATAACCTGGTTATTTCTTTCTGTTGTGTATTATCCTTTCTAGATATGGAAGAAAGCAGCAGTGTTGCCATGTTGGTGCCAGATATCGGAGAACAGGAAGCTATATTGACTGCTGAAACGGTCATCAGTTCATCATTGGAAATTGATGAGCAAAGAAAAGTTAAAACAGATCCATTGATCCATGTAATTCAGAAGTTAAGCAAGATAGTAGAACATGAAAAGTCCCAAAAATGTCTTTTAATTGGGAAAAAACGCTCACGTTCAAGTGCTGCAGCGCACTCTTTTGAAGCCCAGGAACTTTGTGAGATTCCAGCTAAAGTAACCCAGTCACCTGCTGCCGAGATTAGAAGGGCAGAGATGTCACAGATACATTTTACCCCTGGCTCTCTTGCCCAGAATGATGGGAAGGCTATGTCTTACCAGTGTAGCCTCTGCAAGTTTCTGTCATCATCGTTCTCTGTGTTGAAAGATCATATCAAGCAGCATGGTCAGCAGAATGAAGTGATATTAATGTGCTCAGAGTGCCATATTACATCTAAAAGCCAAGAGGAACTTGAAGCTCATGTGGTAAATGACCACGAAAGCGATGCCAACAGTCGCACTCAATCCAAAGCCCAACATTGTGTAAACCCCTCCAACTCTTTGTCTCAGAGACCCACAGAAAGAAATAATGAAACCACTTCTGATACGGCCGTGAGTGCTGACCACCCGCAAACTCCTGCTGCCCAGAATGCGCCCGTGACAGAGATGGGTAGGCGGAAATGGTACGCGTATGAGCAGTACGGCATGTACCGGTGCTTGTTCTGCAGTTACACCTGTGGCCAGCAGAGAATGTTGAAAACACACGCTTGGAAGCATGCCGGGGAGGTTGACTGCTCCTACCCAATCTTTGAAAACGAAAACGAGCCCCTAGGCTTGCTGGACTCCTCAGTGGCTGCTGAACCTGGTGGGCTAGATGCAGTAGTCATTGCTATTGGAGACAATGAACTGAGTATCCACAATGGGCCTTCGGTACAAGTGCAGATTTGCAGCTCAGAAACATTATCCTCTTCATCTCCTTTAGAACAGAGTGCAGAAGGCGGAGTTCATCTAGGTCCGTCAGTTACTCTTGACCCTAACGAGGAAGAAATGCTAGAGGTGATTTCTGATGTGGAGGAGAATCTGATTGCTGATAGTCTGCTTTCATCTGCACAGAAGATCATTAGTAGCAGCCCAAATAAAAAAGGTCACGTTAATGTGATCGTGGAGCGTCTGCCAAGTGCTGAAGAAACTCTCTCACAGAAACATTTCCTCATGAATGCTGAAATCGAAGAGGGAAAAAACCTGAGCCCAACAGAATCCCAGATGGGGTGTGAGGGAAGAGATGAAGTTTATCATGCTGATAAATGTACTGTGGATATCGGGGGGCTGATCATAGGCTGGAGCAGCCCGGAGAAGAAAGACAGTGAGTTAATGAACAAAGGACTGGCCGCTGATGAGAATGCCCCACCAGGCCGAAGAAGAACAAATTCTGAGTCTCTCAGACTACACTCATTAGCCGCAGAGGCCCTCGTGACGATGCCCATAAGAGCTGCAGAACTGACAAGGGCCAACCTCGGGCACTACGGGAACATAAACCTTTTAGGTCCAGACACCGGACAAAGGCAAGTAGATAGTACATTGGCAGCATATTCTAAAATGATGTCACCACTTAAAAACTCTGCAGATGGATTAACTACTTTTAACCAAAGCAACTCTACGTTGGTAGCACTCCCAGAGGGTAGGCAGGACTTGTCAGAGGGGCAAGTTAAGACAGGCATCAGCATGTCCTTACTGACTGTCATTGAAAAGCTGAGGGAAAGGACAGACCAAAATGCTTCGGATGATGACATTTTGAAAGAGTTGCAGGACAATGCCCAGTGCCAACCCAACAGTGACACGAGCTTGTCAGGAAGCAGTGTGGTGGAATACATCCCCAATGCCGATCGGCCCTACCGTTGCCGCCTTTGTCATTATGCCAGTGGAAACAAGGGCTACATCAAGCAGCACTTGAGAGTCCATCGGCAGAGGCAGCCATATCAGTGTCCCATCTGTGAGCACATAGCTGACAACAGCAAAGATTTGGAGAACCACATGATCAACCACTGTAAAACAAGAATATACCAGTGCAAGCGGTGTGAAGAGTCTTTTCATTATAAGGTAAACATCGGCTCATGAACTCACTCAGAGGACCTGAGAATCTTTAGAGCCAGGAGGGAACCCGGTAGAGCGAGCCCAACCACCTCATTTTATAGATGAGGAAACTGAGACCCAGAAAAGTTGGATAATTTGCCCAGGGGATCCCAACTGAATCAGTATTAAAATTGGGACTGAAATCTGAGTCATCAGAATTTCTGGTGTAGGATTGTTTTCCCTGCCTACCGCCTCCTCAACAGTTTTGTGTTTACTGCTTTAGTTTTAGCATGGATATCTTTTTTAAAAAAATGTGTTGATTTTAAATTGCAAGGTAATTACAAGGGAGTGTACAGTGGAGGGACGTACACACATTTGATTTACACAAATGTAATCAGTGCAAAAAAATAGCTTTTTTTCATCTTCCACAGCCCCAAAATATAGGTCATTCACTTCAGCGACACAACCAGCCAATAGCAATCTGTGTCATTGCAGGAGGAAAAATAACCTGTGTTGGACTTAATGAAAGACAGCAAAGTGAAAATAGAGACCCGTGTTGTTTCATGGGCAGTTTAAGGGACTTTCAAGGATTATTTTGACTGATTTTCATCTTACATGCTACCTTAAAACCAAGAACCAGCATGAGATACTGTTTTGGTAAAGGAAACTGGATTCGTTGAATCATTAGTTTTGAACTTTTCTACTCCAGTGTGCCAGTTGACTGTTTGGGGGAGGGGGGGAGGAGTGTCCTAAGAGGGTAACTAGGATGTAGACTTTTTCTCTCAGATTTCCCAGAGTTGGGGGCTAGCTGGTAGTAAAAAGGTAATCAAGAATAAAAAAGCCTTGGAGTCTGAGATTCACTGCCTCCCTGGATTGCCCTCATGAAATTCTAAAGTGGCCTCAGGCTACTAGACGAGCAGTGCGTCCAAACAGACAGCAAAACCAAACAGTTCCAGAAGTTTCTTTGGCTCCTGCATTCTTGATTGGTGGGAGTGGAGGAAGAAGATACCGTGGAGGAACGGTTCCAGTTAGGTCTCTCTTACACATTTAGTTGATACTGAAAGGCAAAAATTAGCAGGAGTCCAGCAGTTACTGTTTGGATTTATTTTTTGAAAGTATTGGGTTATTCTGAGTTTCCTGCTCTTCCCTCCGCTGGCAGGCCGGTATGTAAGTAAGTATGCACATGCCATTCCTAAGCAGGGGATAGCAAGGGATTCCTCTCAGAGAATGCGAAAAGGACTACCTTTTTGATGAGATTGTGATTTCCCTGGTGTATTTCTTCTCATAAACTGTCAAATAAGGTAATCTTTTAGCACAATTGATTTTAAAATATTGGTAATGTGTTCTAGGTACTAGGCCGTGAAAGCAATTAACTGCTTCTACAGTCTCTTAGTAACAGTGTAAGTATATTTATTGAAGGTTACATGTGAATATTTCTCAATTTTTTAGAGTCAACTGAGGAACCATGAGAGAGAGCAGCATAGTCTTCCAGATACCTTGTCAGTAGCAACTTCTAATGAATCGAGAATTGCCGGTGATACAGCTGATGGAAAATGTGTTCAAGAAGGTATCGTGCATTTGTTTTGTACAGGCTGCATGACCAGCATATGAAGTTTTCTTAAAAAGCCCTTAGTTGGCATGTGGGTTAATTTCAGGACTAAAGCTGCATATATTCTCTCTTTTCACACTGTGGAGTGAATCTTACCTCTGTTCCTGAGGATATCCTGAGGTACTGAATGCTATACTGTATTAGTAAGTACTCAGCTTCAACAGTGGGTAGACTGTAGGTTGAAATTTTATGCTATCCTGTAAGAGCCAAGTCCAGCATAAACCCTTGGGTGACATACGAGCAAGCCGGGGAAGCCACAGCATGGAAAGCAAGCCCTCCCCTCTCTTAGTACCAGTTGACCCACTGAGAACAGAGCAGCTTTTGCAGATGACAGGCCCCCACCTCAAACTTCAAGTGAGGCTTCCTGCTGTGATCTTATTCTTATCCAAGTATGACTACCAGATTTCATCTGCATTATTTTAAAAAAACACAAAAAAACAAGATCTTTTTATGTACTAGTTAGGTACCAGTCGCCCAAGTTTCTGCTAATAGGAATATTAGAATCAAAAGATTTAATTAGAGTTCCATGAAAAGGCGGATGCCACATCCGGAGAATTAGGGATAAAGCGTAATAAACTGTGCTTCCTTGCATCAGCTCTCTTAAATTGATATACTTTAAGTGTCTCAAGTGCGGTACATAGTGTTTGTGGGAAATAAAACATATTGGGGTGACTTTCCTTTTTAGATTTCCTAAGAAATAAAGTTAGAAACAACTGCAGAGTAAAATGTTTTACCATAATGTTTCATTAAATTATACCCCAGAAAGCATAACTGATTCAAGAATGTTTCTGAAAGAACTGGTTTTGACACCACTGTAGCACCAAAATTCCCTTGTCAAACAGATGTCATCCCTGTAAAACTATCCAAAACAAAAGGAGTTTATGACATAGCATCTGTTTCTGCAATAGATGGCTGAGCTAAAACAGTTTTGTTTCCTTTTAACAAAATAGCCCTAAATGCCTCCTTTTATTTTAATTCGTTATGTTTCCATATCCCCTTTTAAAGGAGACATTAAAACATTTGATGTCATTGGGCCATAAATCCCTAATGAAGGAATAAAGTAAATACTACTCAGTGGCACCACCTGCGGTTAATGCTAGTGGTGGAATATGTCTTTTCTAGCACCATCTTCAAAAGCAGTAATTAATAAAACTGTCCAAATGGGTTAACAAATTAGAACTCACAATTTTAATAAAAAAGATTAAAATGTCAGCTCAAAATTAAAGTAACCGGTTTGAGCTTTACGGCGACAGCATCTGTCCATCATGTTCCATTTTACAGCATCCTTTCTTTGTACATTCTGCTCTGTTTCTTGGGGTTAAATGTATGGATTTTAAATTGCTTTTGCCATGTATGTTTTTCCCTCACTTTGCTCCTTTTGCTTTTCTCTGTCATAGTAGTGTAACACTTCAGATGACTGATAACCTCCTGCATACTTACGCTGATACTTTATTCACTATTAGATCTTTGGAAATCTGGTCGTCGGGCCAAGAAACAAGTGTTTAGTTCACAAATAAGGTCAAAGAAATTCATGTTTTACTAAAACTTCTTTAGCCATTTAATAAAGTTAATGAACAAGTTGGGGGATGTGTGCCTCAGTGGTCCCCAGCCTCTGATGGCACAGATAACTTGGGACCTGTTTTTGACTCTGAGACCCAGTGTAATGGTGTTTCAGACATTCGTTCTGCCAAAAGGCATGGAGTGCCCATCCTGAGCTAGCTGCCAGGAGTCCAGTGAAGGCATCGGTGCCTGTAAGGACCGCAGCTGGGGAGGAAGACAGAATTGTACTGACAGGGATGTCAGGCGATGGCACGGGTGCTCTATTAGAGCCATGGGCAAAGCACTTTCATATGGTGCTCCTTCATGAAATTTAATTAAATCGTTCTTTATTGCAAACATACAATTCGTGAAGCCCTGGAAATTCAGCATAAACAAAACACACAGATCTCTGCCCTCAGGGGAGTCTACAGCTAGGGACAGGTCAGAGATCTGACACAAACATGCAGGTAACATGCAGACTGCGGTGAAGGAAGAATAGAGAGTTCTCGCTAAGTAAACCATGCTGAAAGGTTCTAGAATTTCCACTTTGTAGATCAGAAAACTGAGTCCTCACAAGATAAATTGCTTTGCCCATGATCACCCTGGTACTAGGTGGAAGAGCAAGGACAAAGCCCAGAGTTTTGAACTTTAAATCTAATATTCTTTCCGTTGGAAACGGTTGCTTGAAGTAGCACGGGCTCTCATTCTGTGCTATATTAAGTTTTTCCATCTGTCATTTTTATTAGTTGTCATTGATCTGTAATATTTCTCACACAAAACCATTATCCAGTATTTCACACTTTCAGAGTTTTTTAAAAAACTGAATTTGGAACAATGCCCTTATAATCAAGTCCAAGTTTTTAACCTACCAATTAAGAGTAATACTTACATTATAATTGTGATTAGCGTATATATTAATGTTGTAGACTTCCACCAGGAAATTAGGACATTTTTTTCTGCCTGGCAAAAGTAGTTACAGGCAAAAGAAAATTTCAATTTTAGAAAGCTTAAATTTAACTTAAGGATTTTCTTTGTTAAAATTTCAGCCTGGGTTTCTTCTGTGCCACCAATTTTACGATTCTGCACTGTGTGCTAGTGTTCTACCTAAGCTTCCTTCCTGCTCTGCCTTACTCTCCAGCTTGCCATGCTTGCTTTGTTTCTGAATATAAAGCCGTCAGGCTGTGAATGGCCTGCGGACTTTGTGCTTACAGAAGAGTAAAGAGAGTGTTCAGGAACAGTTTTACATGATCAAGGCATCCAGCTTGTATTTAATCAGGCTTACCCTGATTAAAATTACCCAGCCCTGTTGCCGCAGAGTGAGGGTGGTAACATGGCCTCTTTTCCAGTGGATCCACGTATTCTGGATTTCAGAGAGTCGCGTATTCACATTCGTGCTCATACTTGTCCTTGTCACCTGCCAGTTTGCTAGTTGTGATTATACAACCTTATTTAGCACTGAATAATTTGCAGTGGTTTTTCCTTCCATTGTTGCACCGACAGCTGACTTTCAGTTATAAACAAAGGAAACCCACAGGATAAAAAAGCTTTAGTCTTTTCATCTGGAGTTTGTTATGTAGTCTTTGTAGGCCATACTGTGTGATATTGTGTTAGAGTATTAAATCCCAGCTTGTTGGCAAATCAGTGTTTCCTTAAGACAGTGTATCCAGTGTCTGTAGATCAACACCTTTCAGATTAACAGTGGATCCCTGGTTAATTCAGCTGCTACACAGTCAGCAGGGCAGCTGGCTTCAAGTTTATTATATTTTAGCATTTTGTACAAGGTTATGCAGAAACTAACCCAATGTATCTATGTTTACGGGTCAGATGATGTTCAGTTTATAGCTGCTGATAGTCCAGTTGCAGGAGAACCCGGAAAGCCATGTTCAAACTTGTTAACTTCATTAAATGAGAAAGCCTTGATTGAAATGTTAATACTATGTGCTAAAAATATTCATTTACAGTGGAAATTAATATCATTTGTATCTAATCAGTGTATGTCGCTAAAGCTCTCCAATCCCTTGTCTAGGGACTAAGTCTTCAGTCCAGAAACAGTATAGATGTGATGTGTGCGATTATACAAGTACAACATACGTTGGTGTCAGAAACCACAGACGAATCCATAACTCTGACAAGCCATACAGGTAAGTGTGATGATCCTAGAGTTTTAATGCTTGTATTAGAACATTTTACAGTAAAGAAAAAAATAGAAATAATGAAAGATTCATAGCACTTGTTTAAACACAAGTTAGGTGCAAAGAAACTCGCTACAGGTTTCATGAGTGTTGTTTAGTTTGTTCAGGAATACGAACTTTAAGCTTGAGTCTTAGGACAACTATATTTCATCTAGTTGAAATATAGGAAGATATCTACATCTGTCAGTTTGATGTTCTCGGTTTCATGTGGGTATAAATTAGAGTAATCTTCAGCGCTTAGAGTACATTCAGTAATTTGGTGGTTTAACTACTCCATATTCCAACAAAAGATGCTTAAAAACTTAAAAGCAATGAAATTCCCCATGAAAGACTCTCCTTTTGAAAATTAAGCTATCATTTAATTTAATTTCGTTACTTGATTTTTCACAGAAGCCAAGTCTAATACTTATTTTCAGGAAATAAAGACGTTCTCAGGTGATCAAGATAGAAATCATTATTTCTTAGTACACTTCAGCTCTTGAGAATAAGCTGCATGTTCATGTAGTAAAAGTACAAACATTTTTGCAGAAGTTTGTCCAGCTGTCACAGAGCAATCTGTTCCACTTGCAGCCGTGACGGAATATCAGGTTCCGGCTCAAAGCTGAGCCCGTCACCATGACTAATTGCACTAGGCCATGGACATGAACTTTTTTAATGGCTTATCAAAACCTGTTTCGCTTTTTAACTTACCTCCCCAGTCTTTATATGGGTATGACACAAGTGAGTGTGGGAAACTTTCCCTTGTATTAGTAGCTAAGTGAAAACTTGACAGACTATGCCTGAAAATGCTATTATTTGATGCTGTAGTGTAGTCTGTATATGTATGGTTTTAAATTTATAACATTTGTTTAGTTTGGAAACTTATTTATAATCACTCTTATTTATTTATAATCACTCTTCAGGCAGTATATTCATTTGCAAAGTCTCATAGCTCTATGGAAGGTGTTTGGCCTTGCCTGGGTGTGTTTGTTTTTATTTCAGACATTTTTAAAACTAGGATCCCTAAGAAAGATTTTTTCCCCAGAATACAGTGAAGGTCATTAACCATTATTAATAATAACTCCATGCCAGAAATTACAGCTGAGGAGTGATAGGTGGTACTTAGCATGTATCACTTATGATTTACACTAGGAAGTATTTAGAAGAACATGATGGAAACAGGGAACACTAGTTCATCTGATAAGAGGAGAAAGTTTTGCCTTTATATTTTGGGTATCTTTATTTTTAAATGCAATGACATACCGGGCCAAATTCATGTGATCCAGGCAAGAATAAAATAACATTTTTGGGGTCTAGAATTAGACTCTTCATTCAGAGTCATTGAGAAGTATTTATTGAGCAAATACTATGTTCCAGGAGCTGTGTTAGGCTCTTAGAGTTTACCATGATAAAAAGGATATTATGCCTCTTTCATGAAGTTTATGATAAACAATAAATAGGTGAACTCTCAAGTATACAATTATGATAAGTTTATGAAAGATTCTGGGTTTGTGAAGGAGAGTTTCACATCTAACCTGAATGGATTAGTCTTATAGCTTAAAGATGAATTTTGATAGTTTTTGGTGTCCTAGAGTTTATGTTTTCTTATGTTCTTAAAATATTCACAGATTTCTAGGATTGGTTGTGGTTGTCCTAGGGTTTTCCTACCAGTGGGCAACGCACAATGAGAACCCTCTTCCTCTTACAGCAGAGCGACTTCCGTGTGTTACTTTCCAGGTTTACTCACACTACACTTTGTCACTGGGTTTGGCCTGAGGGCTTATGTCTTAGGAGAAATGTCGTATGTCCCCCTCCCAGCATTTTCTCATAAGTCTTATTTTCAAACTGTCAAATCTTGTGACTCTTTTTGACCTTCTTTAAATACTTTAAATCCACATGAGAGTGTGAATTAACACACTGTATTCTGGTATGCTTCTAGGACTTTCTCTTCCTTGGCAATACTGCTTGCCTTGAGCTAGTTAGCATCACCTTCTTGAGATCTAATTTAATCTAAGTAATCACCATAGTCTTTGTAGCTAATTGCATATATACTTCATACAGTTTTGCCACCTGATTCACTGGTCAGAGTTTGGGCTTCTTTTCTCAGAATCCATGCCCTACACATCTCTGATTACCTACTTTTTGTTAAGAAACATGCTCACCAGGAGCAATGATGAATTTCTTCCAGAGTCAGAGTGCCTTGTTGCACAACTTCTAGTCTTCGCACAAGGGCAGAACAGGTGCATGTGTATTTTAACGTGCCTGTTACGTCATAGATTTTCTGCAGTATGTATAACCGTTCTTTGCCCTTGCCTTTCCTTTTTATGTTTCCATTCCAGTCCTTCACGGAACCCATTTGTGTGATCTGGGCAGTTCAGCTTCAAGTACTGGTCAAGAGCCCTGGTTCCAGGGTCAGGTAGTCCTGGCACCGCATCTGAGCTCTCTGACTTACGGCATTTATTACCTTGGGGAAGCTGTTTCACCCTGCTGTGCTTGGTCCTATCTTTTCTAAAGTGAGGATAATTAAGGCACCTGCTCTACAGGACAGGCATGAGGACTAGATTGCATACCATGTGTGACGTACCGGCACAAACTGAGCACTCAGGCAGTGGTGGCCCTCTAGTACTCGTTGGGCCCCATTTCTGTCCTCCTCTCTCACTGCTTCATTGTGTGACATCACCTCCCCTCCCCCCAGAAATGCTGTTGACCTCTCATTTCAGAAACAAACAGTAATCTGGTTTTTGGATAGGCAGGCATAGCTTATTTCTTTTACCAGAGAGATGCTACACCCAGGTAGCAGTGCTGTCACAGCTGAGGTCCTCATGCTGTGTGGCCTTAGAGGCAACCCAGGGTCTTGGGCAGCACTCTTGCTTTAGTTTAGAGCCTCAGGCCTGGGCCACACACCTATGCCTAGCTGGGTGACCTTGTGGGTGTTATTCCGGGCTTAGCCTTATTTCCCATATGAAACTGGGGAGAATACTGCCTACCTCATAAAGCTTTGTGAGGATTGAATGAGGTCATATGTATTAAAAACACCAGCATATTTCCTGGTGCATCAAAGGGGCTGGTTTTCTGCTGCTCCTGCGCTTGTAAGGTCATCTCAGAAACTCTGTCCTTGTCATAGAGAGAGCTATTTGCCATTCCTGTGTGTGAGGACAGGGAAAGATGAAAAAGGCATCATTCCACCCCAGTCCTACCAAACGCAGCAAACTTTGTTTTTCAGTGCTTCATTAAGGAACTTCTGTGTAAACCACATACCTGATGTTTATAACATTGACCCCACAGTTAAAGGGCTCCATTCAGAATTTTCAAATAGTAGATCATCCTGTTTAGTTTAATATTGCAGTTCTAGAATTCCCCCTGGTTTACATCCCCCAGTATCACTTTTGTGATTGACTGGCTGGAGGTGGAAGATGGGATGACAACACATTTTCCTCAAGTTACCAAGTTTCCTTCTGTCTAACATTGAGCCATTCTCCCTTAGAAACACACTTGAGGGGTACCTGGGTAGCTCAGTCAGTTGAGCATCTGACTCTTGATTTCAACTTGGGTCATGACCTCATGGTTGTGAGATCGAGCCCACGTCGGGCTCTGCACTGGGCATGGAGCCTGCTTAAGATTCTTCCTCTCCCACTGCCCTTCCCCCCCAAAAAAATTTAAAATAAAAAAATAAACACATTTGTATTGGTCTTTATGTTTTGAAACTACACCATGGCATGGTGAGAGGTGGTAGGGGCAACATGACAAAGACGGAATGGGCTTTGGACTAAAGTACTCGGTACACTACCTGGCGTGTATTAGATTCTCAGTAAGTGTTGACTGATAGTTATCTGTATACCTCAGTTTTCTTATCTATGAAATGGTTCTGGTTCTATAAGTTGATTGTGTTTTGAAAATAAATGTATAGTGGTGTTACTGTGCTTTTTCTCCTTAAGGAGAAGAGCTGCCCAGATAGGTATGTTGAATTTTTTGAGTCCAGTTTTAATACCTAGGCCAAAAATACCCAATATTTCCCTAAATGTTTCAAATACACTTTCAAAGTTCGTTTGTTCAAATCAGGAGCTAAACAAGGTCCAAACATTGCATTTGATTGATAAGGTTCTTAAGTCTTTCTCTCTTTAAAATTTTTAATACTTTATAACTTAAGGTAGTATATATCCTAAAAATTACATAAACTGTAAGTGTACAGCTTGATGGATGGGTCACGAATTAAATTCCTCCTTTTAACTACTCAGACCAAGAAATAAGCCCTTGCCAGGTCCTCTGTGGTGCCCTCTTCTTGGGGCCTTGGGGCCTTCCAGGCACTGACTGTTTTTCTCCTTCCCTGCTACCTCACCCTCTACCCCCTAACCATCTTCACTTGGGTCACAACCCTGAGATCAAGACCTGAGCTGGTAATCAAGAGTCAGATGCTTTAACTGACAGACCCACCCAGGTGTTCAGTTGACTTTTAACATCATAAATTAGTTTTGCCCTTTTTTGAACTTAATAGAAATGAAATCATACAGTATATATTCTTTTTTTTTTTTTTAAGTTTATTTAAGTAAGCTCTACACCCAACATGGGGCTAGAACTCACAACCTCAAGATTCTTTCGACTGAGGGCACCTGGGTGGCTCAGAGGGTTAAGCGTCTGCCCTCAGCTCAGGTCATGATCCCAGGGTCCTGGGATCGAGTCCCACATCGGGCTTCCTAAACTCAGCGGGGAGCCTGTTTCTCCCTCTCCCTCTGCTGCTCCCCACATTGTGTACGCTCTCTCTCTCTCTGAAAATAAATAAAATAAATAAAAGCTTAAAAAAAAAGGATTCTTTCACCTGAGCCAGCCCAGCGCCCCAGTGCACATTCTTTTATATCTGGCTTTTTTTAACTCATCATCACTGCATATAATTTAATGTGGTACTAATGCATTCCTTTTCATTGCTATATGATATTCCATTGTAAGACTAGCAATTTATTCATTCATTCTACTAGTGATAGATATTTAGATTATTGTCATATTTTCCCCTTATTGCAAATAATGCCTATTGAACATTCTTTATATATATATAAGATTTTCTTGATTTATTTGAGATAGAGCATGAGCAGGGACAAGGGGCAGAGGGAGAGGAAGAAGCAGGCTCCCCATTGAGCAAAGAGCCCGATGAGGGGCTCTATCCCAGGACCCTGGGATCATGACCTGAGCCGAAGGCAGACGCTTAACCAGCTGAGCCACCCAGGTGCCCCTGAACATTGTTTCACGTGGTTCTCGGTGTATATAAAACAAGGCCGTTTTCATTGGGTTTATGCCTAGGAGCAGAATATCTGGGTAATAGGGCATGCATATATGTTCCATTTTGGTAGATACTCTCAGCAATTATCCAAAATGTACAGTGGCTATACCAGTTCATATTCTCACCAACACTTCACATTGTTAGTCTTTAATTTTGATCATTCTGGTAGGTGTGTAGAGGTATGTTGTTGTGGTTCTAATTTGCATTTCCCTGATGATTTATGAGGTTGAGTATCTTTTCCTTTGTGTGCTATTGTCTATTTCTTTATTGGGTTGTCTGCCTTTTTCTTACTGATTTACAGCAGTTCTGTGTTCTGAATATAAGTTCTTTGTTATGTGTTTTGCTGATATCTTCTAAACTATGGCTTGTTTTTCTGCTCTCTCAGTGATGTTTTTGACAAACTTTAATGTAGCCAAATTTATTAATCTTTTTCTTTGTAGTTAGGACTTCTGTGTCTTTATACTCTGAAATTGATGTCAGTGTTTTTGTGAAAATGTGTGCTCATAGAATAATGATTCTGATTTTCAGGGGTGTACATCAGCTGGGTCTAAAATACTGTTTATTTTTGTATTAATGAGCCTAGTTTTCTAATATGGCACTAAAACTAAAAATATCAACAAAAAAAAATCCAAGAAAGTTCTAAGCAACGGGAATGGTATTTTGGAATGACAAGGTTGCCACTCTATGTGGTCAGTCATTGAATAAAACCTGGTCTTTCTACAAATATAAAAATATTAGAAATGATAATAATGGTTAACATTTTTTTAGAACATTTTTCATGGGCCAGGCAGTGTGCCAAGCACTTGATTTTTGTCAGCTCACTTTTAATCCTTATAATAGCCCAGTACTTAGAAATATTACCAATTTCATAGATGTGCAAAGAGGAACTGGGTAGATTAAACTTTCCCCGGGTCTCTCAAGTCTCGGGTATGCCAGAAAACTGTGAGGCCTACCACCACTGCATGCCAAACCACCCCCAATTTAGTGGTATAAAACAGCAGCGGTTTTATTAAGCTCAGGGATTCAGGAGGAGCACTGTAGAAATGGCTTGTCTCTGTTCCATCAGGCCTGGGGCCTTAGCAGCGCAGACCTAAAGGCTGGAGTTGACTCCATGTGAAGGCTCCCTCAGCAGTCCAGTGCTTGACGCTGGCTGTTGGCTGGGGCCTCGGCCAGGGCTCTCAGCTGGAACACGTGTCCGATTTCTCCACGAGGGTATCCCCGCTGCGCTAGTGCCCCAGGGTGAACGAGCACTTAGATTACAAGTGCTAGTGCCCCAGGGTGAACGAGCGCTTAGATTACACGTGCTAGTGCCCCAGAGTGAACAAGCGCTTAGATTACATGTAGGCGAGCGCTGTATTATTACCTTTTATGACCTACGCTTAGAAGTCACAGACCACTTCCACCAGTTACAGACTTCAGTCTCTCAATCTGAAGGCATGTTGAATTTTAGTCAGTTTTCTTGGCTTGGGGAAAAACTCAAGTCTTTAAAAAACTTGAATTTCTTTTAAGAAAACAGCAGATAATTTAATTGGAAGGAAAACAATACGTTTTGTTTTAAAGGGATGGACCAAAAGAGTTTGTTTTTCACAGTGGCATAAAGACTTCTTGGGTTCTTCACAAAATTTGGCCACTTCTCTGAACCTTAGTTATTTATTCCTTTGAAAACATAGGAAACAAATGTGGTAAGACCCTACTGCAGAATTTTTTTATCAAAATCTTTTTATGCATATTCAAATCCTACTCATGTCACTTCAAATCTTGTAGAACATCCAGGTTCTGCTTTCTTCTACCTAATCCCTCAAGGCAGTTGTTCCTAATTGAATCAGACCTGGAGTAAGGTCCAAGTATAATCCCAGGCCAGGGAAATAGGGTGTTTGAACCACATTCTTATTTTCTTGGGGTTCTGGGACTAAAGTAACTGACCCACGAGCAATAGAAGAAAGCCTATAGAAAAACTCAGTCTTGCATTGGGTTTTCTTATGTGTGTTTTATTCTTTTTTTTTTTTTTAAGATTTTTTATTTATTTATTTAACAGAGAGAGAGAGAGAGAGAGAGAGAGCACAAGTAGGTGGAGTGGCAGGCAGAGGGAGAGGGAGAAGCAGGCTCCCCGCTGAGGAAGGAGCCCGATGCGGGGCTCGATCCCAGGACCCTGGGATCATGACCTGAGCCGAAGGCAGCCCCTTAACCGACTGAGCCACCCAGGCGCCCCGATGATGTTTATTTTTTTCTACACCAAGCAGTTAACTCAATTCTCAGCAGATACTGACTGGGTGAGGGGTCCTACGAATTGAATCTTGGAGATAGCATCAGATCCCACTGCTTAAGGGTTAAGACTGTCCCCACTTCCACATTGTCACCTGTGCTCCTAACCAGCTGACCATAAATCATAGGTTTGCTAGACCAGCTCACAAAACTCAGGAAACCAGTTTACATACATTTACCAGTTATTTTGAAGAATATTATAAATAGGATACAGATGAGCAGCCAGATGAGGAGGTTCACAGGGCAAGGCCTCAGAGGGGCAGGACTTTCATGCCCTCTCTGGGTACCAGTCTCCCAGCACTTTCACATGGTCACCAACCCAGAAGCTCTCAGAACATCCTTTTGGGTTTTTATAGAGTCTTCATTATACAGTTAGGATTGGTTCCATCTCCAGCCCTTCTCCTCCCCAGGCAGGAGAGACTGAAAGCTCCAACCTTCCAATCCCATGGTTGGTTCCTCTGGCAACCAGCCCCCATCCTTAGGTTACCTGGAAAGGTTCAGAAGGTCGCCTCATTAACATAACAAAAGACACAGTGGGTTGCCTGGGGGGCTCAGTCGGTTAAGCCTCTGCCTTGGGATCAAGCCCCTCCCTGCTTGGCGGGGAGCCTGCTTCTCCTTTCCCCTCTGCCTGCCTGTCTGCCTACTTGTGATCAATCTCTCTCTGTCAAATAAGTAAATAAAATCTTTAAAAATAATAATAAAAATGTCAGGATCATCTAATATTGTTACAGGAAATATCATAAGTCACAAAACATTGTCCAACTTTAAAAAAAAAAACACGGTCATCACTCTCCTCACTTAGGAAATTCCAAGGGTTTTGGAGCTCTGTGCCAGGAATGGGGACAAAGACCAAATATATATTTCTTGTTAGAAATAACAGAATCATGGGTTTCTCCATTGGCTTTCTTTTGGTTGCCAAAATAGCTTTCTTGCACTGGGAAGAAATCTCATTTTTCATACAGATATGGATGTGACTTTAATGGTTGACAGAGAAATAGGGTTCATTCTGGTATTCCAAAGCTTTGGTCCAGCCTTACTCAGAGGCTACACCAGCAATTGATCTGTTAGGGTGCTCACTTGTTTCCTCATGTCACATGTATACTTTGCCTTAATAGATTTGAATAATTGAAGTACCAAATGGGATTATCATCAGAGCATCAGGCTGGTCCACTAAAAAAGCAAAACAAAATTGTGATAAGTGATGTCATGTAAATGTGCTGCTGCTATTCTTGTGTCAGTAGGGTTTTGTTTTGGGTTTTATTCTTTTTTTTTTTCTCTTCTTCAGTATATACGGGGTAACTGGAAATAGGAACGTTGATAGTCTGCTGGTAACATGGTTAGAAATGATCTGTTAGAAATAGATAGCCCTCTGTTTCAAAACATATTTTTTATGCTTTTTTGAGATACTACATGTATTTTGGTCAGGTTGGTATAGGGTCACCTGTTCATGTTCCAACTCGTGGCATTTATACTATGAAGATTAATAAAGGGAAGCTTCACTAGAATGGAGTTGCAGGTTCATCAGGGGGAGCTCTCGTGCCCTACCACTCATTGTCAGTTGCAGACCCCAGCAGGAAGAGAAGGACCTTGCAGATGGATACTACTTTACTATCCCAGCAGGAGGAAGAAAGGCTTACCTCCTCACCACCACTCCCAGCCCCCAACAGCACAGGCAGTGAGAGATGGTCACAGCTCAGCAAATGAGAAGCCACTGTGTTTCCAGTTCCCAGTTTACCCCAGTGGATTTTTTGTTTGTAACAGCCTTCCTAACTTCCTGCTTTCCTCTGTAAAAAGGCATCCCTATCCTTTGTTCAGAAGACTTGGTTTTGCCAAAGCTCCTTTGCCCCGGATTGCAATTCTCTGTTATTCCCGAATAAACCCATTTTTTTCCTGATAAATAACTGGCAGCTTTATTTTTTTTTAGGTTAACAATACCTTCATGGGGACGCCTGGGTGGCTCAGTCTCTGCCTTCAGCTCAGGTCATGATCCCAGGGTCCTGAGATCGAGCCCGGCATTGGGCTCCCTGCTCGGCGGAAAGCCTGCTTCTCCCTCTCCCACTCCCCCTGCTTGTGTTCCCTCTCTCGCTGTGTCTGTCTCTGTTGAATAAAATCTTAAAACAAAAAAACAATAACTTCATGAAAGAAGATAGACAATAAGTAAACAACATAATTTCAGAAAATAAGTGTATAGTAAGCAAAGTGAATAAAACAAGATGATAGTATAATAATAGTTCACTCTCATTTTTATAGACTAAGAGAATTTGGTTTGCTCTGTGGAGTTGCGTAGGGAGAATGCAGAAGGAATGGAAAGTGGGAGAACAGTGATTTAGCTAAAGGAAACCTGTTCTAATAAAAGCAGGTAGAAATAGGTGTAAGTGGCCTGTACATTATTTTGAAGTTGAGGTTCTCCTATAGTATCCCTCTCCTCTAATCAGTTGAAATTGTTTTAATAATATTTACCGATTAACCAATATTTTCCCACTTTTTTCATATTTAGATCTTTCTATGAGTATTTACCATTGTGCAGGTCCCTTCAGAATAACCTTACTACAGACCCAAGGTCAATGCTCCTAAGATTAGGGCTTAGTCATTCCATATACTGGTCTTGCTTTCTGTCTCTCTGTTCCTCTCTTAGAGAAGATTTTAAGGACTTCTTCATATTAAAAGATATTGAGGGGGCGCCTGGGTGGCTCTAGTCGGTTAAGTGTCCAACTCTCGTTTTAGGCTTAAGTCATGATTTCAGGGTTGCGAGCTCTGCATCTGGCTCTGTGCTGGGTGTGGAGCCTGCTTGGGATTCTCTCTCTCCCTTTCAAACCCCCCCCCCCCACATAAGCACGCACACTCGGGGGGGGGGAGATTTCCATAGTAAAATATTTTGTTTAAATGGATATTGAATTTCTTTAGATTAAGTTTCAGCAACAACAGTGAAAATACAACTTCTCCTTTGATCCTTTCGAATGGTGAGTGATAATAATAAATTTCCTAATACTGAATTCTCTGTATTCCTAAAATAAGCCTCCCTTCGTCATGGTATATTATTCTTTTAATGCACTGTGGGAATCTCTTTGCCAGCATTTTATTCAGGATAATCTGCATTGATACCCGTAACTGAGATTTGGTATGTAGTTTTTTTTTCAGTTGCCCTTGCCAAGTTTCAGTATCAGTGTGATTCTGACTTTTTAAAAACTTTGAACAACTTTTTTAAAAACTTTCTGGACCTTGAAGGCACAACTAATTTGAATATAAAGAAACTGGCTATTTTCTATTGACTTTAGACATTGGACCTGGTAGTCCTTTGAAAAGAACATTGATATTTCATTTCTTTTCCTAATTTCTACTCTAAGTATCTTCTAAAAGAATGAACATATACTGGTGCAAATATTAGAGTTTATGGGCAGTGTTCTCAGTGACTTTTTTTTTTTAATTTTTTTAAAAGATTTTATTTATTTATTTAATTGACAGAGAGAGACAGCGAGAGAGGGAACACAAGCAGGGGGAGGGTCAGAGGGAGAAGCAAGCTTCCCACTGAGCAGGGAGCCCGATGCGGGGCTCGATCCCAGGACCCTGAGATCATGACCTGAGCTGAAGGCAGTCGCTTAACCAACTGAGCCACCCAGGCGCCCCTCTCAGTGACTTTTTGTATCAAAAGCCTTAAGTGCCTAAAATTCTTAATATATGACTGTCAACCTTTTTTAATAGTCTTTATTTTTTAAAGCAGTTTGGGTTCACTGTAATATTGAGCAGAAGTACAAAGACTTCCCATATACTCCCAGTCCCACACATTTATAGCCTCTTCCATTATCAACATTCTCCACAGGAGTCATATTTTTCATTACAACTGATGAACCTGCAATGACAAATCATTATCACCCAAAGTCCATAGTTTACATTAGGGTTTACTCTTGGTGCTGTACATTCTGTGTGTTTTGAACAAATTTATAATGACATGTATCCACCATTATTGTAATACAATCATGTAGAGTAATTTCACAGCCCTAAAAATCCCCTGTATTCCACCTGTTTGTCCCCCAACACACACACACGCGCGCGCGCGCGCACACACACACACACACACACACATTCCAAACTCCTAGTGGCCCCTGATTCCACAGCTGTATAGTGTCATTTCAGCTTTGTTCTCCTTCAATATTTGTTGGCTATTCTAGATCTTTTGCCTAGCCATATAAACTTGAGAGGCAGTAACAACAAAATAACTTGCTGGGATTTTTATTGGGATCACATTGAATACATAGATCAAGTTGGGAAGAACTGACATGTTGATGATATTGAGTCCTCCTATCCATGACTATAGAATAGCTCTCCATCTATTTAGGTCTTTGATTTCTTTATCAGAGTTTTGTAGTTGTCCTCATAGAGATTTTACACATATTTTGTTCAAATTAAATATTTCTTTTGGGGAGTGCTAAATGTATTGTGTTTTTAATTTCAAATACCACTTGTTCATTACAGGAATATAGAAAAGTGATTGACTTTTATGTATATTAACCTTGTATCCTGCAGTCTTGCTATAATTGCTTATTAGTTCCAGGAGTTTTTTGGTCCATTCTTTTGGACTCCCTATATAGACCATAATGTCATCTCCAAAGACAGTTTTTTTTTTCTTTCCCAGTCTGTTATCTTTTATTTCTTTTTCTTGCCATATTACATTAGCTAGGACTTCAAGTACAATGTTGGAAAGGAGTGGTGAGAGGGGACGTCCATCTCTTGTTCCTAAACTTAGCAGGAAAGTTTCTAGTTTCTCACTGAGTATGATGTTAGCTGTATGTTTACTGTAGATATTCTTTATCCATTTGAAGAGGTTCCTAGTTTGCTGAAGGTTTTTATCATGAATGAGTGTTGGATTTTGTAAAATGCTTTTTCAGCATCTGTTAATACGATCTTATAATTTTTCTTAACCTGTTAATGAAGTAGATTGCATTGATTTTCGAATATTGAACCAGGCTTGTGTACCTGGGATAAATCTCACATGGTTGTGGTATAGAATTTCTTTTATACATTATTGGATTCAATTTACTAGTACTTTGTTGAGGGTTTTTGCCTCTGCATTCATGAGAGGTATTAGACTATAGTTTTCTTTGTTTTTTTCTTGTAATGTCTTTGTCTGGTTTGGGTATTAGAGTAATGCCAGCCTCACAGAATGAGTTTAGAAGTATTCCTTCTCCTTTTATCTTCTGAAAGAAATTGTAGAGAATTGGTATAATTTCTTTCTTAAATATTTGATAGAATTCACCAGTGAACCCATCTGGACACAGTGCTTTCTTTTTTTGAAAGGTTATTAATTATTGATTTAATTTCTTTTTTTTTCTTTTTATATTATTTTTTTAAGTAGGCTCCATGCCCAATGTGGGGCTTGAACTCATGACCCTGAGATTGAGTCACATGCTCTACCAACTGGGCCAGCCAGGCACTCCACAAATTACTACTTTAATTTCTTTAATAGATTCAGAGCCTCTTCAAATTGTTCTTTCTTGTGTGAGTTTTGGCAGATTGTGTCTTTCAAGGAAAGGTCTGTTTCACCTAGGTTATCAAATTTATGAACATAGAGTTCTTATTATTCCTTGATTACCCTTTATTTTTTTTAAAAGATTTTATTTATTTATTTGAGAGAAAGAATGAGAGAGAGAGAGCACATCAGAGGGGATAGGGTCAGAGGGAGAAGCAGACTCCCTGCCGAGCAGGGATCCCGATGTGGGACTCGATCCTGGGACTCCAGGATCATGACCTGAGCCGAAGGCAGTCGCTTAACGAACTGAGCCACCCAGGCGCCCCCTTGATTACCCTTTAATGTCTATAAGATCTGTGGTGATATCCCCTCTTTCATATCTGATATTAATCACTTGTGTCCTCTCTTACCTTGTTAAGTAGCCTGGTTACTTACTGGCTTTTTGATCTTTTCAAAGAACCAGCTCTTGGTTTTGTTGTATTCTCTGTTGATTTCCTGATTTCAGTTTCACTGATTTCTGCTTTAATTTTATTGTTTTTTTCCTATTTATTTGGATTTAATTTGCTCGGGTTTTTTTTCTAGTTTCCTAAGGTGAAAACTTAGATGATTGATTTTAGACTTTTCTTTTTTTCTAATATATGCATTCAATGCTATCAATTCCCCAAGGACTGCTTTTGCTGGATTCTACACATTTTGATAAGTTGCTTTTTCATTAGTTGAAAATACTATAAAATTTTTCTTCACATTTCTCCTTTGTGTTATTTATAAGTGTGTTGTTTAATCTCCAAATATTTTGAGATTTTCCAGTATTTTTGTTATTCTACCTTAATTCTGTTGTGGTTTGAGAGCAGACATTGCATGATTTCTCTTCTGTTAAATTTGTTCAGGTGTGTTATGGCCAAAAATGTGGTCTGTCTTGGTCAATATTCCATGTGAGTTTGAGAATCTGTATTCTGCTATTGTTGGGTGAAGTAACCTTTAGATTTCAGTTGTATCCAGCTGATTGATGGTGGTATTGAGTTCAATTATGTCTGCTGGATCTATTTATGATAGAGAGGTGCTTAAGTTTTCAAGTACAATAGTGGATTCATCTGTTCCCCCTTGCAATTCTGTCAGTTTTTGCCTCATATAGTTTTATCCTTTGTTGTTTGGCACATCGTACTAAAGACCATCTGTCTTGGAGAATTGACCCCTTTATCATTATGTAATGCCCCTCTTTTTCCTTGTCACTTTTCTTTATTCTGAAGTCTGCCTTGTCTAAAATGAATATAGTATTCTTTCTTTCAGTTAGTATTAGTGTGGTATATGTATCTCCATCTACTTTTCACCTCTATGTGTATTCATATTTTTTTATTTTTTTTGTTTTTTAATTTTTTATTTTTAAAAAAATTTTTTTATTATGTGTATTCATTATTTAAAATGGGTTTCTTATGGACAACATGTGGTTGATTCTTGTTTTTAATCCACTCCCAACAACCTCTGTCTTTTAATTGGTGTTGTTAGACCACTGATGTTCAAAATTATTGTTGATAACGTTAAATTTGTATCTGTCATATTTGTTACTATTTTCTATTTGTTGCCCTTGTTCTTTGTTCCTGTTTTTTTTCTTTTGCTCTTTTTTTGCCATTTGTGTTTTCGATTGAAGATGTGGTATGATTTCATTGTCTTTCCTTTCTTAGCATATCATTTACACTTCTTTTTTTACTTTTTAGTAGTGGTTTCCCTAGACTTTGGAATTTACATTTATAACTAATCCAGATCCACGTAGATAACATTATACCAACTTCATGGGTCGTACAAGTACCTTAAATAAAATAATCCTAATTCTTCTCTCCCATCCCTTGTATCATTTCTGTCATTAATTTCATTTATACATAAGGGGGTGTGTGTGTGTACACACATATATAAGCATATATAATCAGGTACATTGTTGCTATTATTTTGAACAAATTGTTATTAGGTCAATTAAGAATAAGAAAAATGGAGGGTTTTTTAAATCTTCTCCTATGCCTTCTCTGATGCTCTTTCTTACGATATGTACATCCAGGTTTCTGGCCTATATCATTTTCCTTCTTTCTGAGGAACTTCTTTTAACATTTCTTGTAAGACTATCTCCTGCTGGTTTGCTGGCTACAGAATTCTAGGTTGGTTGTTTTTTCCCTCAATACTTGAATTATTTCACTCCATTCTCGTTTGCCTGGTTTCTGAGAAGTCAGATGTAATTCTTACCTTCACTCTTTTATAGGTAAAGTATCTTTATAGGTAAAGTATCTAAAGTAACTAACAGAATAGTTAACCTGCATGATCCCAATTTTATAAATATATGTTATTTTAAGGTTGGTAAGCACACATCAAAATGATAATACTGGTTACTTCTAGTGGTTAAGCTATAAGTGATTTTTGTTTTCTTTGTATGTTTTTGTTTATTTCTAATTTCCTACAGTGAATTTTTGAAATCAGGAAATAAGTTATTTATAGAAATAAAGCAGTTCAGGGGCGCCTGAGTGGCTCAGTTAGTTAAGCGTCTGACTCTTGATTTCGGCTCAGGTCATGATCTCAGGGTCGTGAGATTGAGCCCCACATTGGGCTCTCCACGCTCAGCAGGCAGTCGGCTTGGATTCTCCCTCCCCCTTAGCCCCCCACCCCCATCCTACAAGCTCTCTCACTCTCTCTTTAAAATAAATAAGTCTTTAAAAAAAAGAAGGAAAGAGAGTAGTTCATTCAGCACCCAAATCTTGGTTTCTAATACAAATAAAAAGAACAAGAGAGGGGCGCCTGGGTGGCTCAGTCATTAAGCGTCTGCCTTCGGCTCAGGTCAGGATCCCAGGGTCGTGGGATCGAGCCCCGCATCTGGCTCCCTGCTTGTCAGGAAGCCTGCTTCTCCCTCTCACACTCCCCCTGCTTTTCCCTCTCTTGCTGTGTCTCTCTCTGTCAAATAAATAAATAAAATCTTAAAAAAAAAAAAAGAACGAGAGAAATGGCTTAGAGAGATGATGGATTTATATGGGTAGATAAGCCTGGTACATCTTGTAGTGCCAGAAAGTAAGGGAAGTGCTCAACAAACAAAACAATGGCAGTATGTCAACAGAATATGGGAGCCATTTGGAGGAGCCCTCAGTGATTTCAGCAATGAAATAAATAGTGCAGTATTGAATTATATCCCGGAGTATAAAATATCCAGCAGTCCATACTGACATTAATGACTAAATAAATAAATGGATGAGAATAGAGAAAGCTCCTGTGCAAAATTCCTGATGATTTATATAGATACTCTGCTGTCAGGAAGTGGACTATAATTCCCACTCCTTAAGTGAAGTACAGGCTACACGTTGTGACTTTCTTC
Source organism: Eumetopias jubatus (assembly GCF_037043125.1). Lineage (NCBI taxonomy): Eukaryota > Metazoa > Chordata > Mammalia > Carnivora > Otariidae > Eumetopias > Eumetopias jubatus. The sequence continues at coordinate 45,409,489 of NW_028274816.1, forward strand.
CAAAGTGTGCAGTGTGGAAAGGGGATAAGAAAGTGTAACTTTCCTGTGGAAAAGCTTGACCTCAAGGTCAGCATCAACAGTGTTCATGTTGTGACAGTATTATGTGATGAGAATGGCACTATACCCCTTGGTCTTTCTCCCCCCCAGCAGCCCATTACCCTAGTCTAAACATGAGAAAGACATCAGACATACCCAAATTGAGGGACATTCTACAAAATACCTGACCAGTGTTCTTAAAAGTCTGTCAAGGTCATTAAAAACAAAGTCAGTCTGAGAAACTGTTAAAGTCTAGAAGATCCAAAGGATATATGATGACTAAATGTAACATGGTATTCTGGATAGGATCCTGGAATAGAAAAAGGAGAAAACTAAGGAAATCTGAATAAAGTATGAACTTTAGTTAATATTAATGTATCAACTTCGGCTCCTTATTTATGATAGATACACCTTAGCAATAAAAGATGTTAACAATAGGAAGAACTCAACTTTTTTTGTAAAATTCTAAAACTATTCTAAAGTTAGTGTGCTTTTTAAAAAAAATCAATTATTTAACTGAATAATTCACCACTCTTACTTTTAAAAGGTTTGAGTCACATTGGAGATGCTCCGTGGGAGAAATTTGCAACTTCTGACATTTATTTTTTGACCCATTTTTCTCAAAGTATGAAATTCTCATTGCATGAG